>NW_005842217.1:1681028-1706705 GCF_000455745.1 Alligator sinensis
TGCTGGTTTCAGTGTGGAAGCTTTACTCTGAGATGCAGTGGGTTAAAGTCAGTCACCATCAGTCAAAGAAAGCCAGTGGAAATTGCTAAGCTTGTTTCTTAGCAGGAGACAGGAAAGCTCCTGGAGTTTTAAAAGTAGGTTTTAAGTTCTTTAAGGCAGTGTGGGGCAGGTTTATAAGCCATTACCCTGCTGAAGTTGTATCCCTTCTCACAGCTCAGCCCCTAATTCCTTACAAGTTTGCTTTACAAGGAAGGAAATAAAGTGCTTTACAATCAGAACACAAGAAACGAACCAGATTATTAAAGCAACTTTGTTTTAATAATAATAATATCAGACAGATGGCCATGAATCCATCTCTGGGCTCTGCAAGGGACAGTGGCATATTTATTGGCCTGGGATGATGATGTTTTTAATTGGGGGCCACTGACTTTGCAGCTGCACTAGCCTTTGTTGTCTGGTTTGTCCTATAGAGAACTTTACAAAAGAAGAGTCCTTGGGTTGTGTGGGTGTTTCTCCCCGCAGGACTGAATTGAGTATGCTCACTGCAGGAGGATCTCAGACAGACAACTCCTAGCACAGCGAGGAAGTACCACCCAGAGCAAGACTGAATGGCTTTAGCTCTCAGGGGCTTGCTAAACCTATTTCTGGTTCTGATCCAAGCAGGATTAATTCCCAGAGGCGTTCTTTGCATTTAAGGTCCACACAAATCTCAGAAATCTCACAAGGAAAACTCAGCACCCCAACTACAGATCCAGACCATTTGCAGCCCTTCCCGCAACCTTGAACTCGAGCACATGAATTTGGTGGATTCAAACTCTAAATTCAGCCACCAAGGATTTATAACCAAGCTCTCCCAAGCAGGCAAATGTTGCCTGCTAACAGCAGGTTTGCACGCTTCTCCTGATGGTGTCACGCTGGAGAAAGTCAGCAGCAAGCACTAGTGAGCTAAGGAGTAAGAGACCCTGCTTCCCTGAGATCAAAGCTAAAGGGATAGAAACACACACAGAAAATATATCTTTATAGAAGGGCTTGTCCTAGGGAGTTTCTCATAGTTCCCCCAGGAAAGATTGTCTGCTTGTTAATTGTCCTTTAAGAGGAGGCATTGGGAGTGTGACAGTTTTATTACACTGCAATGAATTCTTTGGCTGTATGATGGCACCAGCCATTTTTCTGAGGGGATTTGCATCAACTTTTTTTTCAGTGAAAAAGTATCTGTTTCTCCAAAACAAAAATCATCAGAGGAACTTTTCATTTTGGTTGAAAACTTTCCATTTTTGAGCAAGACAATGCCCTCCCCACCCTCAAAATTTCAGGTTTGGAATTTTTTCCCTTCTGTTGCTTTTCCTTTTTCCTCCTATTCCTGGGATGGCGGGGCATGGATATTCAGGAAAAATAAATGAGAAACTCAGGAATGTTTTCAAGTGCAAGTGTTTTCCAGTGGGTAATAGTGTATGTCAGGGGTGGGCAAGATGCAGCCTGCAGGCCGGATGTGGCCCGCCAGGCCCTTCTACCTGGCTTGAAGCACCCCTAAAAAATTTAGAAAATTAATATTTATCTGCCCCTGGCTGCTTGTCATGCAGCCCTCGATGCCTTGCCAAAACTCAGTAAGCGGCCCTCCGCCTGAAATAATTGCCCGCCCCTGTGTATATCATGGTGGGGGGGACCTTTTTGTAGGCATGCCACAAATTAGCCCCGCATCCTCCCTAAATGCTACTCCGGTCCCCTTCTCCTGCCTGCTCTGCTGCTCTGCTTTCTGTTCCCCTGCCCACTTCTCCCTTCCCCAACTGCTTTCCTTTCTGCCATTTGTAGCACTTGTGCTATAAGTTGGCTGCCTTGGGCATATATAATGCAATGTGTATGTGTGCATGTATGTGCATGTGTAAATGCACACCACTGCCCTCTCCTGAATCTATAAAGAAATGCTCAAGTGTGTCACAGGCTCCTACTGCGACTTTCTAGGGGGGATTTCTGCTTACCTCAAGTGGGACCATTTGCACCATACAGTTCAAAACGGGGATGCAAAACGGGGATTTGCACCAGCAGGGTGACAAAACAGGGATGCCTGGGTGGCCACTAATGTACTACAACAACAACTCAGGGCTGGTTGCGTGTTTGGACGAGAAGGCACACTGCTAGAATTACCACCACCGATCTCAATCTCTGCAAGAGCCCAGTGCCCCCAGCTCAGTGCCTCCTCGCCCGCTTGACTGTCGGAGGGAAAGATGGGTATATTTGGTCTAGCCCAACACTTTGCCTTTGAAGGGCCAGACTTGGAATGGGAAATGTCGCACATTTTCGGCTTAGGAAACAAGGGCTTTTAACAATTATTGCAACATTCCAAGATAAACTCTCACTTCCTGGTGAGTTTGTTTCCATTAACTTGTTTGGGCCACGGAGAAACGGATCCCTGCGAGAGGGCTCTAGCCCATGCCTCTTCCGACTGAAATAGTTTGGTAAATTCTCTCTGCATGGGTGAAATTCCCTCTGCTACCAGAGGTTATTATCTTCATACAGGAACCAACAATATCCTTTCATTTAGCACTAATTTAAACAATGTGTGCTTGGGGAGGGGGCACTTGCTGCTTAGGGCTCCTTTGCAAATTCCAGGTCTGAGCCAAACCAAAAGGAGGAAAAACTCCCAGCTCACACAAGGGATGTATGTTTGCCATCGGTCCCCTGGGCTAGAGTCTGTGTTAGAGACATGGGCCCAGGAATTCAGCATTTGGACTGGTACCTGCCTTTGAATTCTGGTCCCGCACCAGAGAGCCGTCTCAATTTGAAATCCTGCCTCTGCGTAGTAGGGACATGGCTCTGAATGTAACGTTAAGGGACAGGGTCAAGTCTGGCTTTCAACGTTTGGCTATGAGGGAGATGGAGATGGGTTGGGTGCCTTTTGGGGTGGATGACAGGGCACTGGTCTGCGAGCCAGGAGACCTGTGTCCTACTCTTGGCTTAGCCCCTGTTTGGCTCTGAGTTTAGGCAACTGATATTTCAATGCCTTTGATTCTCCCTTAGCAGAATGGGGCTAATGATCCTGCTCCCAATCCTCCTGTAGCTGCTCTGTGAGATCTAGGCATAAACGGTGTTACACCCAAGTGCAATCACTGATTTGCCTTCCCGGTGGAAGAGACCCTCCCTGCAGCATTGGGTTCAGATGTGAATTCAGCTGCCACAAGTCCCAAAATGTGGGGCCCAAGGCTCATGCTCGGGGGTCTGTTTTGGAAGCAGGGCTGGACACAGACATGGATGGACTGGGCAGCAGCCCAGGGCCTGGACAGAAAGGGGGCCCAAAAATGGTATTTTTTTGGGCTGACTATCAATATTATTATCATTATCTCTGGCAAAGGTGGGTCCCATACTACAAGTTCTCCCAGGGCCGCCAGGAGTCTATGTACAGTGCTGGCAGGAAGGTCAAGTTTACAACATCCTCTTTCTCCCTTTTATAGCAGAATATCCCAGCTGAACAATTTGCTGCTGGATATTAAAGCAGAGAAATGGGGCTCTTGTGGGCTGCAGGGTCCCCGAAAGGAGACCAACAGGAAGCCTACTGGTGATCTATCCCTGGTCTTATAAGATGCTGAAGGGAGATGTTGTCATGTTTTAAAGTCATAGCATGGCCTCAGTCCCTGGGGGGGAGGTCAGATAAAGGGGATCCTTTGTACATGGCAGATCCTGGTGGTGAGAGGTACTGTCGCAATTAGGGAGATGAATCATTGCAAAATATTATGCAGCTGCAGACTTGTTGAGATGAAGGAGACCGAAACAGGAGGGGGGCGGGGGACAGCAAAGTTGCTTCCTTATCTTAAACCACTTCCATGTCCAGGAAATTCTCTGTCATTTCTCACCCAAAGAACCTTGTCAGGAAATTCTCTGTAATTCTTAGGAATTATACAAATATCAATATTAATGATGCAAAGATCAATATCCAGAGAGGAGGAAGTGGGGATAAGGGTGGAGATTGGCCACAAGAGATCTGTCACTGGATTGCTTTTTCCTTGACTTTTACAATGGGAATCGGGAGAACCTGTTAGGAAAAAAATGAACTCACTTTCAGGCCTGTGGTGCAATATAGTTCCCCAGTGCAAAGAATGATATGGTCCCTGATTCAACAGAGCAGGTTCCCTGCTTTTTCCTGGGGTCCCCTTCAGAACACAGTGAAAAAGAGAAGATATCTTAGCCCTGTTCAGATTTACACTGCAGCCTCTCTAGTCTCTCTACCCCATGCTGTGGGCAGGGTTTCATAGTAGCAGGAGGGACCTGAACAGATCATCTAGCCTGCCCCCCTGCCACAGGCAGGAATGAATGCTGGGTTCACAAGACCCAGGGTTATGTATGACTGTTGCTGTTGACTAGCAAGCAGACGTGATACTAGTGGGACAGGTCCTAGAGCGGGGACATTTGTACTTTGGAAAGAGATAGGAATGCAGATACTGCAGGAAAAAGCACATCCGTGCTCTAGGCGGGAGACATCCATATTGGGAGGACACTGGAAAGCTTTGAATGGAGAAAAAATTCTCATTAAACCTTTTCTGGAGCAGGCAGATGCAGTCCGTGCTGTTTGTGTGTTTTGCCCAATGAAGAAAATCGGCTTCTCTGCTTCACCAAAGTGTTCAGCCTTATAATTACAATTTCCATGCAGCTGGAGGGTACAATAAAATGCTTTTAAATTTGTTCTGTTGCGAAGCTTACATTAGGCATCAGAAAAGTCAGAGTGTGTAATTGATAACTATAAAAACATTTTAATTTCCATTTCCAAGAACAGACAAGACAAACACAGGAGAGAAAAAACAAGGCGCATCTTTATAGCAAAGAGCACTGAGAAGGCAAACGTGCTCTGGAGCAGGACTGTGATGTACACGGTATCGGGCTGCCGATGGCATCATTGAGCATCACCTCCTATAGATCGCCCCTTTATTTTCATCCAGATGCCTGTCTCAAATTTTCTAGGGAAATATAAACATCTAGGTATTGTATTGCTTAGTTTTTACTAGCATCAAGTGGCCCAAGCCAGGCCCACAGTCTCTAGTGTTATCCCTGTATACACAGAGAGACAGCCCCTGCCCCAATGAGTTTGCAGTCTAAATAGCTGAGAGCTAAATTAGCCCCATTTTACAGCTGGACAACAGTGAGGCTCAGTAATTTGCCCAAGATCATGTCTGTGGCACAAGCAGGTCTGCTGTGTCCTAGCCCACGGCCACCCCCACAAGCTCACTGTTCCCTCAAACTATTGAGCAAGTCAGTGGCATTCCTTAAGAGGGAATGATCCATGCCCTGTCCCAGGGGGATTGGTGAGTCTCCAGTTTCTGACCCTTGACCACTGAGATACCATGGAGGAGCACAGGGTTCTTCCTCTAAAGCATCCCTGAGAACCTATAATGCACCCCCTGTGCACGTGTCAGGGGGAAGACCTGCTTTTTTTCCCTCACCGGCACCAATTGGAAGGAGCTAGTGAGGCTGGGAGCTGTAAAATGGGAGAGGGAGCGTAGGGGGAATAGAAGGCAGGATGGGAGCCGCTTACAGCCAGCACTACGCAAACGCCACGGCCGGGCTTTTCACGCTCTCTACTCACACACAGGCCATAACCAGTGGGGAGAGCCCTGGCCAGTATAGCTCCCAGAGAGTATTTAGCATAAATTATTTCATTATAAATTAGCCTGCGAGCCAGCCGTACTCTGGAGCACAGGTCAGGTTCTCAGGGAAAGGCAGTGGCAATTAGTGGCCTAATGACCTCTCTGGTTTGGGAGGAGGGGGACCAGGAGAGTCTGTGCCGGTCCAGGCCTGTTTCGGATGCAGTGCCTTTGCCAGGTGAAAAGGTGAAGCATGTAAAATGCCAGTGGAGAGAGCCTTTCCCTCTGTTGGATCCATGGCTTTTTCCATTCTCCCTCCCCCATCTCTGTCTTGCCCACTGCTGCTGGCTCGCTGGACCATGGCCAGTTATAACTCCTGCACAATAGCATCTGGAGTGGCCAGTACTTTGCCAAAGCACGTAACTCCCACAGGATACCAGGGAACTAGCTACCAAGCTTGACTGCCATCACCTATACTACAGTGATGGCCACTTGGGGATGCAATGGCCAAAAGGGTGGATGATGACATGCAGCTCATCATTATTGTTCTTATTTAACAATGGGGTAAACAGAGGCCAGGAGCTTCGCAGGATGCAAAGGAGGGTGAGGATTCAGATAATGACTTCTGAAGAGAGTCTGAGGAAACTGGGCTTATTTAGTCTGCAGGGGCACAGACAGAAGTGACAATTGTTGCCTGATCTGGCCACAGAAAGTGGTCTATAGCCGTGACCAAACACAAGTGCGTGGCCGCAGACCGCTTCAGAAACGGCCGATTGGGCAAAAATCTGAACCCTCCCTGTATGAGGGTTCAGATGAAGACATTTCAAAGCAGCATCGTCTGTAACTTGTGTCTGCGCTGCAGACATGAAGACTGAGGGGGGATTTAATAACAGCCTTCAGTTCCCTGATGGGGGGCTCCAAAAAGGATGGCACAGGACTGTTCTCAGTGGTGACAGATGACAGAACAAGGAGCAATGGGCTCAGGTTGCAGGCAGGGAAGTTTTAGGCTGGATATTAGGAAAAACTTTCTCATTAGGAGGGTAGTAAAGCCCTGCAACAGGTTATCCAGAGAAGTTGTGGACTCTCCATCCTTGGAGGTTTTTGAGACCCAGCTAGACAAAGCCTTAGCTGGGATGGTCTCATTGGGGATGGTCCTGCTCTGAACAGGGGGTTGGACTAGATGTGACCTCCTGAGGTCCCTTCCAAGCCTCATTTTTTTATTCTAATGCTTCCAGAGTCATCACAATAAACGTCCAAGTCATAAACCAGCATCTACCTAACAGAAGTCAGAAGGAAACTTCCCCTGGGGACAGGTTATCCCAAACCTGCAGGGCATCTTGCACCTTCTTCTGTCCTCTGTCAGGTACAAGATCTAGGACCAGATGGGTCCGGTCTGACCCTTTGCAGCAATTCCTATAGTGTGGAGAAAGGAGTTCCTTTTTCTGCTCTTCACACTCGAATCCTAACAAGATCTTGGAAGATGAGATATGGATGCAAGGAACTTCTCACTTAAAATTTTAGTGTAATTCTTATGAATATTCACACCCATGTCAGGGAGAGAACGCTCATTCCCTCGTGGCAGGATATCAGTTGGAACATCATCTAATTGATTACTTGGAAATCGCTCTTGGTGGAAAGGGAAGCCCTCTCTTTACTCTCAATGAACTAATTTAGCTTGTGCCATTTTTTGCTGTGCTCAATTAATCTTGTTAAAGTGATATAATTTTAGTTCGCACTTCACACAAAGAGGAACACGGAAGGAGCTGTCTGATATGAGGGAGATTAGTTAATGATGAAGTAATGGGGAATTGTTATTTTAGCAAGAGGCTGTGTGGGCCAGTGCCAGATGGGCCATGTAGGAAGGGCCAAGGGGCAAAAGGCGATCCACCCTAGAACAACGAGGGGCTAACACTTCTGCAACCCCCTAGACAGGGGGGCAAGTACCCTCCTGTCAGCTAGGAGATCAGGGCTAGAGTTTCTAATGGAGGATCATCCCTAGCCTAGACCCAAGCCAGAGGATGTAAGTCTAATGCAGAGCCCTGCTCCCTACCACAGGCTGCCAAGGCTCATGCTTCAAAGGTCATCATTCCAATGTTTCAGCCTCAAATGATGTCCACTACACTTGTACAAACACTATAGCAGGGCCCAGCCAAACACCCTTCAGAAAATGAGAAATGCTTAATCTTCCCAGGGCAGTGTTGTAGACAGTAACGTCACTTGTTTGTTGGAAATTTTAAAAGGATTGCAACTACCTGAAATTCAGGCTCTGGTCCAAAAAATCTTGTACATTCTGTTGTCGCCAGTGATGCCTAAAATAAGTGCATTTGCTGACACCCCTTAAGCCCCTCTCCCTAAGGGATGGGCCCTTGACCAAAGCTGCTTTGGTCCCCAGAATCCCTCCTCTGTCTCCAGTTCACACCTGGTTATAACTTGTGTGAGACCCCAGAGGTCCCAGCCAGCAACAGCGTCCTCTTATAACCCAGAGGTCCCAGCCAGCAACAGCGTCCTCTTGTCCCAGGAGTCATACAAACACAGAGTAAAAGACATTTCCTGCCCTAAAGACCTTACAGCTCAAAGTGGCAGAAGAAAGATCATTACCCCCGTTTTAGAGGCAAGCATTCAGCAACGTGCCTAAGGTGAGTCAGTGGCAGAACTATCCCACAGCAATGGTGCCCTCGCCCCTTTGTTAACCACCAGACCTCCCATCTTTCCAACCCTCTTTTGCTGTCACTGCAGAGAGACATGCAGCATTGTCACCTCCCAAGGCACTAGCATTTGAGTTCATTGGGCCAGCAATACATGTAAATGGGCTATATATGAACATCCTCTTTCCTGCCAGGGGCAGAGGATCGGACACGATGAGTCTTTGTGGTCCCTTCCAACTCTACAATCTATGAACCTATAAGAGGAGAGTTCCCGATATGAAGGCAGCAAGTAGGGGCCTGATCCCAGTAGGAGTCAATAGATATCTGGGACCTGATTTGCTATCTATGCCTTGGAAAATCCAGCCCCTAAGTAATAACAGCAAATAGGAATTAAATGTTATCCACTATACCAGAGCACTGCTAACAAGTGAAAGTAGTATTGTTGCTTGGGGCATATCTACTGACTTCTACTGCAGGATTTCCAAGTGACTGAGAAGCACCAGTGAGACCAGCCTCAGTGTCTTCTCTCCCATTGCCCTGAGAAAAAGTAACTTGACATCAACTCCATTGTACAGGGGAGGAAACTCAGGCACTGAGCAAGGACATGACTTGCCCTCCCTCAGGGCAGACAGTAACCCAAGCTATTTGCCTCTATTCCCTCTGAAGGGCCTGGGTGAACCACTGCTCTGATGCTGCAGCCTCTGTGGTTAGAAAATCAAATTCTCTTCTGCTTAATCAGGACACCATCCTGCCAGTGCTCAGTCCTGTGAGCAGGGTGATCATCAGAGGCGGCTCAAGAGAGACTGCAAACTCCTGTGTGGATTTTCTTTATTCTGGTCTAATTTGGCACAGTTTGACGTAGCTCAGTTCTGTTCCTAGTAGTGACTTCAGCTAAACTGAAATCACCCTGGTTTAAACCGGCACATCTGCACAGCTGGAGGCATCAAAACCTTCCTCTTCGATAAAATGACAGGATTGGCTTTGGACATTATAAGATCTCCAAACTTGGAGCATCTTTTTCGGCTTTGCAAAGTGCCTTATGTTATAAGCAACAGTCCTGTTGGAGCCTTCAGACAAAACCCTTGAAGCCAGGATGCACACAAATAACTGCTCATTCAAAAATAAGTGCGAAACATAGACACGCAGAGCCGAGCCCAGCACATAGCACAGCACAGCTGACCAGGCTATACAGCCAACAAATGCTTTGTAAAGTTTGCCTGGAACTTGGAAATGCTTGAGATTAGCTGCCTGGGTGAGTTTCCAGGAGCCATTTGTATCCATTGCAAGCCCTGTTTGAAGCATCCACCAGTGAAGTGCAGAAACAAAGGGCTGCCACTGAACTTGAGCAACTAAAACTACTCCTGCAAAGACGGGAGAGATCTTGGCCTCCCCCGCCTCTGACACTAGGCAGCTGGCTTGGTGGGACATAATCCCCTTCCTCTTCAGAAGGGGGTGCAGATGGGGGGGGGTCACTCCTGGCGATGCCACAACAATTGCTGCCTTTTCTATGGAGGCTATTGACTGTCTAAATAGTTCTTTGGTGATTACAATGTAAATATAGCTTTTCATGGAGTAAAGGCCTTTTATGGGATTCACACACACTTAACCACTTAACCCCGGTGACAAAAAGAGCAGTGAATTAGCTGTTTAGAGGCTGCTCGTGCAGAAAAGCGAGGCCTCAATGGGATTTGGGGAGCTCTGTGTATAAATTGCTATGCTTCAGAGGTTGTCAATGGGGGTTTTGGAGTCAGAGCATGTGCCAATAAGAGTTGTGTGGATATGGATGGGGTATCAAAAAAAAAAGCAGCTGCTTCCCTTTAATAAAACAATGATTTATTCATAGCAACTGGGGAAGGGGGGAGCAGGAGGGGAGGAATACATTGCAAAGCATCCTTTAAGGCCCAAGGACTTAACGCCATCAGCATGCTTTTTCTTTGGACTCTGAGTGACAAAATGATCCTGTCATTGTTATCTGACAAGGAGCCCTAATAGAGATTTACTGCTTTGAACCCTCTCTGCAAAGCAGAGCATTGGCCTGACTAGAATGGCGGTCACAGTAGAGGTAGGCACAGGTTGGGACGGCAGGGCCTAAGTCTCTCCCCATGGCTTGGGAACACGGGGGTTTGGTGTTCTGGGCCAGCCTGGTAATGGTATGGGTATAAGCCTCTGAGTTTTGCTATCAATAGGGATTCAGACCAGAACTGCCCTTACATGTGAGGCCTCCCAATCTGGACTTCTGTCTGGTTTGAAAAGATGCCAATGAGTCCCAAGCATGATTCAATGCACTGAAATGGGTGGATTGCTTTCTGGCCACAGCAGCAGGCAGGCAGATGGGACTGTGGCTAAAATGCTCCACTGGGTTGCAGGGGATGTAGGGTCCATTCCCAGCTCTGCTCCAGGAGACCTGTAGGATCTTGGGCACGTCATTCTCTCTGTTCCTGACCTCCCCTCCCCGCACCTAGAGGCGTTTTAAGGCCACGTTCATTCACAACTGCGCTGTCTAGGTTTTACTTTCAAGACTGGAGCTTGGAGACTTCTTTGGGGGGGTGGCACATGGTCACGCTTCTGTGTTACCTGCAGGGCAGGAACTCCGTTCCCACAGTGCCTGACTTCCTCCTCTTGATGTTTCCCATAGATTTTGCAGCTATTTGGAGTGGTGACAGTGAAGCAGGTGGAGAGCAGCTCAGCCCTAAGCAGTTGCAGCTTTTCAGCAGAGACAGCCTTAGGGGGGACAAAACCATCATGAAGCGTGGGAGACTGCTGGAGTTGGTACCGCACATCAGCACCCTTGAGCCAGAAGCAGCCTCCCTCCTACTCTGATTTCCACTCCTGCTGCAGGCTACAGAGGTCAGAGACCAAGACTAAGTGGTCACAGTTCAGGGTACAGAGTGTCGCGATGTGGGAAGGCTGAGGTCTACCCCAGCCCTCCTGTAACTCTTCCTATGGCACTAGGACAACAGAGTCCCTGTATTATTTGGACCCTTTAGATACTACCTTCATGAAACTATATTGTGATAATTTAGATAACCCAGGCAAAAATACTGAATGCTGTATCTTGTATGTATAATTCCCCAGCCAATAAGTATCATAGCTATAAAAAAACATGTTTGTTGTTATGATAATGTGCTATCCCCTTTAGAGCAGTGCATGCTGAGAACATCTTATAGGATATAAAATAAGAGAGCTGTCTGCAAAGAGACAATCTGAGTAAGGTGGATAGAAAACCAGCCGGAGCACTGGGCTCAGGGGGTAGTAACCAATGGCTCGATGTCCAGTTGGCAGCCAGTATCAAGTGGAGTGCCCCAGGGGTCGGTCCTGGGGCTGGTTTTGTTCAATGTCTTCATCAGCGATCTGGAAGATGGGATGGAGTGTGACCTCGTTAAGTTTGCAGATGACACCAAGCTGAAGGGAGTAATAGATACACTGGAGGGTAGAGCTAGGATTCAAAGTGACCTAGACAAAGTGGAGGATTGGCCCAAAAGGAATCTCATGAGGTTCAACAAGGACAAATGCAAAATCCTGCACTTAGGATGGAGCAATCCCATGCGCCAGTACAGCCTGGGAGCTGACTGGCTGGGCAGCAGCTCTGCAGAAAAGGACCTGGGGGTGACGGTGGACAATAAGCTGAATACGAGCCAGCAGTGTGCCCTCGTTGCCAAGAAGGCTAACAGCATACTGGGCTGCATTGGTAGGAGTGCTGCCAGCAGGTCAAGGGAAGTGATTATTCTGCTCTATTCAGCACTGGTGAGGCCCCATCTGGAGTCCTGAGTCCAGTTTTGGGCCCCCCACTGCAGAAAGGATGTGGACAAATTGGAGAGAGACCAGTGGAGGACAATGAAACTGGTTTGGGGGCTGGGGCACATGACTGAGGAGGAGAGGCTGAGGGAACTGGGTTTATTTATTTTGGAGAAGAGAAGACTGAGAAGGGATTTAATAGCAGCCTCCAACTACCTGAAGGGGTGCTCAAAGAGGATGGAGCTGGACTGTTCTCAGTGGTGGCAGATGACAGAACACGGAGCAACGGTTTCAAGTTGCAGTAAGGGAAGTTTAGGTTAGATATTAGGAAGAATTTTCTCACTAGGAGGGTAGTAAAACACTGGAGTAGGTTGCCCAGAGAGGTGGTGGACTCTCCATCCTTGGAGGATTTTAAGACCCAGCTAGACAAAGTCTTGGCTGGGATGATCTGGTTGGGGATGGTCCTGCTTTGAGCAGGGGGTTGAACTAGACCTCCTGAGGTCCCCTCCAACACTAATTTTCTCTGAGTCTATAAGTTAAGGAAGGTTCTGCAGGAGCTGCAGCAATGGGCCTTGCAGGGATATTCAGTTTGGGGTCACCCCTGATTTTCTGCTCTTCTCAGCTATTGCTAATGTTGTCTTGGGGGTTGTCTTGTCTCTGCAGAGTCTTTGCACACTGTGGGCTCTGGAGCAGCACTGCAGTTCTGAGCGATCACAAGAAAGGACCTATTCCTCTTCTAACCACCCAGCCATCGTGTTTGGCATTGGGTGCACTGTGACATGTGTCAGGGTGGCTCATAGCACGATGGACCCTGTGTGCCCTGTGCTCACTGCCTAGCCCCTTTTCAAAGCTACTGGAGTCCCAAGCAGCAGCTGTCACAAGGTAGGAGATGAAGTTCAAACAGAAGCTGATTTCTCTCTGCATGGCTTTGTGGTTAGGGCTCCCACCCTCATTTTCTCCCCTTTCATACCCCCTCTCACAGCAAATAGGCAGCCTAGTTTCCACCCTACCACACAAACCAGCCATATTAGCTCCCTTCCTGCAGATAGGCCAATGAACGTGCAGGCAGGTGGCAACCGGCCTCCTCGCCCCTGGGAATTGGTGCATGTGCAAAAATGTCTGGAAGACAGCAGCTTCCTGCTCTTCCTCCTTAGCAAATATATTCACTTTAGGACAATGCATGGTCTCTGCTCTCCCACCACTGTCGCTAAAAGCCAGGAAGAGGCACGTTGCAGATGCATGGAAGACAGTGTCATTCACTGTAGAAGTTCACAAGCAATGCCCCCCCTCCCAAGTCCCTGTCTTGCAAAATATGGCAAGGAAAGTGCTAAACTGGAGAACATGCTAAAGTACTAAACTGGTTAACAGAACATGCTAAATTGTCATGAAAAAGTGCGAGCATCGGCCCTGTTGAGGGCAATGAGGGAGAGTTTGCCTGGCAAAGAAAGATCAGTCAAGACTCCTGGGTTCTCTTCCCAGTCCTTACCACTTCTGCTTGTTTAGCTCAAGCCAGGAGCTTAACTGAGCTCTGCTCTCCCCAGCTGTAGTAATGCCCACCCTCTGGAAGGCAAAGGTGCTGGAGCTGTATCACTTACTGTTCATGCAGAGATGCTTGTGGGGGAGCAGCTAGAGAATCACTGCTGTGTGATTTGCTCTATTGAGGATGAATGAAACAAAAGGGTGTCATCCCAGCGAGCTTCTCTGCACAGGCTGTGCAAAGGTCACAGAGAGAGTGATGCTACCCCTTAGACCAGGGTCTAGGGCCAGGGCAGCAGGACCCAAAGGAAAAACTTTCTTGTGTTGTGGTGATTCATATTTGCTCAACATACCATCATAGGCAAGGCTGGGGGAGCTGACTAAATTCATCTCTGCAGACCTGAATCAAACCCCAAGCAGAAAACAAGTCAATTTTTCTACCCATCTCAAACTCAAGCAAGCTGAGAACCCCCAAGTGTGCAGCAGACACACAAGCATTAAACCTCGCAGCTTCTGGGAGATCTTCTCTCCTATTCCCATATTATCAACAGGAAAACTGAGCCATAGCCTGGCCAACCAATCAGTGGCAAAGCCTGGAACAGAAACCAGGAGTCGTGACTCCTAGCCCCTGCTTTAACCCCCGGCCATGCTTCCCGTCATTCCTCCCAGATGCAGGACTGGACACAGGCATGGGTGAACTGGTCGGCCGACCGGGGCCCATACAGGGGGCCCCAAAATGGTAATTTTTTCCCCATTGTCCGATAATTATTATAATTATCTCTGGCAAAGGGGGGTGCAATACTAAAAGTTTGCCTGGGGCTGCCAGGAGTCTAGATACAGTGCTGCTCAGATGTACCGAGACCTTCAGGAGCTCTCCAAACTGAGCCCTGATTCTGGACCATTTGAAGCTTCACTCACTACTAGTGAAACTGTAGTTTATTGCACCAATGCCTGCATGCTCTGATAAAGCTTCATCAAACATTGCACACCTATTGCTTTGGAAACAATGCTTGAAATGCCAGCAAAGTGCGTGCATACTGTGCTGACTCAGAAGTGGTGAGTCTTGCAGGAGATTCTCCATTAAATATGCCATTCCTCTGAGAAGGTGTAGCAGGATCCTACCCACTGAAATACATACTGAAACACTGTAAAGTGAACCAAAGTTCAGCCTCACATCTCTGCATCTCTCTCTGCAGCTCAGTCCCAGGCACCCCAACACTGGCTGCAGTCTGCTTTCCCCACCATCTCCCCACTGGCACTGTGCCCTCCTTCCAAGCAGCTTACCTGGAATGGATGGGATATGGGGCAACTACTCCTTTTTCTGACTTAAAACCAAAAAAGGATTGAAATAATCTATTGCTAGTGCAATCCTGGCACTCATGCCACTAAGGGTCTGTGCTATGTTCTCCCTCACTCCTCTAGGGAATATGTAGACAGATGAACAGATCAACCAGCTTGCTGCGGCTCTTACAGAGCAGTTGCTTAACCAGACTCCACCTTTCCTGCTAGCTCAGCCTCTCTGGCCACTTGCATTACTGCTTGCTCTTTTCTTTTTTGCTTCTTCCCATGCTGGTAATATGATAACAACTGACAACAAAGCTTTGGCACCTATCTTTCTTTAACACAGTATCAGCACGTGTCTGCTTGAGCTCAGTCGCTGCTGAGTGGGGGAGAACTCTTTTGGCCCACGAGATTTCCTCTGGGCATCCTCTCTGGGCAGGTGACGTTAGTGTTTGTGTAGCAATGTGCTCAGTGCCCCCCACTTCACTGAAACACGAACTTCCCAGGGACAAGGACAGTTGAAGAGCATGCTGGAAACCAGAATTTCCATTCCCAGGGAAACCGTGAAATTTCAAAAAATATTCACTCCATATCGGAAGGAAAAACTGGAATCTGCTGGGGAATGGAAATCCTCCCAGTTTTCATCTGGAGCCACCAGATCATTTCATTTCACTAACGCCAACCCATGTCTTTTCTAGAAGAAAACACATTTCCCTTTACCATCTGTTCATTTTCGTTTTACTTTTCTATTATTTTAAATATTATTTTACTTGTATTACCTTAAGTTGTATTTTATATTGAATAGGATCTATAATGTATGCTACACATAATGTCGATGTCCAAACAGAATTGGTTGGAATAATACCTTCAAATCTGAATGTTTCAATGTTATCAAAATGAAGCAAATGGGCTGAAACAATTTGTTTCAGTTTTTCCCCGTGAAATGTTGTTGACATTTTCATGAAACCTGCTGATTGCAGCAGACCTGCATTTTCTCTTGCAAAACTGTCCCATTGAAAAGGTTTTGAGCAACTCCGATGAGGTTATCAGTCACACCCGCAGCGCTTGACCTGAAGACCTCATCTCCCGGCAATGTAATTACTCATCATCATACCTACACCTCGCTGCCCACCATGATAACCTCTTCTTCAAATGTCCTGGTGAGGAAATATGTGACTGCTGCAGATAGCCCCAGCTCCTCTGATAGGTGTTCATAACACAGCAATATAGTGTCGTATAGACCCCAGCCAGTGAGCAGCGCTGGGTGTGCTCTGGCGCTCTTGATGGCACATGGAGGGGCAAGGATGAGGAGGTTGACCTCAGAGGAACCCGAGCAAGCCAAAAGACTTTATAAGCTGTGCCTATGTTTTTCACAGGCTTTAATCCCTCCTTTGTTTCTGAGAGCTGTAACAATGCAAGATTCAGTCTCTTTGCTCCATTTCCAACGTTAGGAATTAAAAAGCTATGAAAAGACTGGACTTGACATTATTTTTGTCTCATAAATAGTTCCCCAGGAACATTAACCTTTTCATTGAAAAATACACACAGATGCCCCTGAACACCGGCACCACAAGTGCGACTCCTAGAGCCCAGGCACCGCTCTCACGGTGAGAGTTTTGGAGCCAATAATGTGTAGCAAGCCAGCCCTTCTTCACTCTGGCTAGGGACAGACATTACGCATAAACCGGTTTAAGTGATCAAAAACTGGTTTAAACCTGTAACAGAACAGCTGTTCCATGCACATACACCAGTCTGAAAATGGCTGAAACCGGTTTGAGATAAACCCGGTTGAACATAGTATCAGACTTAATGGATTTGGGTCCAACCGGTTTATGTAATGTCTGTCCCAGACCGCTTGCTGGTTTATGTTAAATCAGACTCCTCCAGCATCCCAGCATGCTCTCTGGGCTGGGCGGGGCTTTCTGCTCCACAGCAGAGCTGGCTCCTCCCCTCTGCTCCCTGGCTGGAGCCCCAGAGACTGCAGGCATCTGCCTGGCTCCCCCCTGTTCCCCCTCCCCACCACCACTCCCTGCAAAGCAGGGATTTCTCCCTCCCCTCTGACTTACACAGACACGTCTCAGCATTAGCTAGCAGACCACATGCTGGCTATGGCCTGTGCTGTGCCAGACAGCATAAAGGCAGAACCAACAGGTAGCTGGTGATGTCCCTCCGTTGTTTTTTTAATGAGCTGATAAACACTGAGTTAGGGGTGATAAACACTGTGTTACCAATTCTCTGCTGGGCTGGTCAGGAGTGGGGAACTCCTCCTTAATAAGAGCATCCTGCCAGGGGCCTGGCCACGCCCCCCTCAGCTCAGTATTGTGGAGGGGAAGGGAGGGCTGCTCTAGCGCCACCCCAACCCCAACCCCAACCCCCCAGCTTCTAGCCTGAGCCACTGCAGGTGTGTGCCTGCATTTTTTCAGTCCAGAGGGAATGTCTGTACAGTTACAAACTGGTTTAGCCTAGCCAGGTTAGACTAACCTGCAAAGATTAAATCAATTCAGGCTCAGGCTTTCTGAATATCTGTCCTTAGCCTCAGCCTCTAGACTTTGGTGTGCTACACTTACAATTATACAAATAGGACTTTTGGCAGTATTCCCAGCTGGGTTGACAAGCCCCGTGACAGACACTTCATGAGAGGGCATGTTCTCCTGAGATACCCTGCGCTAATTCTTGCAGATGTGGAAAACAGCCTAGATTCATGTGTTTCTCAACAATGAACCTGACAATTCTGGCTTTCCCTTGTCACCAATTATCATCTCTAATGAACCTGTCCTATTTTACCGTTCTAGTGTATGTTTCCACCACAGACAATCCTCAAGTGCTTTTTAGCTTTGTACAGACAGAGCTACTGCAATCCATCCGCTACCAGGGTGCAGTGCAGGACCAGATGAAATGAGCTCTGTTGAAATGTTGGGTAAAAGCACTAGAGCAACCCTCCCTCCAACACATACACACGTTCAGAAAGTGTCATAAGATTGTCTTTCTCCATGCAGGACCTTGCTCTTCAAGGTTTCTTACACAGCAATGTTAGCAGCTCAGAAAGAAGTCAGCTCAAGCTGGTCCTACTGGGATTCGAATCTGGGTGTGGGCAGTATAAGACTTGCAAGACTTGAAGGGTTAGGCCACTGAGTCGCCCTTCCAACAATCATTGGGAGAAGTGGTGACATTTTGGGAGTTGTGGTCATGTGCTGGCTGCATTGTGTATTGGCTTGGTTTCCTTTCCCAGCTGTGCCCCATGTGCAAACAAGAGAAGCCTTCATGGAGCTGGACTGGGAGGGGGTGAGGAGGGAGAATAAACTCAAAGCAGATCTGAAATGAACGGGCTGAAATAAGAAGATGCAGTTGGACAAAGCCAGGGCTCTGTGTGAAGAACAGAGGAGTATTTGAATGGATGAAAAGCAGACAGCACATGGTTGGAGTTTAAAGAGAAGAAAGACAAACACCACCATGTGCACCAGCAAAGTGCACTGCAGACAGGCGTGTCTCGCAGTCTCTCTGCTGTCTAACAGGCCCCTCAGGCATGGATGTGGGTGTCTCCATTAGGGTGGGCAAAAACCACTGGTGCATTCATTTGGTTTTGCAACCAGAGCTCAAAGAGGCTTGAATCTAGATCCCAGGGCTTGGGAGAAAGATCAGATAAATGGTACTGATTTTTATCTTACAAGAAGCAGGGGAGGGAAAAGGTGGTACCCCTGTTTTTCAAAAACCTGGTTGATCTATTTTCATGTTGCAAAGCAAATCTCTAACAAAGATCAGTTCTTCTCCAGGGCCTATTTTATCCCTTCCACCCCCACGTCAGTGCTCAAGCATGTGCTTGGGAACATTAAGTTCAACCATCAAAGACTTCTCCTTTAAGTGCCTCTCTAATTCCCATGGCCCAATTCTCCTGTCTTCTCCATCCTTCCCCCTTCCAACACCATTTCAAAAGCTACCTATGCACATAGGGGCATCAGTAATGAAGTGGCCTAAATTATATAACTAGGGGTTTAAGCCGTAAAGTCTGAATGTAGGTCTCTGTCCTGGGACCTTCTGAGTTCAATGAGACATTCATAGCTCTGCTTGCGATATGACACAGGAGGTGCCATGTTCAGGTACAATGCTGGTGGCACATACCAAAGCTGGTCATCTACACCTTGGCGCACTGAGTGCTTATGGGCCAATAGCCATACAAGGAAATATCTCCTCTGATTGCTTTTGTTGTCTTGAATGACAGCGGGATTTGGTCTGGCAGCAAAGGAAAATGCTGGTCTCAGGACATAACTAGGAGCTGTGGCTGAGCAAAACATTAGGAGTCAGTGCTGGGGTTTGGGTGCTACATAAATAGACACTAGTCAATCTTGTGATCCCATTAATCAACTAGTTTGTTTGGCCTGAAAGCAAAGAGATCTCTGTGAGAGAGAAATGCCCAGGGGTTGGCAGGGGCCCTTAAAAGAAACAAAGCCAAGTTGGTATAAGCCATGTTCTCAGTGGGCATCTTCCAACCTTAAACAACCAGTGCGGAGCCTCCCCTGCAAAGCAAGCACAGTTGTTTTCCACGTTTTCTAGGGACCATTCTGCTACAGCACTCGCATCTGTCAGTCCCTTAAGCAGTTTTTTAACATGGACTTCCCAATAACTAGAGGTCATGGTGACAAGTAGAAGGTTTTAGAAGCTTTGAAGCTTCCCAAGTAGTAGTGTAACTAGAGCCAGATGACCACGATACCAACCCAGGATGAAGAACTTACTTTTTATATCTGTTTCCAAGAGTGTTTTACTGAGAAGCTATGGACACATGGACCATTTTATCCGTAGTGTTAACTGTTACATACATCTTTGAATTCCTCAGGTCAATAAGGGAGTTATTAATGCAATATCACCTGGCAGGTAAATGGATCCAAAAGCCTCCTCCCCCCGAAGGGGAAATGCATCTATTGGCTTGTTCTGGATAAAGAAGCCTCACAGACAAATAGAGAAGGGGATAAAAGAGACACAGAAAGCAGACCAACCAAGCACACAGGAGGGAACAAGAAACCAAAGGATTTGCGTCTGCATCTACCAGACTCCTGTGTAATTGAGGAGAGAGGCTTGCAAAGCCAGCATGGACTTAAACACACACGTTTTTACAGGGGGGGAATCAGAAAGTTGAAAAAACATTACTTTGGACCAAATGACTGCTTTGTTTTGGGTTTGACCTTTTTTTTTTTTTATTCCTTTGACACACATTTTAAGGGCATTTTGAAACAAAAACTCTTTGACTCAAAAAGTCACAAGACAAAATGCTTCAACTTTTCCAACATTTTCTTTCCTTTCCTTTGCTGAGCAAACGATCCAGTGAAGCCAACAGGATTTTGCAACACATTTTAGTATCACCAAATATGCAATTGTTGCTCCCCCCCCCAAATATATTTCAACAGGAAAATTGTGCCCTCTATGGTTTGGATCTCCACCGCACCCGGTGACACAATTTGTTTCTCTCTATTGTGCCCACCAACCCATAAATATCTGTACAGAAGGATAAGAACGGCTAGAGTTGGAAGTACACCTCCTGCTAGTGAGGGGAGATGGAGACGGAGATGGAGAAGGAGAAGGAAGGACACTGCAAACTCCATTCAAACACCAGCTTGTTCACGTGTGGATTTTAACTTACAAGCTGCCCAGGTGCTGGGCCGTGTTGCTTTGCACACCTCCTGCCCTAGGATGGATCTAGCACCTTAACTGGTCCAGAAGAAAATAGACCATCCACTTCCTTCCTTCTGTGTCCTACACAGGAGTCTCTGTGCTGCACACCTGCAGCTTCTGGCAGGAGAAGGATTAGCACGGAGCCTGCCCCACTGTAACATCTCTGCTCTTGCTGCCCTAATGAGGCACCAGGCCTCTTCCCCTGCGACACCGGTCACATATCACTAAAGATTCGTCTCAAAACACCAGGGGAAGGGATAGACTCTTGCACTAACTTGTGCGGTGTGGGCTCCGGGGAAGGGGGGGCAGTAGGTCCCACAACCTCTCAACCGCACCGGGGTAGTGTGGCACTGCTTACACAGACGGCTATACCCTGTATCCTGTAGATGAATCACGCGGTGTGTGTGAAAGCACTGGGAGGGTGGGGAACTTCAGGAGCCCATATCTGAAAAAAGAAATAACTGCCCTGTATATGAGTGAACAAGAATACGGCCTGTGGTGTTTACTTAAGCTGCTGACAAGACAAAGCCACGGTGGTCAGCCATGAAAGTTCACCAGGGGACCCCTCAGCTTGGATGCCTGAGACTGTGATGCCACCAGCCACGCTGGTTCTTTCCCCTCCTTCCTGTCCAGACTGAAAAAAAAGATGGGCTACAAATGGGATTTCACTGAAGTCCCCAAAAGCTTAAGCAGTGCAGATAAAGTCAGACCGAAGCCCTATTTTTAGCCCCGCACAAAAGGGTAAAAGGGGGCATAGACAGCCAGACAAACAAACACAGAGCAGATGTTGGGAGAGGTGCTTTCCCATTGCAGGATGTGAGCACACAAGCACCGTTGCAGGGGCACTGCCAGGGTCAGCTGGAGCTTCCTGGGAACTGAGACAGATTACAAGCCTCTACCTTGCTGTTTTGGGGGCCAGGTAGGCTTGGAGGGGTGCAAACTGGGGCTCTGCACATCTCAAATGCTGCGGTTGCACTCAGAGGGCCAGTCTTCCCTCACCCTTTGCCGATCCCTACCCCATCAGAACTCATCTTCTTCCCTAGTAAGGCAACGTATCTACTCTAAGAGGCAGCAGCCACCTGAACCCCCTGCTGTTACGAGCAATTCTGCTCCTCCATCTCATACCCCCCTAACCTTGCACCTGGTCTGATGGGTCCTTGCTGCGTGACGGGGCTATAAAAGACCTTGCCTCTGCCTGTGCAGTGCCTTGGACTGCCCAGAGAGAGGGCAGCTGTCGACACAAAGGATGTGTATGTTCGACCCAGTCAGCTACTATCTGTCCATGACGTTTTTTAGGCACCTGTCAGCTTGGCTCCTGAGCACCCAGAAGAGTGCCTGAGAAGGTGAAGTCCCAGAGAGGCACATGCTTTTGCTGCGATGGTGGCTGATACACCCATCTTTGTCTAATGCAGTCTTGCCACCCTGTGGCAAGTATGGCACATGTGTACCATGTGTGAACATCCCCACGATGCCTGGGGCAGGACATGGCTCCTAGTCTCCCAGGATAGTCTTGTAACCGAAGCACAAGCAAGAGGGTGTCAGGTCGCCTCGGTCATCTTCCAGCTCTGCCACTAATTCTTTATCTATGGTTGGTAAGTCACCAAGCCTCAGTTTCCCCACAGGGTAAATGAAAATCACGAATCCCATGAACCTGCCAAGAGGCAGTGGAGAGATTAGGTCGATTCATATCTGAGATTGTCAGCCAGAACGTGTTGAAGAAGGATGGAGTAGAGTTATGATTGCATTTGCTCTTAGTGTAGCTACTAGCCCTCAGAGACAGAAGTCCCTCAATGCAAAGGAGGCGCAGTGTTGCTGATTGGCATTGTTGGTAGCCAGAGTCAGACAATGACAGGCTCCAGGGACAGAGCCAAGGGACAATCGTGATGTGCCTATCTCTGGACACACAAGACTGTGAGCCTCTAACATGTCTCAGAAAGACAGGACCACCGGGCCTGGTCCTCTCTGTTCAGATGCAACCAGTTTGGACACATGATGATTTAAAGGCAGGGGCCTGGGGGGGAAGGAGAAGACAGAGCTGCTCCATGTAGCCAAGAAGGGCTTATGTGCAAGGGAGGGCAGCATAGCACGCTCCACAGTTTTTACACATGGCTTTCAAGCAAACAATGAGGTTATAAAAGTTCATGTGTCTGCACTTTAAATAGTCCATAATTAACTGCCCCCTGGGCCCGCCTGGCTGCTCGCACATTGGCTCTGTCTGAAATTCATTACGTTCCACCAGGAAGCCTGCTGGGTGGAAAATTTTAACGAGAGCCCGGGAAGGCTGTTTGGTGACAACTAATGGAAGAGGCCAGGACTGCCAGTTTGGAGCTGTAGGACCTCTTCCCCTTCTTCCCACCTGTCCCTTGCCTCCCTTCCCCTCTCAGAAAAATACCGCCTTACTCCTAAGAGAAAAAATAAGCCACCCTAAGGAAACACGGTGGGGTGGATGGGTGGAAAAGCAGGCCCCCGGAGAGGAGGGAAGAAAGTAGAGGTAGAAGCTCTAAGAGGGGAGATCATGAAACTGGGGGGACCCCTAAGGAAAGGACGGAGAAAGTAGGGTGCTTCCTTGGCAGGGGAAGAACAAACTCCCCTGGGGTGATGAGAGCTGGGCGCAAAGCCGTCATCGTCAGAGCAGGAGTCAAGGCTTTGACTGTGGTGTTGGAGGAGATCTGGGATCAGGGGGGATCAGACGGCCAAGGCTGCTAGTACCCTGCTCCTTTTGCTCTCGGGTCCTAGTCAAGCTCTTGTAGCCCAACCAACTCTGGGAAGTCCCCCAGCTCCTTGCCTTTGGGGACAGATCTGAGGCATCCTCTTTTCTGGCATGAGTCTAACTCACCCAGTGTCATACCCAACTGGCGCTCAGTGCCCACAAGTGCTGAAAATACAAAGTTACCTGGAAAAGTCAGAGGAATCTTCCCATTCTGGTCATGATGGTCCCTTGGCAGACAGCTCGTAGTGCTCCTCATGGAGGAAATAGGAGAGAGCAATCCTTAGCCATCGCTTATTGTTGCAAGAAACACATGGGCTTCTCAGCTGGTAGCAAGTCTTCCTGGAGCATTAACTCCAAGTGAGGCTGTGGCTGGATAACATACAGCAAAATGTGCCAGTCAGTAACTGCTGTTGGCTGGTATTTGTCTCTAATTCCCCAGGGAATCTTAATTCCCTCTGGCTGGATTAAGGTGCAGTAAGGAGCCAAGCAGACTGCCGGCAGTCTGCAAAATGGAGCCTGCTTGTTCGAAGAGGAAGGACTGCTTCCCGGATTTGATGTTTCCCCAGAACTGAAGCAGGATGGCTGTAGCCTCGGACCCTGCCCAGGGCTTTAGGACAAGCAGAGAAGAGCCTCCGGTCCTGAGAAAATCCTAATGAGTTTTTTGTACCGAGCCTCTTGGAAAAGGGCTTTGGGAGTTCAGATGGTGCAGGGATGATCATGCCACACAGGTGGGCTGAATACAATTCAGCTCTGCGCCTTGCTGCTGAATGCCACTGCCTGGATATAAAGAGACACGGGGACATCGTAACAGGGTTCAAAATGGCACATATCCCGGGAACACAGTTATTGCCATACAAATGAGACCCAACATCCATCTAGTCCTGCCTCCAATAATGACTGACTGCTGAATCTTAAGCCACAAAGCTTCATTTTTTCAGTGCGTCTAAAAGTTTACTTGCTTCTCAGGGCCCTGAAAGCCTAGGGCAGCATTCGCTGGCCTCCGCTGAAGCTGGAAACACCAGCAAATAGCTTTGCCTGCAAGCTTTCCGTAAGGCAGGCAAACACCTAACGTAAAGAAAAAAAATCATCCCGATTATTTCAAGCTTCAGAAAAAAGCTTGAAGCTGGCAGCCTTGCTGCTGCTTATCTCCATCAGCTTGTCCACCCCTACTTTTGTCCTCCTGCAGATGTTCTGATGTCTTTGCCAACTGCATTGACCCATCAAATTGTGTTGCCCTTCATATAAGAAATAAAAGGGCCAGCTATCCAGGGGTAGGGCTCATAGGGATGTGCCTGCTTTGCCGTCACCCCACAAACTGGAAGAGGGAGCTGCGCTTTCCAGATGTCTTATCATACTTTCTGAATCATGTCATGCATGTACCAAGGGTCTCTCTCCCTCACACACCCAGACACACACAGAGCAAGTGAGAGGATGGAGCAGAGGCTATCATAATAAAACTAGATCAGGCTGTGATATCATTCTCCCAGGAGGACCTGATCACTGATTCAAACTCTATATTCCAGGGCCCTCACATGAAGCACAATGGGGAACACGTGTCAGATCTAATTGCCCATTTCTTTAATAATCTTCTTTATATTATTTTATTGTATTTTATATGTTAAATTTGTTCTGAGATGTCCACTGATTTGGCTTCCGCTATTGCATACATAACCCCTCCTGGTATCTACAGGTCCTGCTGGCATCTACAGGCTATGATCATGCCTTATCTAAAGTCAATGGTGTCTTTTCTCCTCTCTAGACAGAAAAGTCCTCAATGCCAGAAGTCTTTCTGTGGGATGCCAGAGAGTCCATTTGGCTACTACTGTAATAGGCAGCAGAAGTGGCAGTACATCCCCTGACTGTAGCACCTTCAGTCTGCGGGTTGAAACAAACACTAATTAATGGCAACGATTAATGGCAGGACTTGCAACAGAACCCAGGTGTCCTGACTCCCAATTCCCTGTTCTACTAGACTACCTTCTCCAAGCAGCTAAGAGGCATGTGAATTGATGAACTGTTTGAAATCATTTAATGACACAGAATTGCACTGTTTTAAACAGGGAATGCTGCTAGGTCAAAAGTTTTTTCCACTTTTGTTGTTCTTCCTAGTTTTTTCCCTATAGAGCGGTTCGCTTCTGCTGAAGCCACTGGGGGGTTTTCGCTTTTTGAGGTGTAGTGCAGTGACCAATGCCTTGAAGAGATTAAAGTAAGGAGGATGTAAGTGGCTGAGATAATGCCTTAATGATGATGTAAATTCACCTCACTGAAACCCATATTTGTCAATCAAGGTGAAGGCCGGACACCAGTCATGCAGGGCATGTCCACATGTGAAAATGCTGTGGGGTGGGTTTACCAATGACTCTAGAATAAACCCACCCTGAGCAGGCGTCTACACGTGCAGGGATGCAGAAGCAGATCCCAGCACGTCTGCTCCCACCCCCTCCAGCCCTGCCCCAGCCCCTTGCAGTAGCCAGGGGGAGTTCTAGGCTCCCCCTGAGTGCTAGCCCAGGGGCTGGCAAGGAGCACGGAGCCAGGACACAGCTGTCCTCTGGCGGGGGATGGGAGATTGCTCCCTGCCCCTGGGAGCTGCCCGCCGCCGGGG
>NW_005842217.1:1706754-1734795 GCF_000455745.1 Alligator sinensis
GAGGGCTTGGAAGGACTTGCGGGAGAGGGGCAGGTCCCAGCCCCCTGCCCCGATCCACTGGTGGTGCAGATAGCAGTGAGCCCCCAGCTGGCAGGGGTTCCCCACTCAGCTGGGGGCTTACTGCTAGCTGCCCCACCAGTAGATCAGGGCAGGGGACTGGGACCTGCTCCTTCCCTGCAGCTCTCTCTGAGCCCTGCACCCCAATCACCCGATCGGGGCATGGGGCTGGGACCTGCCCCAGACCAGGACAGTTCCCAGCCCCTACTCCACGATCTCAAGGCAGAGGCTGGGGAGCTAGTTCCTAGCCCAGTTCTGCTCTCCAGCCTGTTCCCAGCCCCTGCTCCACGAAGCTGTGATTGGGAACTATCTCCCACCCCCGTCTCTGCAAGTGATTGGGGAGCCAGGGCTGGGACCCCCCTGCTGCCAGGGCATGGGGATATTGTCCCAGCCCAAGCTCCGGTGCCCCAGCAGCAGGCAGGTCCCAGGGGCAGGGAGCAATCGTCTACCCCTTGCCCCCCGGCTGACCGGGAGCAAGTTTACTCCTGCTCAGCTGTCTACATGTGGTGTATGGCACAGTAAGAAATCACAAGTAAATTTGCTACTTGTATTTACAGGTTGCAAATGTAGTCGTGATTAGAGCAAATTGCTGTGCAGTAAGCATCTGCATGTGTAGATGGTGACACTTACTACGCAATAATTTGCTCTAATCTCAAGTAAAGTGTCTTGTGTGGACATGCCCACAGGGATCTATAAAGCCAAGTTCACTGTGTGCCTTTACAGCTGGAGACACCCTGAAGCACATCCCGGGGATTTTCTGAGCACAGTTCTCCCGGGATTCTTGTCTTCTGCTTCTGTGTTGACTCTGGAGAAAATGAAAAGCTGGTAAAAGCCATCTCAGAGATGTATTGTGAGCACAACCAAGGGGCGAGTGAACTAGTCCTTTTGCTCTCTGCCTCCAAGGATCCTGGCTCAGCCAGCGAGGGTTGCTCTCCAGATGGACAGGCTGCTACTGTGTGGGTATAACTGGAAATGTCCGTGACTTGGAAGAGCTCTGGAGCTAGGAGGCTGCAGTATAATGCAGTCTCCATGACTGTGTAGCTGAATGTAGCTTATAGGAAAAGCTGTTGTCTCTCATTTCTGGCATCTTACTGACTCTAACACGAAACACACATGCTTATAAAGCAAGGGCCAGTTCCTCCGCTGGTGGAAACGGACTTCCATTGAAGTCAGTGGAGCTGCATCAGCTTATGCCAACTGTGGTTCTGGCACCATAGCTTTAACTTCCTTATGAGCTCACCACATCCCATGCTTTCCTCTGGGCTGCATTTCATTGCAGACTCAAAGACAAAACATGATGGGGGGAATCTTTAGATCTGCGAACTGAGGTGGGGAACCCTTTAGAAAACCCCATGTGATGTTGTCACAGACGTTCCTCAAACACAACCTGCTCCTGTCACCAGAAGCCCCACATTAAAACAGATTAAAGCCTGAAAGTTTCTGTTTGGCTCTGAGGTAGAGTCTGAGAGCACAAACTAACTGCATGCGGACTACAGGTGGCTGGGACTGGAGGTTAAATCCCCACCGAGTGTGTGGGACGCTCTAGTTAATGGGTCTCTCACTCAAACGGCAGCCTCACAAGCTAGAAGTGTCCACCTAGGATCCCTACAGCCTGGATGGGAGGGGGATATTAAGTAGCAGCATGAGCCAGTTTGTTTCTATTCCACGTGCCCAAGGTCCCGTCTAACCCAAATCTTCCATGCTTCTATGTTCAGAGCATGGCACAAGCCAGCGCGTCCTGACAGAGGGGTGGACGGTGAAATATCGACTCATGGAAAAAGAGGGTTGGAAGGGACCGCAAGAGGTCATCTAATCCAACCCCCTGCTCAAAGCAGGACCATCCCCACCTAGATCGTCCCAGCCAAGGCTTTGTCTAGCTGAGTCTTCACAACCTCCAAGGGTAGAGACTCCACCACCTCTCTGGGTAACCTGTCCCAGTGTGTTACTACCCTCCTCGTGAGAAAGTTCTCCATAATATCCAACCTAAACTTCCCTTGCTGTAACTTGAACCCATGGCTCCTTGTTCTGTCATCTGCCACCACTGAGAACAGTCCAGCTCCATCCTCTTTGGATCCACCCATCAGGGAGTTGAAGGCTGCTATTAAATCCCCCCTCAGTCTTCTCTTCTCCAAACTAAATACACCCAATTCCCTCAGCCTCTCCTCATCACTCATGTCCCCCAGCCCCCGAACCATTTTTGTTACCCTCCGCTGCACTCTCTCCAATTTGTCCACATCCTTTCTGTAGTGGAGGGCCCAAAACTGGACACAGTACTCCAGATGTGGCCTTGCCAGTGCTGAATAGAGGGGAATAATCACATCCCTTGATCTTCTGGCAACGCTCCTACTGCTGCAGCCCAGGATGCCATTAGCCTTCTTGGCAAGAAGAGCACATCATTAACTCATATTCAGCTTATTGTCCACTGTAACCCCCTTCCTCGGGTCTCACCCACAGGGCAAAGGCAACATGTCCGCCCCCACCTTGCCCTATCTGGGGCAGTGGAGGGCAAAGTTTAAAGGAGCTAAGTTGTAGATGAGGGTGGGCACCTCTTGGCCACCCTCACACCTTTGCTCTGCTGCCAAGGGGCAGCCTGAACTGCCCACTACCTCAGCTCCCCAGCAGGGACCCACTAGGCCCTGTTGAACCTGACAATTAGGCAATGGGGGGGTGAGGAATGGAGGTCCACATCACTCCCAAACAAGGCCCTTGTCACAGATCCTACAGCCTGCCCCCGGCTTCCACCTGCTCCGTGACAACCGGCTTTGCTGAATAGGTCCCACACAGGGCAAGGCCTGTACATGGCCAGCCTCCACCACTGGGGTCTTTGTGACAACCCAGGCTGTCACAGGGGCAAAACGCACACCTTGTTGCATGTTGTCGATGATTGCCCATTGACTAAGTCCAGCGATGGACTGCAGGAGCTGTGCGTGGCCACTGGAGATGCTGGTACATGGCTGGGCAGTCCTGCACGTGCTGACTGACTGACTAAGCAAAGCATGGGCCTGGCACCGGCTCAACTCCCTTCCTCAGGAGCCATCGCACCACCCTGACAAGGGGATTGGCTTCCTGTCGCTGCAGCAAGCTGCTGGCCTGCAGGCACCAGGCTCTGATTTCCATGAACAACCCCCTCAGCTTGATGGCCACTCATGCATGCTATGAAGCTTGTTTGCTGGAAAGATATATTCAGCAAATTAAGTTTGGAGAGTTTGGGAAATTGCGTTTCCCACTATCTGCACACAGCAGTATAAACATGCTAGACTGCCCCATAGGCGATGCGTAGGGGGGCATGTGCCCCCCCGCCCCCGAGACTGGCCACCACCAAAGCCGCGGCCGGTTTCTGCAGGCAGTTGCCGCTCACCACCCACCCCCCTCACCGCCGACATCATCACCGACATCTGCGGGTGGTTCCCACTAGCCGCTCGCCACTTCCCTCCTGCTGCCAACACCACCACTGGCATCTGCAGGCGATCCCCACTCACTGCTCACCACTACTGACACCACCGCCAGCATCTGCAGGGGGCCCCGCTCACTGCTGCCAGCATCTGCAGGTGGTCCTCGCTCACCGCTCACCACCCCCAACACTGCTGCTGGCATCTGCAGGCAGTCACCGCTCACCACCGACTTCAAATGGTGTCCCCCCAGTCTCAGGAGGCACCGGGCGTTCATGACCCCCAGTGCTGACTGGGCCATTATTATTTATGTTATAGAAGCACCTGAGACCAAGGCCCTTGGTGGGCAGGACGTGCAATATGGCCCCTGCCTCAAAGAGTGATTGATCACAAGAGCGAATGTGGATGAGGAGTAGAAAGGGAAGCGGGGACAGCAGGGGGAAGGTGAATTGCCCACGATGGGCAGTGGCAAAGCCAAAAGCAAAACCCAGGTCTCCTGTTTACCCCACTGCCACTCTGGTTAGCAATGAGGCAAATGGCTCATAACTCGTTGCATGCTACAAGCATTTCCCCTCCTCACCTAGAAAAACAGCCCCCATCTCTCCTGCCCACTCTGTCAAGGCTCTAGCTAAGCTGCCTCCAGACTGGGTGAAGCCTGGCTCATGCTTAACCAAGAAAATAGGAAATGTGTGTATGTTTGAGCTCCATTTCTTCTCTGGTGTCCCTGTGACCTCTGCCAACAGATGCAAGGTGGAGGACTGCTCTTTCATTGCACGTTTGCCTCTCAACACTTGGGAGGGTGGAGGGGAGGTGGAGGGGAAGAGGGAAAGGCAGACTCTACAGTGAAGGGAAGAAGTGACTTTTGCCTGGGGCTAGAAATAGATATATGACAGAAATGCCTTCCATTGCCCCCTTCAAAAACTCTGCACCAGACTCGCCAGCCCAGCTTTGTACCCGGACCACAGGGTCTCAGCCCAGGGACTCCGCACCCCTCGTCCTTCCCTGGTCAGCAGTGAGATGCGTTGCACAAAGAGAGATTTAAAACAAATCTCTGAAAGGCCCAGCCTGGGCAGGGAGGACACAATGGCAGCAGACGGAGTGATTGACAGGCTTGCTAATTCCAGGGACAGCCTGATTGACGGCTGTTTCAGCCAACGCCCAGGGCCTCTTCACAGCTCACGGAGGTGAAATGTTCAACCAGAGAAGGAGAGCTTGTCCCCAGAGGCGCATTCAGGACCTTTAACCTGTTTCCTCGCCCGCCCCCCCTCCCCCTCCATAGCCAGGAGTGGAGAGGGGGCAGCTTCTGCTCGAGCCCGCATCAGCCCCTGGCTAGTGCTGCACAGACGGCGGTTTTAAATGTTAAGTGCAGAGGCCGGAAAACTCCTCGCATTGTCGGTGTAAAAGCAAGCGGCACCCGTGACTGTGCTGCAGGCACAGGCCACCGGGAGACAACACTGGCTACAAACCCATGGGACTGCCCATCTCCCCCAAGCCCTGCTCTCTTCCTCGCCCCCAACATTGTGCACTTGTCCTTTTAGTCCTTTTGGAGGCCAAGGAAGAGGTGGGGTTGTTGTACAAAGGAGGCTTAGGTTTGTGCAGTTGCCATGTACTTCCTTGTTGCAGAACGGATGTGCAGATCCCAATGTGGCAGGGTGTGTATACTCACACATGCGTGTGCACATGCTTATGCATGTATGTGAGGCCTGTATGTCTGTGTGTGTACCTATGTGCACATATGCAAGCCCATGTGTCAGTGGTGGCCTTAGGGGAAGGGAAACTGGGTGACCACCCGAGGCCCCACACTTTAGGGGGCCCCAAAATTTTGCAATAGATGTCCAATGTGCTTACAGGTCATCAACATTAAGCCTCTAAGGGGCCCCAAATGACTCTCTTGCCCAGGGGCCCAACAGCCCTAAGGCCACCACCGCATGCGTGACCACAGGCATGTGCCTGTGGGCACAGGTGCACACATATGAGCATGCCAGCAAGTAGGCATGCACGTGTTCCTATCCAAGTGCCAGGGCACACACAGACAGCTGTGCATGCATAGGTATGTATGTGTGCATATGCAAGTGGCCAGTCCCATGTGTGTCTATATATGTGTGTACACATCTGTAATGTCATGGATTTATTGTCACTGGTTCAGGGATCACTCCTGTTTCTCAACATGTCCCCCAACCCACTGTGTTCTCTGACCCGTCCTACCCACTTCCTCTACCTCGTTCCCAGGTTGGCTGTGGATCAGGGCCAGGGGGCAGGTGACTGCTCTTTCCTCATGCCCCTGCCCGCACCCCGCCATGGAGGAGGGCAGGGCAAGCTGTCAGACGCCTGCATGGGAGACCCCTTAGTCTGGAATCAGCGTAACAGCATCTCGCTGAGCCTGCGATGGAGCAGAGGCGGGAAGGAAAAGCCATTTTTCTAATCTGGTATTTAATTATGAAAGGTTGGGGTTTTTCAAAGCCCCCCTTCAGGCTGAATGTAAAATAGGAATGTGGAAATACCACCTATTAATATCCCGAGCAGCCAGGGATACAGCATTAGCTCCTCGCCTGGGCGATTAATTATGCTTTTTTCAGAGAAATGAGGTGATATTAACTGTGTTGAATGGAATTTTAAACAGCCGGCACCGTCGGAGTGCCTGGTAAAGGGTCCTGCTATGCCATGCAAGGGCCAGGACCACCACTGGGGCATGGGAATCCATGCCACACAGTCCCCTCACCCCAAATACCATGCAGCATCGTGCTCATCCTCAGAGAGTGAGGAGTGAGGCCCCACATGGGGACTAGTGATTAGGGAAAACAGCTTTGTGTTGGGACACTGGAGTCCTGTCCCCAGCTCCGTGAGGGCAGTGGGGTCTAGCTGTTAGAGCAAAAGTCCTGGGTTTTACTATGTGCATTGAGAGGGACGGGGGATCTAGTGTTTAGAGCAAGCCTGAGACTCAAGACTCTCCATCCCCCATCTCTGGGAGGAGATTGGGATCAGGGGGATTGGGAGCCAAGGTGGGCTGGGAGTCGGGACGCCTGGGTCTAAGCTCTGCTCACCCACTGACTCGACGCGGTGCTGAGCAGGGTGTGCGCGGAGGGGACACCCCCAGGGGACCTGGGTTCAGGTTGGGGTGTGTCGCGTCCCCTAGAGACCAGCATCCTGGGCCCTGGGAAGGGGTGGGATCAGGGTGATGCCTCCACAAGTGACCCTATATCGGACTTGGAGGAGTCTGCAACAACTCCTCAGGAAGCACTTCTCTGATCAGAGCTCACCTGACCCCAGAACCGCGCAAGGCAGGTCCCTGCCTGGGACCACCATGCCGAGACTGAGCTGCCCCCACAACCTCAATTCTGGCTGACTCCATCCTCCCAGGGTGATGGGTCTTAGCTGTCCTCCCAGCCAAGCCCATCCTTGCCCACCTGCCTGGCGAAGGGCAAGAGGCAGCGCCTTCTTGCTGCTGCTTCTCATGGCATAGCACAGCCAACATGGCGTTGAGCGGAAGCAGCGGGGCTGGGAGAGGAGCAGCACGTTTTCCCACAGCGCCCACCCTGAGGATGTGGCCAGATGTTGCTGATAAGGGTCTGTGATTCCTTTTAATTAATCACAGCTGTTTCCATGCACGCCGAGTTTTACTGGCAATAGCACGAGAGAGCCCTCGGGGCAAGACAGAGGTGCACAGCTCCCCCGGCGCAAGCGGCAGGGGCTACTTCTGTGGGACGCAGCAAACCGGGTTCTTAGCTCCCCGTGTTTGGCACAGCGGTGCAGGCAGCAGAGCCGGTCCCACTGGACGGGGGACAACTCATGGATGTAGCTGCCAAGCTACCTTGCTAAAACGGGGAATCCTTTGATGAGATGCCTGCCCTTCTCTGGAGGCTTTTCATCTGGAAAGACTCAAAGCAGGTTAAAAACGTCAGCCTGGCACCTCTGCAAGCTGGGGAAGCAGAATGAGTGGCAGCTACTTCCCTGGCACTGCCAGGCAGCCACCTCTGGTGCAGGATAGGGCAGCGGCTTTGTGCAGTAGCTGGAAGCAGGGAGTGAGGAATCCCCTCCACATTCAGACTCGCTGGGATTCGGGGGGAGGTGGGATCTGAACAAAGAAGAACCCAAGCTAAGTTGGGGATGGGACAGGACATGCTGCCTCCAAAAGCAAGGGCGGTGGGGTCTTTTATCACCACAGGGCATCAGGACCTTGGTTCTACGTGTCCGTGGAAGCGATGCACAGGGCTTGTGGTTATAAGCTGTTTTTGTGCCACAGAGGCTCCCGCATTTGGAAACCTGGCTCTTGGTTGCTAATTAACTGGAGAGAGCATCATAGCAGGGGTCAAGAAAGCCCAGCATAGAGCCCAGGTGAGCTGCTGCTGAGAAGACTGTCACGAGGGAACAAGCAGGGGCCTTTGTCCTGCCAGAATAGAGCTTGGTGGGCTGAGTGCATTAACCTTTCACCTCTAGAGACCTGCATTCAACTCCTGTCATAAATCACAGGCGAAAATGGGCTTGATAGTTCTCATTTGTCCACATCATCAAAACCAACACATTTCAGTATGATCGGGGGCCCCTGCCCAAGAGACTTGGGGCAGGAAAGGAAGGGGGGCCTGGGTCAGGAGTGAAGGGACTGAGAGAGCTGGTGGGGGGGGTGGAAGAGGACAAAGGTACCTGAGTGGAGCTGAGAGTAACCACAGGATTGAGATGGTGGTGCAGGGAAAAGCTGGGGAAAGGCCAGGGCTAGGTGCTGCTAGTCGGAGCTGTGCACTGCGGTGCAGTCATGGGCCAGCCGGGTTGTGCTGGGCGCTGGATGGATACAGGGCATCAGGAATGCTGCAGGAGGCAGAGAGAGGCACTGGCACAGCACCTGCCTGACTCTGGCTGGCTTTATCCCTCCCTCATTTCCACAACCACATTCATAAACCACTGTAGAAAAGAGGGAGGCCTTCAGCAGAGGTGCTTGCAGCTGCAGGCACGAAAGGGGTTAGTGACCTGGCCCCTGGCTGATGACTCTAGTCTGCTGCGCTGCTCAGACCCCTGGATCTCCTGCTGCGTGTGTTAGTATATGCTGCATAGCAGGTGCAGGGGGATCCAGGGCCCAGTAGGATGGGACTCAGAAAAGCATTTGTCAATATAAAAGTTTGTGCTGGTGCCAGAGCATGAGGATGCTCTTTAAGCTTCAGGCCCTCACCAGGGTGGCGGGGCATCTGGATTCAGCTTCTACCTGTGTCGGAGCTGTCTCTGCGATGTGGGAAAGTCATCTGATTCCACTGTACCCTGCCGCCCCAGAGTGACAATGGTCCGTCCGGTCTGGGACTGTAAGCCCTGTGGGGCAGAGGCTGTCTGGACCTCTCTGTGCAGAGCGTGTACTGGACAATGGGGTCCATAGATTCTGCTGGACTGCCCAAAAAGTCTTACCAGGTGCTCCAGGAGAAGGGCAGCCCATGTCCAATATGACACTACTAATTAATGCCTCTGCCCTTGGCTCTGAGAGCAATGGTGCCTCCCCTTCTCCCTGTTGTCATGAAGAGCTGCTGAGATGGTCGCTTTGGAGCAGATGGCTTGGGGCTCCCCCTGCTCACTTCTGAAATGGGGCCTTTCTCCTCTTACAGGCTCTGCTTGCCCTGATTCAGACTGAGCTGCCCACAGACCCTCTTGTTTGGGTATGCGATTGGGTTTTTTAGCATGGAAGAGGCTGTTGGTTCAATGGCTCCAGGGACTGGAGTCCTCTCTCTAGCCCCAGAGCCAAAACAGCACAGACAGCAGCAGGACCCGTGTTCCCAGTGCAGCACCCTTGCTACAGGCCTCAGCCCAGAGCTGGACAGGAGACATCCAGGGCTTGTATGAGCAGTGAGTGCAGAGATGGCTGGCTGGACAGATGGACAGACAGGATGCCTGTAAGGATAGATGGGTCTAGATGGGGCGTGGAATGGTCAGAGTAGAGGAAAGGGCTGGGCTGACATGGGGGTGGATAGAGTAGTCTTCATGCTTTATTCTGTCCTCGGCCTCTCTGCCGACAATGCCAGCACGTGGCCTATTAGACACCTTTGTGCCCAGAAACCAGCCACAAATGGCCCCAGCTCCCTTGTTCGAAGCCCTTACACCCTTACATCTCCATGTTAAATGTGAATCAAACCCAGTGTGCCATGGGGCCAGGGCAGGGCAAACGTATATAGCTTTGAGGGTTAGGAAAAACCGACCGCCTCTTATTTATGATTCGGCCTCCAGGCCTCAGAGCATTTCCTCCAAGGAGCTGGCAAAGAGCTGACCGGTGCTAAAGACGCTGTATTCTGCTGTGTTGGCTCCCCGCTCTGCCGCTAGCCTGACAGATAGCCCTGCCCCAGCTGGGGGCCAGGTCCAATTTGTTGCATGCAGATCCAGTGACCCTTCACACGGAGACAGCAGGCAAACAACAGTCACCAGCCTTCTTCTACCCTTCTCCAGCATCAGCTCCACCAGAAGAGCAGACAGAGCTGCCCAGAGCTCTCCTCACCCCTTTGCACCCTGCTCACCATGCGCGGTCCATCACACTAGTGCCCCAAACCATCCCCGGTAGAGTCAAGGGGGTGTTGCTATTGACTTTCAGAGGACTATTTGTTAGGATCCACTTTAAGCATACATGGATCAAGGCTGCTGGTTTATGCCCCTGTACTCCTTGCACGGTCTGGACTCTTTCTAACAGCTGGACCAGGGTGATGGAGGCACTGCCCCATGGGTTCAAGCCTCACGAGTCCTGAAAGGAGCTATTCTGGGGAAGCTGTTTCCTCCGATTCCTCTCCCTTCCTCAAATCGTACCACAGCAGAATCCATTTTCTTCTCACCAGTCCTTTCCAGAGCATGGGTGTCCAGTTCCTTAAACACATGAGACAAATGACCTGGTCAGAGCAGGCTAGCCAGACCCCATCATTGCCTCGGGGAGGGAGAAGCAGCTCTCAGCAGCTGCCCCCAGCATCACCCATCACCAGCACCAAGTTCTGGCCAAGCCAAGATACACACTCAGATCTCACTGGAGGAGAGCATCGTCCATGATTGACCATCCTCCCTGAGCTGGTCGGCCTTCGCTAGAGGCTACCAGGGGGGCAAGGACCTTCCCCATGCCAAGGCACTGACACGACTTCCTAATCAAGGAAAGCAGGAACACACGAGTTCAGCCAGGCAAAGCCATCTCCACTCCCCCAGGTCCCACCTTTCTCATTCACTCATCAAGGCAGTAGGGGCCTTGGATAATATAGAATTGCACCAAGTAATGTGGCTTCCACCATTTCCTGCTGCAACTTCCCCCCTGAGCAGCCCAGCCCTTCTCCCTTATGTTCACCTCCTCTCTGCACCCAGTGCCAGGTCAGCTCTGCTGCCATTCAGAAAACCCAGCCTGTGCGCTCAAGTCTAGGATGGAGCTATTGGCACTCACACAAGCCATTGCACAGCCGGAAGGCAAATAGGGTCCCTAATATAAAGAGTTGAATCAGAAGTCATTGCAGAGTGCTTCCACGCTTAGTAATATGGAGGCTTGCCCTTCATGCTCCAGAGAGGTGTGGCTGTCCTTTGCTTCGGAGTGGAAGGAGCTCAACTGGGGTGGAAAGCTGTAGCTTGGCAGATACCTCAGGCTGGAGAAAGGTCAGGCCAGGGTGTTCCTTTGAAGCCATCTCCAGTGTTAGGGGAAGAGCTGGGATGGCTTATGAAAAGATGGCCTTCCTCATCACTCCAAGCTCCTCCCAGCCTCTGAGACGGAAAACTAGGGTGGGGAACGAGGCCCAGGGAGATTAAGTGACCTGCCCAAGGTCTCATGAGAAGTCAGGGCAGAGCAGGTCCTGAATGCAAGTGGGCCAAACAAGCACCCCACCTCCTGCCCGTACGTACACCCCTGCTGCCTAGAACTGCACAGAGATGCTGACCCTGACCACCGTAACGCAGGATGATGCAAGGGACCCCCCACAACAAGGTGCTGCAGGTGCGCTCAGCCTCAGCCCCGTCTCTCTCATGTTCCAAACCCTCAGGGTGAGATGAGCATCTGCCACCCAAGCTGTATTTGGAGGAGAAGGAGGCCAGGCAAACCTTAGCACTTCAGTCCCTGCCCCATTTGCAAGTGCCAGGGTGGCCCCCCCGCCCAGCACATGCACTGCACTCCCAGCCACCAGGGCCTGGCATCTCAAAGCTGCCAGCTCCTTCTCTGCTATCTGCTGAGGAAAGCTAATGCTGACCTGCCCAGAGTGCATCCCCTGAAGGGGCCTCCAGTGAGAGTGGAAGGTGCATGTCCATAGCCCTCCCCATCTGGGAGCTCTCAGTGCAGCCTGCAGTGATGATAATATGGATAAAGCTACCTCTTCTGTTCATAGGGATCATGCAGCATCCACCCAATCATGACTCCATTGCTAATCTCAGCCAAATTCTAATGCGTCACTTAGTTTAGATCAATGATTTTCAACCATGGTGCCGTGGCACTCCAGGGTGCCTTGAGATCCTTTCAAGGGTGCCACACAGTATTAGCACTGTTGGGTGTACAAACATGATTCACAAGATTAAACACAGAGATTTCAAATAGGAATTTGTAGTGTTAAAACTTTCCGACCTGCTGTAGTCTTTCTGAGTTCTCTGCAACAGAAGAAGTGCTTTATGATTTTTCTGCAGTTCAAAAACCTAGTGAAAACTAAGAGCTGGCATTTTTTGATCTTATCAAGTCTACCTAACAAAGGCTTTCTAACAGACCTGCACACCATGTTCAGGTGTTTCTAGTATTACCCAGAAGCTGGCTGAGACCCCCAAGCTGCAGCTCCTGTGTCAAGAACTCCAAACAGAAGTAAAACTGGGACCTGGCTCAGCAGAGGTAAATAGGACTGAAATGGTGAATGGATTCTCCTTGTGCACAGGGCAAATTTCATGCAAAATCCCAACTTGAATGTTGCCTGGACTAAATATTCATACTGGAAGGGTTTTTGAGCCCATCTAGGTGGGAAATGACCCCTCCTCACTACCACCCCAACACACACACATATGCACACCTACACCCTTCCAGACAAGGACATCTAAACACCCCAGCTAGCATTCAGAACACCTTACACTGACCACTGAATTTCAAATGGAAGAGGCTCCTAAGTCCATCTGAATCTCAAAGGCCGTGTGGTCAGGTTTCCAATACGTAGAGGCTACGATTCTTAACCGCTGTGAATTGTTTGCTCTGTTCTAACCCAGATAATTGGTTCTCTGCTTTGTCAGTCACCTCCCTTGCCAATAGAAATCAGTGTTTTCATCTAGAATTGTTCTAACTGAGCTGTTTCCCTTCTGTATAGCACTGAACGCAGGATTTTTTGATTTCTAATATTCCAGGGTGTGTCGTCCACTTGTTAAACACGGTGTTTAATAATTTTCTTTTAATATCTTCCTGGATAGAGCACTAACAGTTCTGTACTAGGGAACAAGCCATCCTGAGCTGGTTGGGTTGGAATGGATGGACCCTACTGGGTTTACTCATTTCCCATCATTTGGGTGTTTCAAAATGGATGTTTTAGGGCCCCTAGCCTATACCACCACCCATGCCCCATGTTCTGGTTCAGTACTGGATTATAAATGCCTTGAGAAGATACCATGATATTCAGCAGAGTGGACCGAAAAGGAAGCAGGACATTTTAATGAAACAAGGGGGTAATTTCTGCACAATTTTTCACTGATTCGCATACCCACCCACCCACCCAGTCCATTTTTTTCAATTATTTCTGCTCCTAATGTGGCAGGGGACCTAGTGGGAAAGCCTCTATAAAGATGAGGATGTGTTATGCGCCACTGCCCTCTCCTGGATAAAGCCAGGATGGCTTGTTTGTGTGTCCTAGACCTCACACGGCTAATACCTGGCAGAGATTCACATTTAGCTCAGGGACAGGGGCTTGACAGTGATTCACACCCATTCTGATTCAGAACTGGAGGGACCTGAGAGTCGCTCTTCCCCATCCTGTGAATTAAAGCAACTTGATTTGCCTGTGGCAGCAGCCTAGTGAGGCTAGGCCCTTGCTGGGAGCCACCGGCCCCTGCTGCCCAGCTGCCCCCCGACCTCTTCCAGTTCACTTTGGTGCTTTCCAACTTGCCCAAGCTCCAAATGTAGCTTTGCTCCAGGGACCTCTGCAGGCTCCACCTTGGGCTTAGGCTGGGAGAGGTTAGTGTTCCCATGCTGCCATCTGATGGCCAAAGCACGAAGGTGAGGAAATGGCCTAAAGGGGCTGCTTCTGCTGCCACCTGCTCTGAGGACCATCCCCGCTGAAGCAATGGGACATTCGCTCTGCCCCCAGCCCTCCAAGTCCTGCAGTCTGGCAGCGCATCCCTGGGGGCATCATTGCAGCAACCACCTCCCCTTGGACTACGAGACAAGTCCTGGCTCTCTACTGTCTCTAAGCTTTTGCAGAAAGACGGGCCTTTTGGCTCCTCTTTATCCCTCCCTTAATAAGCAAGGAGCCTGCCCCCTCGCGCGTGCATGTCTAGCCAACAAGTGGGCACTTTTTATCTGCAGGAAAAATGAGCTGCAGTGAGAAATGGGGCTTGTCCTCTCCCAGCCTCCCTGCAGGGAAAGGTGAATGCTGCAGGTGTGAGGGGAGCTCAGCGCATCTTCAATGCTAGCCGGACATTTCAGCCACAAAGGGTCAACTAGGGCTCAGGCCCAGCTGACTGATTCCCAGTTATTTTTCCCCTCCACTTGGGTTGGGGTGGAGAGTGGCAGACAGAGCTGTCTTTCAAGCATTTTCTTCCATAGGGTCAGGGGCTTGCCTGGTACTCGCTGTGAATTAGAGCAGCCTTGGGCTCTGGGAAGGAGACAATAGCCATAGAGACGTGCAATGAAGCAACACCCCCTACACCCCAGGCTGGAATCAGGGCTGGCATAGACCCGGTCGCAGTTCTTTATCAACCAGGCAGCTCCTCTGACACCAGTGACAATAGACTGTGTCTCCAGGATGCGTGTTTTCACACTGGGACACTCAGAAAGGGGTACACTTGTTCCGCTCCGAAGGGAAGGAGCTGTCATCACCCAGCCGCGTAGAGAAAATGTGCTAATATCACCAAATATTGGAAATCAATGGGCCTCTGCAAGGGGAACTGCACAGAGCATCACAGCAAAACAGCCCCGAGGAGGGAAAAGTCTTAGCTAAAAATGAAATTCATCTCTTGCTAAGCTCGGAGGCTTGTCCCATTCCCCCCCCACCCGCCCGCCCGCCCCCTGCATGCCAAGCTTTTATGTCAGCTTCCTGGTTCAGATCTTTGCTGTGTAGAGCAATGATTCTTCATCAGGATGCTGTTGCACCCTAGGGTGCCACAAGATCCTTTTAAGGGTGCTGTGCAATATTAGAACTGTTGGGTATGGACAGGACACGGCTACACAGGATTCACCAGATAAACCCAGAGATTTCAAAAAGAAATCCATAGCGTCAAAAACAGTCTGACCTGTTGTCTTCTTTGCAACAGAAGAATTGCTCTATTATTTTCCCATCGCTAAAAAGCAAATGCTAAGAGCTGGCATTTTTTGAGGGGTGCCTTGAGTCCAAAAAGGGTGAGAACCACTGATCTAGAGAAACATAGAGGGATTTTTGTCATTAATTGGGCTTCTCTGTGATACAAGAGAAAATGATGATGCCCTGGCCTGAAACTCCATCCCCAAAGCTACATACAGTTACGGTCAACAGGAAGGACTAATCATAATTAAAACACAAGGCAGCTTTTGCTCTCCTGGGCAGCCAAGACACATGGCTTTAGTGCATATCCCTGAGAAAAAGAGTAATTTATAGTTATTACCTACTACATGTACTTATTTATCCTGCAGCCCAATATTGTTTTACTCTGCAAAGGCAAATCCCAAGAGCAATTATAACTAAGTGATCAGAATTCAGGGAGCTCCAAGAAAAGACTCTGGCTCAGGCTCCTCCCTTGAGAAGACGTGCACCGTCAACACAGGAGATGCGAATGAGGAACGCTTGCTGTTGCCCACCCGGAGCCCTGGCTGGACCACCAGCTCCTTGGGACAGGGACTGTATCTTGCTGTTGGACACGTGCAGCACCCAGCACAATGAGCCCAGAGGCACTGCTCCAATGCAAACACTGAATCACATCTGCAAAAGACCTGGCCGTGCTGCCTGGGATCAGCTCATTCATCCCCTTGTCCACCAGCAACCAGCTTGGTCTGATCAGCTGCTTTCCTAAGTTTTTATCCATGTCAGCCCTCTTGCACGTGGAAGGGGGCAGCAGAAGGGGTGTCTAATGTTGAAGACTCCCCGACCTGGGGGCTAGGGATGGTATAAGGGAAACTGCCATGTGCCATGGTCTGCTGGAGGCTTAGCAAGCATCTCGTGGCAGGACACAGCATTGGAAGGATTCGACACCAGGCTGCCGAGCACGTTCCCCCTCTTCCCTCCCCACTGTAACCCTGCTATCTTTTACAACCCACTGCTCCTAGTGACACAGGAGGCATGGTGACTGATTTCCTCGCCCTGGGTGGGTCAGGGGCGGCAGAGCGGGGGGAGGTCTCTGTTAAATTTCAATTTTCCCATTTGATTTCAGATCATTTATAAAACACGGGAGTCCGGGGTATGTTGGGGGCCCTTTCGGCACAGTGTTAACTTCATCAAGGCTCCAGCGCTGGGCTGAGATGGATGGAGTGTCCCTAAGGTCTGTCACTAGCAGATTAATGCGATCAGCTAAATAGCCCTTTACTGGCTAGAAGGCCAAAAAATTTTGTAGTCATAGGAAGAGGAGGGAGAGAGGGAGGGGAGGAGGGGGGACGACATCTGTCTGGACCTGGGTCAGATGTCTTCGTCTGGCAGGATTCGCTGTAGATGACGCTGCTGGTGCCTCTGGGAAATGACCCCTTTGAATAGACACCACCCCATTGAGTAGATGGGGCATGTCTATTCATACCCATACTCACCGCAGCTCCTCAGCTTCCCTTCAGAGAGGCACACTGGTATTTGAAGGGGTCTCAGGTCTCCTCTGTTTATTGGCAGTCCTAGCCCCCAAGCTGCCCACATACCCTGCAGAGCTCTGTTAAGTTGCATGGGTTCACATCAGGGCAAGAGGCACTGGTCTTCATTTATAGCCTCAATGAAATGAAAGGCCCTCTGGGGGACTTCTGCTCACCTACTGGCGGCTGTGCCCTTTGCAGCCCCTGGGACTTTTGGTATCTGCCGCACTAGTCCCTACACACATCCACTTCTCACCCTGCTCTGCTGAGCACAGGGGCAGCACAGCTGTCCTCTTTGGAAACCCATGCACCCGGGATATACCTGAGCCATCCCTGTGCTGGGGGAGAGCAGGTGCGTCTGATCCTTATGCATCACACACAGAGAGGGTGGGAAGCTGCATGCTGGCCCCTTTCCGCCAGCTCCCCCTGCACATCCCCACAATGGAGACAGAGTCTGAACTGGTCTGCAAGCAAAAGCACAGGGAGAATCAGCCACAGGCCAGGAGGTAGTAGAAAGGGAAACCCCGAGGAGATGGGGTTAGTACATCCTGGAAATATTCTTTTTAAAAAACCCAGGGGAATTTATAAAATGGGCCCTGGAAGTCAACAGAAATGGGCTCTAGGAAGGCTGGCACTGCAGGAACCAGAGGGATATTCCACGCGAGGCTAGCATGGGTCCCACTCTGAGGCCAGATCAAAGGACAGAGGCTATTAGCCACAGCCCCGTGCCTCAGATTCTGCTGGCATGTGATTCCATCTGAATTTTGGCCTTCATTTAAAAACCCAACATAGGTTTCTAGCCCAGCAGTTGTGCAGGGAAGCTTGAAAACATGACCCAAGTATGCCTGGTGGAGCAGGGTCTGCCTGAATCTGCAGGGAGCCTGCAACAATCTCTCTAAAAGGGGCCCAGTCCCTCCATCACCCAAAGTGCAGCATGGAGGTGCAGCATGGGGCAGGAAGGCTGGATGTGTCTATAGCCACAGATCACCCCAGCACAGCCCTGTTCCACCCTAACATACCAAGAAGGAAAGAAGGAAAAGAACAGCTCTGAAGGGAAGAGAAGCAGGAGATAAGTGAGGGAAGTGAGAGACATCCTTCTCAGCCAGACACTTTTTTTTTCTGGTTTTATTTATAGCTCCAAGTGAGCAGATAATTTAATTTTCTCCCCAGTCATAAAAGGAGGGGGAGACCCCTTCACTCTGTTCCTGCCGCTTATGTTTCCCGTGTTTCATTTCTAATAACAAAGAACCTGAAGGAAAACAGACCGACGCTAATGCTGTCACCTGCTCGGTTCCAAAAACAAATGTGCCTAGGACATATTTCATGGACCCGAAAACACTCCCCATCCGTCACTCCCAGAGCTAGGATGCACCCGCTAATGAGATGGTTGAAAACCAGAGGAACTAAATAACTGTGACACGGCTGTTTCAGGAGACAGCCTGCCTCTCCTCCTTCCACTGATCCCTTAAGGGCTCCTATTGTCCTTTAACCCCCATAGCAGGGCTTGTGTGAGTGATGAAAGACCCAGGACAGATGAGGTTCAGGCTGCTCACATGTGCTGAGCACACACATGTACATACACTTCTTCTCACTTGTCCACTTTGACGTCATTTTTCATGTTTGGAAAATACAGATGATTTTAGCCTGGGTCCATCTGGTTTCTCAAATAACCTGTCTCTTTGATAAATAACGTAAATTAAATTAGACAAGACAAACAAATAGTTTTTTTCCCTCTCCCCCTTTCGGTCTCTGGGAAGAAGGAAAAAAAATAAGTAAAGAAAAAGAAAACATAATTCAGCAAGTGCCTGGAACCCCCAAGGAGCCGCGCGGTGGTGAAAGCGCTGATTATAAACGTGTCTGCAATGTTAACCCTTAACAGGGACCAAAGACCCTTCCGTCCCTCTGCTTTTAAGGTCATTTTAATTTTTCCTCCATTATATGGGTTCCCAAGAGCTGGTTCTCTTAAAATGGCAGAGCATCGCTGCTCACTTATATTGCTCCTGTTAGCCAGGCATCCCCAAGTGCTTTGCAGAAATGTTTCACAATTTCTTCTCAAACTGAGGAATTGTTATCTGCCTCTTGACAGACAGGGAAACTGAGGCACAGAGAATGACAGTAATTGAGCCATGGTTGCACGCACAGACAGGGATGGGACAGGAATACAGCATACATGATCTGGTGAGTCCCCTGCTCCAAGCACTAGAGATGCTTCCCATTCAGAGTTGGAGCAGACCCTCTAAGTCTTGACTCTCAGCTCTGACTCCTGGACAAGATGTGGTGAGAGGTGGAAAAGCAATGAATGAGGCAGATGATTTCAGGACAGCTGCTGTATCCTCTCACTGCCGCTTGCTTCCTGGGACAGTCCTGCTGGGAAGGCACGTACGGTCCTATTCATCTCCCAAAGACCTGGTATAAGCTGGAGACTTTAACCTGTTAAGCCAGAACCGTTGCAGTGGAGCAGGCAACACGGGGCTGGCACCTCTCCCCATCTCATGTGGGTGCCTGCCCTCATATTGACCTTGCACCCAGAGGCCGTCAGTTTTGTGTCCCTCTTTATATACCTCTTCAGTCCTGACAGGAGCTATTCCTATTGCAAACCACTTCTCTCTGGTTGTGCTTTTCCAGCACACCCATCACCGTGGTATCCAGGAGCCAAAAAAAGATTTCACCCCATCCAGCATCTTCCTTCCATAGGTCTCATGGCGCTTGTAAACCTTAACTAGCTGTAGCTTCACAACCCCACTGTGAGGCAACGAAGTGTGATTGCACCCATTTCCCAGAGGGGGAAATTAAGGCCCAAAACTTACACAACCAGTCAGTGGCAGAGTAGCGTAAGGAACCCAGAAGTCCAGTATCCAATCGTTAGTCCATTTTTCTGTCTTGCTTAGTTGAAAATATTCAGGCAGACTGGAAAATGCTGCAATTCTTCTTTAGCTTTTCCTGCAACAGATGGGAGGATCTCTCTTCTTCAGCTGCATCATCTTAATGCCGGGAGGGGAGAAACGGATCAATACTTGAAAATGAGACGATAAGGCTGAGTTAATGGGAGGGAGGGAGGGGCAGAGCGTGGAGGGATTAGAGCACCAAAAACTGATGGGCAGCAAAGTGTGTGTGTGGGAGGGCAAGGACAGAGAGATGAAGGAGAGGATCACAAAGATGAATGGAAAGGGGAAAAGCCACAGAGGAGAAAGGACTAGGGCACCAGGCAGGCTTCTCCTCTTACAGCTGGGGACATGAAGCCACAACCAGAAGTGTTGCATCAGTACTGGTGGCATCACACTTGCACCCTGCTTTCCACCCTTATAGCTAACAGTCCTTGGCATTTTCCTGTGACCAGCCTGGATGGATTAGCTAATTTAGCCCCCCACTCCATGCTGCCCCAGTGGAACCAGGCATCCAAGACTAACAGCTCTCTCCAGCAGCTATTAGTCAGTCCTTAGCCAGACCAAAGCCCTGCTCACATCCTCACACCCATCAGCAAAGGGAGTTGAGCTGTCTGTTCTGGGACATCCAGGGATGAAGCTGGGTCTCTACATTTGTGGCCTTGTGGGTTGCATTTCTCACCATTCAGGTCAGTTAAAGGCTGTTTTGAGAGAGACAGCATTCAGCTGTAAAACTAGATGCTGAGATCTGTGGTCCAAGCTTGGCTTGCCATGGTGACACAGCTCTGCTCTGGGATGTGCAGATACCCTGAGGACTATTGCACACCAGAGGAACACCTGGTGTTCTCAGGGTCACCTGGTGACCCTATTGCACCACCACAAGGGTTTGCAGCCCCCCCAACCCAACATGGGCCAAACCCCTGTAGCTGTAGACACAAACAAGGGCAACAGACCTGGTAGTTGTGCAAAGCCTTGGGACTAAGAGCTCAGCTCTGCTCCTGCAGAGTGGCATAGCAGGCTTCGAGGTCTTTGGGAGCAGAGGTTGAAACAGTTCAGTGGGGTGACTATTCCTTTTATCTGGTCCTTGGTGATCAAGTTTTCAGACAGGGCTTCTCCAGTGCTTGGCAAGCTTTTTCCTGCTTCTCTTCCTCTGTCACTTTTTTGGATAGCAGGTCCTTCAGATTTAGATGACAGTGGATCGACTGACTCAGGAAGTGTCAGGAGGGGTACCTAGCGGCTTGGGAAATGCTTCAAGGTTCTGGAAGCAAAGGCATGCAAGTAAATGCAGCATATTCTTGTTGCAGCCTTTCCCTTCTCCAGTAGAGTGGGATAGGAGATATTTCTGGTGCCATTGAATATTTTTTTATACACTGCATTACCTCCTCATTACTACAAAGACCCAAGTGCTGTACAAGTATATATTAAAACAAAGATGTCCCAGGGAGCTTAGGGGTCAGGTACAGGCACTAAATGAGCTAGCCCCACACATTTTTGGAGCAGGCACCTGTAATGTGCACACCACAGTGTCTATTGGCTGCTTTCACCTAGGCTTGAGCCATGCATGGTCCAGCAAAGTGGAGCTGTGCTGACTGAGGAGGACAAGAATGGCAGTAAATGAGAAACTCCAATAAAATGTGTAACCCTGAAGCGAAAAAATTCCTCCACAGCTACCAACAGGTTGAGCTGATAACTGGCAATTAGCATGCAATCTCCTTATGGTTAAGAGATAATTCTCTTTGTGGAGGGCTCTGTAACAATTAGCCAATCAATTATAACATGTTTGATCCAAAGGCACACTAAAGTCAGTGAAGAAACTGGTACAGACTTCACTGGGTTTGGAGGCAGCCATGGGTGACCTTAGCCAATACACTTGACATCTCCTGTTTCTCTTAGGCTCTCATTGACCCTGCATTAAAAATAAATTAACAATGGATTTTCCCCACAACACATACCCCTTCCTTGTTTGCCGGAAAAAGCAGCTTGAGGGAACCAGGAGGACAACTGACTCTAATCTGGAGCTTGACAAGAGCTGCAAGCATGGGGTATTAAAATAAAAAGCGGGGCAAAGATAAATGCAACTTAATGAAACCTAATATGAAAGGGTCCTTGGCCACACGCTGAACACCAACAAAAACACCCCCAAAGTGAGCAAAGCAGAGCAGGTTTGAACTAGACAAGGCTTAGTCTTGTGCCTCACCATATCCGTACATCATCTACCTTCTCCTCCTGCAAGCTTCCCTTTGCTTTGACGTCTGCAAGTCCCTCACGTGGGTGGCCTGCTGCTCATCAGTGCAGCTTTTCATTTCACTGTCACCCTGGCCCTTGGCTGATGGCATGACCTCCACTGGTTTCATCTCTGGCTTGTCACAAGCCGTTCAGGGCATGGCCTCACTTATCCCTCTGCAAAGGGGTTGTTGGCAGTGTCTGTTAGGGTTCCCTCTAGGCACCCTACACACACAGGAAGGATAAGTGTCAATAGGTAACAAAGGGAAGCAGAAATCATTCCTTCCTTTGGTTAGCTGAAGGGGGGATGATGTGATGCTATGTCGCTCTCAGCTGCTGGGGATGTAAGGACACAATACATTCCCGCATTATGGTCTGAGGTTTCCCATTGCCAGACCTTTCACCTAATAGATCCTAGAGCAGGAACAGACTGTGACCATCCTGGCCCCATTTCACACAGAGCTAACCCAGGTACACATTCAACTTCCCACACTGCTAACAGTCCCACTGAATTCCACAGCACCAGGTATAAAGCTACAAAATCATGTCATGACAGGCAGCTCTAAGCTAGACTTTTTAGAAGGATGAGTTCAAATCCCCAAAGCTGGTCTCCAACACCAGTGATTAAGCCGCTAAATCAGAATAAACTTCTTTATTTTCCTCATCGATAACATCATGCACATCTAGGACCATTTTAAATGCCTCGATGCACTGCAAGTTCCTGAAGAGGCACCCGTTCTATCATCCCCGGCATCAAGTTCTGCTAAACTAAATTTACTAGCTTAGTAATAGTTATTTAATGTTTTATGATCGCAAGAAGATTAATGGTAACATTTTGTAATGCCCTGAACTCCTGCAAATTTTCAGTGGGAAATAAAGTGTTTTTTTCATTCCTAAAAATCTACAGGGAGTATTTTTTTTCCTGGCTCCATTCTATTTCTCTTAGAAACTCTTGAGGCCAGGTAGTGTTTTTCTATTTGAGGCAACTAGCACACTATAAACTGTGTGAAATATAGCCTTCCCTGGATAACAGTTCTAGCCTACAGGCAAGCCAGATACCACCGTTATGCCAAATTCTCTCATCAGAATGACTCTCCTGAAGACAGCCAATAATGAGGCCTCTAAGAGCCACCCAGCACAATGGCAATCCTGGGTCTAATCAGGGAAATTGGTCTTTCCATTGAGCCTGGAAAGCCATCACGCTTAACTGTATGCTTCAAATCAGACACTCTTTTAGGGTTTGTGCCTTTGCAAAGAGAAGCTGCCTGGCCTCTTTCTCCATCTAGCAGAATAGCTATTGCTTGAGACTGTCTTGGAGCTGGAATTGTTAGCAAAACCTTTAGGAATATTTCTGGAGTCAGAAATATCCATATATTTAAAAAGAAAAATAGGAATTATTTGGAGGCCTTGGGCTTGTTTCCTATAAGCAAACTGGTGCTGAAATCAGTTCCACTTGCAAATCAATGCAAATAATTTCAGAAGCAGGATGACCACCTAGGGCATGGGGTCAACAATCTACAGCCCACAGGCTGGATCCAGCCCAACAAGCTATTCAATGGGGCCCAAAAAGCTCAGATACTGGCAGCATTTCAGTGGGGGGGTGGGTTGGCTTCTGAAATGCTGCATCAGACGTGGTAGCAGAGAGAAGTGGCAGCCAAACCAGAAATGTTGGCCCACCTGACTGATCTATTTTGGTACACTGCTCTGAAAAGGTTACCAAGCAAGCCCTGATCTAGGGGGCTGCAACTCCATCCTTTCCTTTTTCAAGTCCATGAAACCTTCCACCCTTTATTGTGTCTTTAAAAAGCAGGAGAAAACTGGATGCCCCTAATACCCAAATATAGAAACAACCTCTCAGAATCACCAGCAGTAGGCAGAGTGCTCAGGATTGCCCTACCTAACCCATCTCTTGTGAATGCTTTTTTAAAGATTTTTGATTAAGCCACACTAGAGCAAAGCATTGGTTCTGCTACAGTAATGTGAGGTCTCTACACAAATCATTTTTGCTCTAGGCTTCTAATACAATCCGCAGTCCTGGCTTACTATATGATTGAATATCTCAGATGCTCCTGCATGTTTTTCCCCTTTGTTGCTATAGCAGAAATGACAGCTGGACAATAAACCAAAGGTGTGTCTACACAGTCCCCAGCATAAGTCTCCATGCTGCTTGTCCCGATAGTCTTAGGAAGCATTATGACCATATCATTACCTTCCTCTATTTCTTATTAATATGCTAATATATTGTATTAGATTCCTGAAAGTAAATAGTTAATGCTCAATTTGTCAGTAACCAAGAGACACTCCCTTACCTTTGTGAGGCACTGTCTCTCAACAGTGCACAGCAAGCATTAAGCCTGCTTACAGGAACAAAGTGCAACTGTTTGTGCTAATCTGTGTTAAATTAATGAGATGTTAAGGGAATTATGAACTCGTTAAAGTTTGATTTAATGCGTGTTCCTCTTCTCAAAGTGGCGGGGAAAAAAGAGGGACTTTATTGCTCAAGCCACTGAGCACAAACACTTCTTACCTTATTATTAGCACATTAACTATTCAGTCACAGCAGGACAGAGCTCTCAGCTGGTGTAGTGCAACTGCAACAGCTGGTATATAACTGGAGACTTGTCTAAATGTGCAGCAGTCACCGGCTTAAATGTACAAAAGAAAAGGGCCAAGTGCGGTGGAAACTAAACTATCATCTATGCTGACAAGTGGGGATGTGTCTGGATAGAAGTGACACCAACTCATTCCTGGGTGCAAGACAAAGCAAGGATGTACACATTTGTGAATGTATTACTGAAGCATGAGTGAACGCAGGGGGAGAGGCATTCCAGGGGACTTAACAGGGACAGCATTTCACCTCTGGGTCACCAGTTCAAATTCAGAAAAGGGTGGCAGTAAACGTGCCCTTTTAGCCAGCAATGAAAGAAGTTTTGTCTAGAAACTAATAAACGATTCAGAAAGGAAGTTGAAGGAAATGTCTTTTTAGGGCCAAAAATTTGCATGCAGATGTGAACCTATGTGAATGCCACTTTACAGTCCAGCCCATGAAACACCTTTGACTGCCACAGTTCTTCCCTGCCATATGTGAGGGCCCAGCTGTGGGCTAGGATAAATGGATAAGGGAAAAAGCAAGTTAGGTAAATAATTCAGTCTCTGGGATGCCTGCCCACAGGTGAGTGAGGTTTTGCCACTTAAATTTCAACTGCCACAGAAAATTAAAAGCTCGTTTTATTGTAAAAATTGCACACCTATTAGTACCACAGTCCTTTATAAACACAATATACATTAAAATATTTTACATTCAGCCATGCACAAAAGTGTGCTTATGAAATTACAAAATGTACACCTTGGGGTCAAGTCAGCATCTAGAGCATTTGAAATCAAGTCTCAGGAAAATGTTCAGTCTGTGAGAACTACCCTGAACATTAGAGTGAAGTCAAGTTGTCTTTAGCATCACACATTCAAAATGCAAGTAGATGCATGTTTTACCTGTTTTTCAAGTTCTGTTCTTACTGCAAAAGGGTTGTAAATAATTGCTCTTGTGGAGTGTAGCACCTAGTTTCTTCATTCTAAAGAAGGCCCTGTTATTATCTGTAAAAGGATAGATGGTTCACCTCTGCAACAGCTGAATTGTGATGGAGAACTTCAGCTTTATCCAAAAAAAAAGTCCACAGGCAACTGGAAAAAAAAAATCTTCATTGCATAAAAACAACTTTTACACGCGCATACCCTCTGCATACATATAAAAAGATTGGATGTAAAAGTTAAGAGCTGGGAAAAGTGAAATGCTATTTACACTATTTTATAAAAGCACATTTTTTTTAAATATATTTAAAATGCAGACTGGAACCCCTCAGGTTATCAAGCCAGTACATGGTCAACACTGAGAAAAAGAAATAGGTGCGAGAGAAGACAACAGCACTTTACTACTGCAGCTGTAAACAGTACACGGAAACATTTTTGTTTCTTTTATATAAAAGATCCTACATCTCACCACGCCAAAACTGTTGCCATGCACAGATCCCACTGTTATTCTAAAAATAAACTATCGCAGTAAGGGAATTTGTGGAAGGAAGTGACACTGTGTCATAACTCTACAAGGTCTGCATTCTGTAGTGTAATGTTAGTAATGCGTGGGCAGACACTGAGTTAATGCCTCAGACCAATTAAAGCATGGATTTTAAGACTTCTCGTTTGCTGTGGAATGCTGGCAAAGACCTGGTGAGATACGTAAAGGCCACTGTCATGAAAGCACCGAATCTGCTGGGATAACTGACACAAATAAAAAGCAGCAGGGGCAAAAACAGCAAAGAAAACTAATTTCCCCTGGACGTTTAAAAGCACATACTGCTGGCTGACAAAAGGACAAGTTACAATTCCTGGCCCCAGAGAGAGAATTATTCAGCTCTCCAAGTATCGGAATATGCTTCGACTCTGGCTTCCTTGTGTTGCAGCAGCATCTGTCTTCAGCCGTTTGGGAGAGGGTGTCACTATTGCAGAAGGACCCCTCTTTTTCACCTAAAACAAGATACAATAGGAAAATATTGAGATCTTGCTAAAAAAGTAAAGAGTCTTCCATCAACTTATCAGGATTCTGCCTGCACACTAACTTTTAGTAAGAATGCAGCCAATTAATTGAATCAAACGTTAAACATAGCAATACACTATGCAAGTCAAACACTGGTAGCCCACCCCACGTAAATCTCTACCTGCAGTTTTGATTTCTCCTTTGCTTCTTCACTCTTAGGTGGGGAAAGTGTGTGGAAGACAAAATTTCTTGAATTTCGGGGAGCATTTGGATTAAGGTCTGACATGGCAGCAAGCTTCTGAAGAACAGATTTAGGTCTGTTCAGAAGTGATCCACTCTTTACCTGGAGAGAACAAACAAACGGTGCATAAAAAAAAAAAAAAAATCACTTACACAAACAACAGGACACAATATAGTTTCTACAAAAGATACGACTGTCACAATATCACACTGGTATCTATCCTCTCCTCAGAACTCTTCTAGAGCTGGGCCTTCACCTGCTACCTGCCTTTTTAAGGGCATTCTATAAATGCAATATGAAATCATACAAGTTTATGCAATGTAAATACCAACCATCAGGTCGCTGCCAGGTTTGAATGTTTCAAAAGGATTTCTTGGCAAGGATTTTGCTTCTTTTACAGCTGCTACAGGTTTAGCTGAAGGAAACAAAGAAGGAAACTTCAGTTCCTAAATATCACGAGAAAGACTATGTTTGGGTACAAAACTAGGAAGTACGTAGGAATCATACCAGTCCTGTTTCAATAAATGCTGCAGACAGGTGGGTGTTGTTTTTTTTAACTGACCAATGAACCATATGACTGATAGGTAACATTACTAGCCATTAAATGTTTTTGATTTGGAAGGGAATTTGTTAATTTTGAGGCAGTTATGCAGACTCTGAATCACGCTGTACCATGTGCAAGGAAAAACCTTAATATTCAATTGGGTTTTTAACTAAAATGTGGTATTAGTTTTTCCTCAGCTGTAACCATTTGGAGAAGTAGCTGTGCTGTGAAGAATGTCACTACCCCCACAGGTTCTTTGCTAGAAGTGGCAACAAGTCTCTTTGTTGTCAATGTTTCCACAATCTTATTCCTCTTTTGATCACAGCAACACAATTTTTCTTAAATAGCAAAGAAGCATTTTAGCAAAGAGAATGTCTTCCTCTGTCACGCTTCTAGTTGCATCACTGAATGCACTGACACATTCAGCTTTAACAAATTCTGGGGGAGATCATCCTGCTCTACAGCCAGGTAGAGAAATGGCTACTTGCACCAGGGCTCAGGCTGGTCACTGGCTAGTCAAGGTTCATGCCTCTCCAGAGGCCACTCCCGTATTAAATAAACCTACCTTTCTTTTGCAGAGACTTAGCAGTCACTTTTTTTGCTAGTTTCATGAATTCACTGTTTTCACCTATTTCTTCCTCCTCCTCCTTCTCTTCCTTCTTGTCTCCTTTCTCTAACTGAAATAGAAAGAAAGGATATTTTGTGAGGATGGATAATGAATGAAAACCACAACTCAAAATGCATGTTTCATTTAGTGACCTGAATGCAGTTAATTCCTTTACTACAATCAATTTTACAATAAAAACTCCATGGAGGTAAAGCTTCCTGCAGTTTCTCAAGTCATTTATCAGCTTCCTTTAATCTATTATGATAGTCTGAGCTACAGGCTAGCACATTTCAGTCCTTAGACACTATGTTCAGTTGAGGCACCTTTGTCAACCTGGAAACATAACGGCTTTGCAGCTATAGTTCTAGAGCAGGAAACTGGCCTTCAGGCTCTGCCACTGTCTTTGTATAGGAACTTAAGAGGTAATTTCACCTCTCATTTGATGTAGTTGTCCCTTCTATAACGAATATTTAAAAATGTAAAGGTCTAGTCAAATCTAAGGAACCACAGATGGAACAAGTGCAGAATGTTTATAACATACAATTTTTAACTCAAGGAAGCATCTGTTTGTCATCTGCTAACTACGTATCGTTATACGTAGAGTAAGGCGGTAGCATTGCTGCAACCTAACTCCATACCTGTTCACGTAACCACTGCTCTCGTTCAAACCGCTCT
>NW_005842217.1:1734840-1755099 GCF_000455745.1 Alligator sinensis
GCTCTTTCCTCCACTTTGCCTCTGTCTCATCAAGTTGTTCTTCATTTTCCTCATTATCAGAGTCTCCATGAAACATATCCAATTGGGAAGCATCATCTAGACAAGGAGACAGCAGTTAGCTCTCAAATGCAGGGGACATAATGAATGTAGATATATGCTAAAAAGACAGGTATTGCAAAAAATCTTTACTTGTACTGCTTTCTCGAGCAACACATGTAAAATATTAAATACATTGCACTCACGGGTTAAAAACTTCCCACCCCTGCAAAGCCAGTACGAATCTCAGAACCAATGAAGATCAAACAAGATATTAAAACTAGTCAAGTTCCAACAAAATTCTCTTTGCCAGAAATCTCATCTCCTAAACAACTCAGATATACATTTCCAAGAAGTAAATTACATGCAGAATGTTTCCCCTCATTTAGATGCATCACAGATGGAGCCAGAACATTTAGCAAAACAGAGATGAAATACCCAGTGGAAATGTTTCCTATAAGAAGTTTTAGGCAGCATCACTTGACAAGATTAAAGCTATTTGGCCCGCTTTAAACAGCGAAAGGAACTAAAGCAAGATACTCAAGCATTCTATAGACAGAGTCTTTGTTGCTTATGTATATGTAAACCACATTCTTATTTAAATATACAAGGTAACTTAGTAGCCAAGAGAAGATTAATATTAAATTTACCATCTATTTACAACTGCCACAGTCCACTGCTTATTCCTTACTGGCATTAAAAACTAGAAGATATTCCACATGCATAATCTGAATGCACATGTCTGGCAGTCTTTAGCCTATTCCCTTACAAATAAGCAAGAATTATATAAAAGAAACAAACATCAGTACACAAAGAATTTTCCCCCAGCACATTAAGTTGTGCTCTGCTTTATCCAAGGAAAACCTTAAAGTAAATTCAAAACTGTCCAAAAGAATAATTTCAAGTATTTCCAAGAGAAATAAAATCGGAATTCTGTAGGTTTTTTTCATTTGTCCAACTGAGCACTCCCCTTTCCCCTCCACATAGGCCATGGTAGTCACTCATAAGAGTTTAATTGGTCTGAGCTGACATGCAAAGAAAACATGGATATTTCAGGCGAGTGGAAGAATTCTAAAATCCAGCCAGAACAGACTACATTCTTTTCATTCCTCAGTGCATAGGAAACCTTGAATGACTCCTTTAAAGGAAAAATACTGGTGGAAACCGGATCTTGTCAGAGTAGTGTTGTCTTATGGGAATTCATAACAACATATAAAGAACTGCTAAAATGATTATTAGTATTTAACAAACTGGCTATGTCATGCCCCCCTCTAGTGGCTACATTCAGACAATAACGAAAAACCTACTATGGATTAAAAATCAATCAATCAATCAATCAGAAATGCTCTTTTAGCTCAAGTGGTAGAAGTTAGTTTGTGTCCTGCTGACAACTCATAAGGGGTCTTAATCAATACCTGATACCACCTCAGCTTGCCACAAGGTGAGCTTTTGGATTCCATCAGCTTCCTCTTAACTTTTCCTGAACTAAGCCTCTAGGAAAATGAAATACAGGTTCTCTATTCCATTTTAATGATGCACAGAGACTTAAAACCTAAAGTCTTTGTAACAGCTGCAATTAGAGACAAAATATTTCTTTTTACGTTAGTAGGAAAGCACGAATTCCCTGGAAGTGCTTGTTTCCATGAAGATAGTTTAAGTAATTTTTGGTCTTTAGACTTTCCAACCCGAAGTTATGCTGTGACCTGGGACTCAAGAGGGGAAGCTAGAGTGAGTTCCTAGCCCCAGTTACCAAATAAATGGGTTTTTTGGTTGTTGTTGGTTTTTTTTGTTTTTTAAATAAAGCTCACGATACATCTTACTACCATGAGCTTCATATTTAGATCCCTGTTGAAGTACATTTCATTCCCCCCTCCCTAGCTTTTGCTCTGTAATTAGAATATTAACATGCCAAAATTATACCTATGTTCTTCCACCTGAATTTTCTCATTCGTCCAGGGCCATCACTGTGCAGGTCTCCATCAGCAAGGTATCTTTCCTGGTACAAGCGTAACTGACGTTTGTCATCATCAAGCATTGCCTTCCTAGCATCAAAATCGAAGGGAGAGAATCATAGTTTAGTCTCATCATTCCAGATTATAACCCAAAAGATAAGAGTTTTAACATGTCACACACAGGGCAATGGTTGTGCATAACTACATCAATATTGGTACTGACATGTGTATTTTTTGTATTTGATTCTCCAGCTCCATATCAGTAGGGAGTTCTTCATCAATGATCTCCTCTTCATATTCATCCAGTTCTTCACCATCATATTCACTCTCACTTCCTATGTCACTCCCAGATAGCTCTGCCTCATCTTCCATGAAATCCTGCAGTTTTCTATAAAACAAGAATATATAAAGGAGTTACAAACAAACTGCTCAGCTGCATCATATGAATGTTGGAAAGTGAATTCTAACATGTTTTTACAACATTCCTAAGAGCAACAATATAAAATTTAAGTTTTCTGTATGACTCAATCATTAGATGTTTTTATGCACACAAATGTGGAAGATCTGCCAGTATACCTTCTCTTCAAACCAGCACCACCCAAGACTATGCCACTCCTAAGTTTTCTTGACACCTGCCCAGCTAGGCAGAGACGGTCACTTTTTCACTAGCAAAAATATGTATTATTGCTCTAAATCAGTGGTGCTTAACCTTTTTGTTTGGTGAACCGGATGGGCAGCACCATTTCCCTTTGTGGGCTGGATCTAGTGGGGCCCCATCCAGCCACACAGAGGGCAGAAAGGGGCAGCCTGACCCTGATCCAGCTGCGCAGTACAAAGGGGCTTGGGCCAGCCCCAACCTGGCCCCACAGGGTGGAAGGATTGTGATCCAGCCCCATGAGGGAAGAGGGCATGGCCTGGCCCCGCAAGAGGAAGGGGGCATGGCTTGGCCCTCCAGCCTCAAACCAGCTGCATAGAGGGAGGCAATGTGGCCAGCCCTGCAGAAAGAAGGGAGCATGGCCTAGCCCCAACCTAGTCAGGTGGCAGGAAAACGGCACAACCCAAACTCATGGAGAGAAGGGGGTGCAGCACAGCTCCAACCTAGCCTTGCAGAGGGAAGGGGAAGTGACGTGGCTCCCATTTGACTATACAGAGAAAAGGATCACAGCCTGGTTCCAACTCAACCCACCGGGCTTGGGATTTTGGCAGTAGCAGTTAATGCTGCCACTGTTCCCCCATCACCAAATTTTCCAACCCATGGGGAGCCTCACAGGCCAGACTGTAAGGCTCCCTGGGCCTCATTTGGCCCGCAAGCCAGAGATTGAGCACTCTGCTCTAAATAAAAGTTAAGACATGAGAAATATGAAGAGCAGTCCTATTTCAACAAGAAAAAAAGAGAAAAGCATATGTTACTTTTACCTTGATCTACTGCTCTTTCTTATAAAAGGTTATGCATGCCCCAGTTGCTTGTCCAAGTTAAGAGCTATGCAGCTAATTCATATAAAATGACAGTGCCAAAGCAAAAAGAAATGACTTTCAAAGCTAACCCCTCACAGGCACATATATGTCCTCTTGATAAGCGAGACACCCATCCTCAATTTTTTTTCAGAAACTGCAGACTGTTTCTAATAACATCAATAGTTATTTGCAGGCAATTCAGAGACAGGTGTACTTACAATTTTTTCTTCAAGCCCTGTCTTTGTCTTAACAGTTCTTCTTCATCATCATCACTAACTTCTGCTTCCTCATTATCACAATCTTCACTTCCCTCATCTCCTTCACTTTTTTCATCCTGTAAATCAATGAGACAGTTTTCAGAAATTCCTACAGCATTTCAGTGGATTGTTTACTCCTCCTAACCTTACCTTCCTTTGCTTGGCAGTGATTAAGCAACACAATGTTTCAGTCTAATTTTCAGTGATTCTCAACCAAAGTTGTTGCTACACCCTGGGGTGCTATAATATGTTAGTGTTGTGTGGGTAAATGCACATATTGGATTTGTCCTATGACAAAGCCTTTTATCCTGGGATTCTACAGATGTACAAGCCCATCATTGTCCCACTTTAAGTACCTGTGAAATATCGGAGATAACAACTGTTCCCTGGGATAACTGAGACAAATCTGAGTTAACTGACATTCAGGCTACATGAAAACAATTGCCCTACATCTATTTTGATGCAAGTCAAAGCCCAGGACAAATCAGACCTGGGATAAACTAGATGTCTGTTTTTACCTTTAGGTGTGCAAATGATTCACAAATGTAACCCTGGCGATGGTGCTACCCGCAGCCTTGTTCAAATTTGTGGGATCCTGGGGTGCCAGTAGGTCTCAATCTACTCCCACTCAGTCTACAGGCTGGGAGCACACCCTAAATAACTATTTACAATACTTTAATATTTACAGTAATAACTGAGAGAGTGACAAATTTGACACCCCACAAATAACAAACAAAATATTTTCAATTAGCTCAATAATAATCTATACCAGCAGATAAAGCAAATACTTATCATATAACAAAAGCAATTATGTTATCAACTTTAACACTCAGGCAACTTATGACAGGTATATACACTTAATCAACCAGGTCTCCACAAAATCACTCTCCCTGCAGCAAAGTAGCCCACTGTGGAGTGGCTGCAGTGGAGCCCCAGAGAGCGGTGCTTGGTCTGCCTCAGAAGAGGGGTGGCAATGCTGTGGTCTGGACAGAAGGTGGGGTGCCTGTCAGGACCTCAGGTGTGGCTGCTCCGGAGACTAGTGTTTCTTCCCTTTTCCAGTCTTTCCTGGGTGCCTGCAATCGACCACACCATTCCCAGACACTTCCCAAGGCAGCTCCCCTGTGCTTGGCACCTGGAGTGCCCCTTCTCAGCTGTACTTTACTGAGCTCTGCTGGAGCTCCCACACAGCCACAATTCCCTGCTGCTTTCTCTAGCTCTCCCAGAAAACCTCCTCTAGCAACCCCTGTATCTAATTCCCTCCCCAGGACTCCCTGCACTCAGGGATCTTAGGAGTGGGGAAGGGAACCCATATGCACAACCTCTGCTCCTTTAGTAAAGGATACCAGGCAATCCTGGGTACTCAGTAGCTGGTGGCTCCTCTGCCCTCAGTAGCAGCTCACTTAGTCACAATTCTTCTGCCAGTCATCCTCTCAGAAGCACTTGTCCTGGTAGCAGCCTCCTCAGAAGCAGCCCTTCTCAGAACAGCTTCAGCTCCCCTCTCCCCAGCTAGTCTCCCCCGCTTTTTCCCAGGCTTCCCACCCTGGAGTTACAGCTGTCCAATCTCATGCATGCATTCTATGTGCACAGCCTGCTGCAGATCCTTGTTCCAAGAGTGCAAACACCCTGACTGAGCTTAAAAGCTCTGGGGAAACCCTTCAGCACCTTTACAACAAGATAAATCCAGAGATTTCAAATAGGAATCAACTGTGTTAAAAACATTCTGCCCTGTTGTGGTCTTTTTAAAGTCATTTGCAACAGAAGAACTGCTCCAATATTTTTCCATAGTCACAGAACAACTGAACGCTAAAGAACTGGCATTTTCTAAGGGGTGCCTTGAGTCTAAAAAGATTCAGAACCGCTTGACTATTTTTTCAGAGAACCGTGGCATTTAACTAGCACACTTGCATTTGATTTTAAGAATGTCTTAAACTAACTGAAAGATTGCTCTGCCAACAGAATCATTAACTTATTCTGGAAGATGAGACATCCTGCATAAATGGCTGCAGATTAAAAAAGACATTGACAAAAAGAATGCTTTCAGCCAGTCTTGTAGTTACATTTCTTTCAAACTCACCTCTTCATTCTCAAATGCATTGTCATCTGTTAAGAGCTGAAAGTCACCAAATTCTTCCTCCTGCTCCTCTTCATCTTCCCCTTCCCTACAAAAACCACATACCTTTAGATGATACTCAGCAGTGGATATGCAAGATGCCATAACAGGATTATAACCATTTAAGCTGGGCTTGCCACGCAATCATGTCCTGTGACTCTCGAAGACAGAATACTGACCTGTCTGTTGGGAAGGATCCTGAACAAAGTGCTAGTGCTTCTGCCATTGGATCTTCTGCGTCACTCTCTTTCTCTGGCTTAGAGGACACGGAAGATGCCCATGTCGGAGAAGCCGCTACAGAGAGGTACAAGAGGACAACTTATTAGACAACTTCTTTAATCATCCCTTTGGAATGATAGCAAGGGTATACATAGCAGAAGGCTATATTTTGCATTAAAGTAATCATCTCATTTACAGTATCTGACCTAGGTCAGAAACCCCTGTAGAACATGGCACAGTGCTACATCAATGTACCCTGAATGTCTTGGAAAATATTGTGTGCCTGAAGATGCTAACCAGTTCCAGGACTACAATTCTGAGCAGTTCCAAACACCATATTGCACAGTACTAGCAAGAACTAAAGGATTTGTTAATATGAAACTTCAATTAAAGTTAATCTAAAGTTAAGCACAAACAGTGAAGTCACCAAGCAGAATCAGGACCTACTCTGAGAGACAAATTTTCCGGAACACAGATTGAGCAGTTCTTCCATGTTCTGCTTTTTGCCACTGCTAGAATTTGGAGTGCGCTCTCCATGGCTGCTGAACTGTCCAGAACACAAATCCAATAATTCATCCATGTTGGCATCCATTGCATTCTCATCCATGCTAGCCAGAGTCAGACGATGCTTTGAGGACTGGTATTTATTCCTGTGGTGCCCAACATTCAGGAACCTGAAAATAAACCTTTAGCTAAAAATTATCAATTACAATTTAACATCGGCCACATCTTAGTGAATTCCGCCTTTCCATATATACAGGGAGTTTGTCTTTAAAGTCTAAAAAATACTCCCACAAAGTTTTAAAACAGTCATATCGTGACATTGTGAGAAAAATGTGATCTAGAGTCAGAGAGAGGTAATTCGTGTAAATGGTTCTTTAACTGCAAGTCTTCCAAGCCCAAACTAGAAGAGGAAAATTCAGTTTGGTTTCCCATATCATGTTACCAATAGTAATGATTCTGTCACTAGAATGTAACTATTCTGGTGATGAACAAAGGCCAAATACAATGCACGTTCAAGTCTTAGCAGGTAATACTAGCAGTCTGGTAGATTCAGAAAGCTTTGTTACATAACTTTCTGATTTTAGCCACATTTTGATAAAATCAACACTGAAACCCGAAAGACAGAAAGTAGATCTTCAATCCAGATATATTTCCATCCAGATACACAATCCAGATGTACGGTATTTGTTTTCGGTTTCTTAAGGATAAAAGAAAAAGGCAAATTTTAAAATACAAGCTACAAATTTGTGATGGAAGAGTTGTGTGGGAGAGAGAGAGAGAGAGAGAGAATGCTGTCATATTTATAATGCAATAGACCAGATGTTTCCATTTTCAATGTTAAAGAGCTTTTAACAGAGGCAAAAGCACTGTGTAACAGTTCCCCGAGGCAACGTGCAACATAAAAGGCCAATTATTTATCTATGCCTCGCCACATAACCCAAGAGCATAACACTAAATATCTCACAAGCTGATTGGTGTACTGATGTTAGTACACAATAGAACAACAGCCAGTATACACCACAAACCTACCCATCTGCATCAAGCAATTGACTCTGAGTATCATCTTCCAGAGAAAACTGAAACTGAGACTCTCCAGCTCCTGGAAATAAACTCTTGGGCTCAGGAGAGGCATTATACAGATCCTGGGAATCCTCTATGGGCAGGGAGGGCTCAGATATCTTTCCAGAACTCTAATTGGAAATAAATAAAAAGTCTTTAGTTATTTTTAAATACTTCATCTTTTTATAATCCTGAAAGTTAGAAGCAAAACCATAGTTAATATTCATGGCAAAGGCCAAGAATTTTTGTGGGTGATACCTTTTATTGAATTAAATGCATGGTTGGGATTAGACGTAAAAAAAGCTTTTGGGTACAACAGTGTCTTTCCTTGGACCGTGGTAATCTTTATGGTAGTGTTGGAGTGATGTAGCTGTGATAGCTCACTGTCATCTTACAGGCAGATCATAGTACAGGCTAAAAATGATGTCAGTAAGCATCCATAAATCTGATACACACCATTCAGAACTCACTATTGTGAGATATAGGAGGAATGAAATCCTTTTTTGGATCAAACATGAACAATTATAATTAACAATGAAAAGCCATTGCCGACTAATCCAATTGACGTTTTAGACATTTTTAAAATTGTAGTTGTCAAGTCAGCATGCTCCCCTGGGTCATTCCAAAGGGTAGGTTCTACGTCTACTTTTGTGTATTCCAGGAAGGATTAGCATTTCTGAAACCCCAATTAACCAAAGGTGTTGGTAAGTATTTGTTAAGATGACCTTCTAGAGATACAAAAGGAAACTGGAATTCTGTTTGATAGAAACATAAAGAGTTATAAACGATTACAAACAAAGGGACATACCTTGGAAGCAGAGCTGATAAAGCTAGCTTTGAAAAAACCTGGAGATGGTGACCTAAAACCTCCTGCCGCAGGCAGAAAGTTTCCTCCACGTGCCAGTTTGTTGCAAGGCTGGTACGATGGAATCATAGAGCCAATCAACTCGAAGCTGCTGTTGTGGCTGTTTTCTTTTGCCAAAGTTGGCAGAGAAAATGAATCGTCATCTTCTAAAGAAGAAAGCAACTGTTTAAGGCAGGAACGGGCAACTATTTCAGCTAGAGGGCTGCTTAACAAGTTTTGGTGAGCAGTCGATGGCCACATGGGTTGCCCGCCTCCCGCCCGGTTGCTATATTGGGACCAGAAGTCCCATCCCCTAACCTTGCCACTGGACGACCCTCCCCTTACCCCCAGAAATACTTCTTTTGCAAGGGGAGAGTTGCCAGAACAAGAAAAAAAAAAACAAGTCATACACTAAAACTCAAACACCTGCTATAACATATTTTAATTTTATTACAAAAAATATTTGTTATGATTTGTGTACTATATCTCTCTCTATATATCTATAAATAAATAGATAAATAAATAGAGAGAGAGAAGGGGTTGCATAGTAACTCTAAAATAGTATTACTCTTGTATAGTATGTGTGGGGGGGGCACAGAATATGTGAGGGGGGTGTAAGTCAGGGGGATGTGGGGCAAGGTATATGTGAGGTTTGTGGGGTGAGGGAGGGGGGCGGAGATGACCTTCTAGAGATACAAAAGGAAACTGGAATTCTGTTTGATAGAAACATAAAGAGTTATAAACGATTACAAACAAAGGGACATACCTTGGAAGCAGAGCTGATAAAGCTAGCTTTGAAAAAACCTGGAGATGGTGACCTAAAACCTCCTGCCGCAGGCAGAAAGTTTCCTCCACGTGCCAGTTTGTTGCAAGGCTGGTACGATGGAATCATAGAGCCAATCAACTCGAAGCTGCTGTTGTGGCTGTTTTCTTTTGCCAAAGTTGGCAGAGAAAATGAATCGTCATCTTCTAAAGAAGAAAGCAACTGTTTAAGGCAGGAACGGGCAACTATTTCAGCTAGAGGGCTGCTTAACAAGTTTTGGTGAGCAGTCGATGGCCACATGGGTTGCCCGCCTCCCGCCCGGTTGCTATATTGGGACCAGAAGTCCCATCCCCTAACCTTGCCACTGGACGACCCTCCCCTTACCCCCAGAAATACTTCTTTTGCAAGGGGAGAGTTGCCAGAACAAGAAAAAAAAAAACAAGTCATACACTAAAACTCAAACACCTGCTATAACATATTTTAATTTTATTACAAAAAATATTTGTTATGATTTGTGTACTATATCTCTCTCTATATATCTATAAATAAATAGATAAATAAATAGAGAGAGAGAAGGGGTTGCATAGTAACTCTAAAATAGTATTACTCTTGTATAGTATGTGTGGGGGGGGCACAGAATATGTGAGGGGGGTGTAAGTCAGGGGGATGTGGGGCAAGGTATATGTGAGGTTTGTGGGGTGAGGGAGGGTGGCGGGATGCGAGGACCCCCCCGACACTTCCCCACATGGCGTGCAGCAGCAGGAGGCAGGGGCACTCTGAGCACTTGTGCCCCGAGTAGGTGCTGGCACCCAGCAGCGCACAGCTCTGGCCAGCACTGTGCATTGGGGCGAAGTGTGCATCTGCATGGTCGGGAGAGAGTTTAGACAAGCTTTCAAGTAGAACATAGCTGCTTTTAATCAAAAATATCCTTGTTTCTTGCGTATTTCCTGGACCATCAGGGTTACAACATCACTTCAGTGCTACCCTGTTCCTGTTAGCTTTAATTTTTTTAAGCATCTGGTCACATTTAAGCCTTCTCTGCCACCCTTTACATGATCTTTACCTTCCTCTGACTAATTCTGTATTTAAAGAACCTCATCTTACTTTCACTTATAGATATTGCTTGTTGCAGTTTATTTTGTCTTAATCATCTCAATGTTGTCCCTATATTTTTGCACTATTTTTGTCATCCTTAGCAATGCATCCTTTTTTTGAAAGGTGGGGGGGGTGTGCTTATTTATTTTGCAAATATTCCCCTTTTTATTTTCAGGTCATTAAAGGTATTCTGATGCTGCTATCTTGGTCTTAAAACTTTCTATTTTTCCTGTGCAGTGAGAGAGTATGATCATGCCAAAAGACCTGCACACCTCAGTATGTCACACTAAATTTCAAATCCCATGGTATGTTATAGCTTGTGTGGCACTATCAATTCTGTTAAAATATCAACTCAGATGACATTTTATACATCAGCTCCAAGCCAGGGCCCACATACTAAAGTACAATCTAGCATCACTCCGATCTCAGTTTCTTTTCTGATATAGCAAGTGAATGAGCCACTGGTTTTTTTGATACTAGAAGTGGCACAGAAAAATGTCACAGTCCAACTACAAGTGTGTGACAGCAAGACTCACATAATTGGGAATCCAGGTACAGGAATGTGCAAAAATCACTTGTTTATCAAAACCGCTAATCCCAAAAGAAATGCAAGCAATATGCAGCAGTTGCACTTTACCTAATTTGCTAGGCCTTTTGTCTGGAGCTTCCTCCATCTCGGTTTTTTCATCAGGAATGGAATATCTGCAATTTAAAAATAATGTGTGACAAAACTGTTATTCAGCGCAAAACTGCCAGACCTTGCCTGAAAAAAAATGTTCTTAGCTGCAATATGAAAGTGGATTCTTCAGGCAAATGACAGAGATACCCATTTACTTGTATATGAAAACAGTTTGCATACACAGCTGTTTGGATTGTGAAAAATAGGGGAAAAATTCTAAAAGTTACATCCTGTCCATCTGCTGTATCTAAGAGAACCAACAGGCATTTTTGTTTTTAACACAGTGCAACTGAGACAGGCTGGGATCACCCTTTCTTACCCCAGTTTGGAGGAGTTGTCCTTGAACAGTATCAGTGTGGACTCTGTTGAAGGAGGTTTGGAGACAGAATCACAATGCACAGACTTCTCCACCCGTTCTTCATCAACTGATTCTTTGTCAGTTTCTTTATCTCCATCATCAGTACCCTTCTCTTCCAACTCATTTTCTTCCTCTGCCTCACCAAGAAGAAAGTCCACAGTCTAAAACACCCAATATACATCCATGTAATCAGACAGCAAAGAAGTATTTTTTACTCAGCTGCTCAACTGTGTACTTTCATACACAAAGTTCTAACAAAAATTGGGCAGGGGAATTGAAAGAAATGCCCAGTTCTCAGACTTCTCTATTCCACCTTATGCAACCTAGGTACAGACGGGTCTTTGAATAGCTAAGCCATTTTGATCCTTTTAAAACATCCATGACTGATGCTTCCAAATCTGAGATCAACCAGGTGATTTCAATTAAGTGTTCATACATCCTACTGAAACTTACCCACTCCCAATCAGGAGCTCAAGATACTAGCATCACTCAATATGGCAAGGTTTTTATAGGCTTTTGTTTAATTAGCTAAATGATATGGGATGAGGGCTTCACTCCACTGAAGGATCAGATATTGCTCAATCCACAAGGTGCAAACTGCAGAATTAATTATTTGAACCAATATGGCTAAAGCAACATTTCATCTAAGCAGCAAGAAAGGTCTGAATTGTCAAAAGGTTTGACCCACCACTAAAGGAATATAATAACTACTGCAAAAACAGTGATCAGATATCTTTGTTGTTTTAAAATAAGTTTGAACTAGTGTAGGAATGGCAAAGAAAACTAAACAAGAGAACAGTGTTAAAAACAGTGAGGGGCAACTAAAACCCTGAGGGTCTTATAGTAATTTGCAATTTAAAAACAAAACTAAAACCACTTGGCTCTATTTGGCAATTCCCCAATATTAATGCTGTGCAAGTCTGATTTCTTTCATTTCCTTGTTAATTAATTAGGAGGAATCAGACCTGAGAAGTTGACTAAGTTATGTAAAAATATGGTATACAGACCTCATGGTTGCCTTCCTCCTCCTCCGACTCATCTGTCATCTCCTCTTCTTCCTCCTCCTCCTCCATGTCCTCATTATCCAGTTTAAACAGTGCTTGCCGCTTCTGCCGTTCCTCAATCCTGCGGAGTTTCATGGCCTCCTGTAGTTTAGCCTTCAGCACTTGTAGCTTTTCACCTGGGCAGAAGTGAATAAATGAATATATTAGATGCACTACAATGAATCCTTAAAACTTTACTGCCTTCAAGCATTCAATTTAATAGAACTACACTCACAGAAAGAAGATTAAAGGCAATGATGCTTTATTTTATAAAAGGTTTTCTGAATTGATCTACTGGCTAGAAGAGCTAAACCTAGCCTGAATAAGCTCCATTTAGAGAGGAAACATAATCTTATGAATTATCAAGGAGATTCCTCATTACCCACAAATGCCACTGGCACAGCTCTGTAAAACCAGTATAAGGGCTTTCTTCCCATTGTGTCTTATAGGAACAATGGCTTCCACTTAACCAAAGATGATTTAATAAGACATATAAAATAATTAAAAGCAGCTAGCTAGAATGGATGCATGCCTATAGGACCTACCAAATTACCCCTCTCCTTTACCATTTAAATAATAGGTAAATCAGATTAGTTTTCAGGATTTTTTTTTTAATTTGTAAATGCTTACAAGTAAAATATGTTACAAAACCCATCTGCATGAAGAATTGCAAGAGAAAAAAATATTGCTATTAAATATAAACAACACATGAAGGATGATCTACAGATTGCATATAGATCTATTTGTTCTCTATATCTATTTACATCAGACATTTAGAGTGCATCAGGATGAAGAAAATTTCAGAGCCAGCAGCCAGAATTCTAGCTGAGAGCCACCTGTTTCCCAATAGCCAGCCCCCTTTTAAGATTTTTACATGCCCAACTGATCAAAAAAATATAACTGGAACAAGATGGGTTGTGTACACACAGATTTTTTTCATTTTAGTTTAGATTTTTGAAGGGAAATAAATACAGTGCCCACCCCTTCCTCCCCCACAACCCACAAATCTGAAGTAAGAGAATCTGAATGCTTTTGCTCTTAAGTAATTTTCTCACTTATAACATTTCATTCTGAAACTGATGCAGGACTGTAGGTAATTGCAACGTGCTCAGCACTTTAGATGAAAGAAGTTTAGACCATTCTTCCTCAAAATCAAAATGTGCCATAAACCTACACCTTATTATCTAACAGAGTTTCATAGTTGGTAGGGTCGGAAGGGACCTGAGGAGATCATCTAGTCCAACCCCCTGCTGTGGCAGGAAAGAGTACTGGGGACAAACGAAGCTGGCCAGATGTTCGTCCAGCCTTTTTTTTAAAGACCCCCAGGGTAGGAGCCAGCACCACTTATTTTGGAAGTTGGTTCCAGGTCCTAGCCGCCCCGACTGTGAAATAGTGCCTCCTAATGTCTAGCCTGAAACTACCCTCCGCTAGCTTGTGTCCATTGTTTCTTGTAACTCCTGGGAGTGCTCAAGGGAACAGGGACTCTCCCAATGCCTGCTGGTCCCCCTTGGCTAGTTTGTAGACTGCCACTACTCCTGTAGGGAGCAGACCAGGAAAGCCAAGGCTGCAACTGAACTCCACTTAGCTTTGAGCATCAAGGACAATAAAAAGTCCTTTTTCAGATATGTGGGGAGCCGGAGGAAAAGCAGGGGCAACACTGGACCCCTGCTGAAGCAGATGGGGCAACTGACGCCCAGGAAAAAGCCAACCTATTAAATAGGTACTTTGCGTCAGTCTTTCATCAGTCCCATGGGACGCCCATGCCTGCTACAGGGCCAGGAAGTCCGGGTGAGGGTGATTCCCTGCCCTCCTTTAATGCTGACTTTCTGAAGGAACATCTTGAGAAGCTGGATACCTTCAAGTCAGCCGGCCCTGACAATCTTCACCCCAGGGTACTCAAGGAGCTGGCGAGCATCATAGCCCAGCCTCTAGCACGGATAATATTTTGCTTAACCAAAAAAAAAAACCCTTCTTTCTGGGACTGTTTTTAATTTTCATCTTTAAAACGTGCAACTTTCACCAAAAAAGGAGCAAATTTTATCGCTCTATTTTCTATCTGTTCTGACTTGACATGTGTCAAACCCAAAAGTGAAGCCGGGTAGGCTGTGCCTGAGACCCACATTCTTCAGAGCACTGGGGAAAGGTATAAGCTAACCTTGATTGCTTTAGATCAGGGCTTAAATCCTCAACCTTAAACGAGCAAGAGAAATGATAACATAAAACCTGACTCCATGAAGGAAGTTGGGCTACATGGCCCAGTTCCGGCCTTATGATTCTGTGATTCTGCCTCACTCAGCCAGCTTCCACTTACTGGGGGTGGAGTTGGGGGGCAGGAATAATTTCCCTTGCTTCCTTTCTGGGCACCTTGGAATGTGAGAACAAGCCTGATTCTGATTTTCTGATTTGAGTTACACCACTGTAAAGCACTGGGCTGGCCCAAGTATGATCATGATGCAAGATCACAATCAGCCCTCATGGAGGAAATGGGTGTCTAAAATATCTGAACATGCATCTCACTGAGCCATAGTATTAGCTCAACATTCTTGTGTGCTGTATATTTGGAAATGATCCTGTGAAGTGAAGTGAAGCCCCCAAAACTAAGCCTATAACTTCTAGGCTTTGGTTTCAAAAGGGCAAACATTCTCTCAAGCAAATCCCGGGACATCATTCTCCCCCTGTACTCGGCCTTAGTGAGGCCATGGCTGGAGTACTGTGTCCAGTTTTGGGCTCCACGATTCAAAAAGCATGTGGAGAAGCTTGAGAGAGTCCAGAGAAGAGCCACGCGCATGATCAGAGGTCAGGGAAACAGACCCTACGATGACAGGCTGAGAGCCCTGGGGCTCTTTAGCCTGAAAAAGCGCAGGCTCAGGGGTGATCTGATGGCCACCTACAAGTTTATCAGGGGTGACCACCAGCATCTGGGGGAACGTTTGTTCACCAGAGCGCCCCAAGGGATGACGAGGTCGAATGGTCACAAACTACTTCAAGATCGTTTCAGGCTGGACATAAGGAAGAATTTCTTTACTGTCCGAGCCCCCAAGGTCTGGAACAGCCTGCCACCGGAGGTGGTTCAAGCGCCTTCATTGAACACCTTCAAGATGAAACTGGATGCTTATCTTGCTGGGATCCTATGACCCCAGCTGACTTCCTGCCCTTTGGGCGGGGGGCTGGACTCGATGATCTTCCGAGGTCCCTTCCAGCCCTGATGTCTATGAAATCTATGAAACTAGATCCCCTCTCAGCCTTCTCTTTTGGAGGCTGACAGGTTCAGGTCCCAGGCAGACAGAAAAAAAAAAAAATGAGACACCAAAAAATGCAGAGGAGATAGTGAATTTACTTTCACTAAGATAGAAGCATAAAGTTAACTTCAGGTCGAGCCTGGACTGCCAGGAAAGATATAAGATACTGCGTACTATTCACATTATCTGTCAGAGACAACATACTTATTTTTCAATACAATCCCTCCCTCTTCTCCCAGATATACCTGGCTTTGTGTAGACTGTTTCATCTACATTTTCTGCAGCCAATGTCACTGGCACCACGTCTGATTTTAGCTCCTCTTTTCCCTCAGAAGTGGTCTCTTTACGAATAATGTTCAAGTTTACAATCCGCTCGGTTTTTGGTTTGGCTGTCTGAAGAGTGTGCTTCAAGAAACGTGCCTTCAAAGCTTCCAGTTCTTTAAATAGATATTACATTTAGGGCCATCAATATAATACTTGCTCTTACCAAATACATGCAATGCAGCAAAGATATAAATAGTTGCAGTCACTTTTATACTTAGGCAAATCTCATTACAAATTATTCTTAGAAAAGTGATGTAATATTTCAGGATCAAATCCATAAAAATGGGGGGAGGGGGTCAATGTTGTTTGATTTGGAAGTATAAAGTAATACAGTGACCCAAGCTCAGGATATTCAAGTGGATACTCAAAGAAAGGTCAATGAATATAATATTTGGGTATTTGTTCCAATATTAGATTACTGTTAACTGAAAGCTTACAATAACTTGATTTATTCATTGGTGATTTGGGTATTATCATCCAATTTCATTAAAAGAGTCTCTATTCCCATAATCAGAGATATCCAGCATTCTATTGATATATCTATCTATGTTTAAATCCATGTTGAAAGTCGACAAATTTCTGGTTTTGGGCAGAGCCCATATATCTCTATAAACTTTAAAGAAAGCAGATGGTGCAGACTAAATGCTATTAATAAATATAAATGTAAAGTTTTACTACAATTATAGAATCTCAAACTACTAAGCAAAATCAAATTAATACAGAATCACCATCTACCATTGAAACAAACAGCCTACATTTTCAAACATGGGTGTCTAAATCTTTATTTAGAAAACTAAAGAGCAACCTATTATCCATCTGCTGTACAACCATGACTGCTAGTGAAATGAAGTGGAAGATTCTTATGCCCACCAGTTCTAAAAGTCAAGTCATATACTGGGCAACTAAAATCCTCAGATGCTCACCTTTAGGCACCAAGACTAAAAAATGTTGGCCCTCTTGGTGCCTATTTCCAGTATTAACTTATTTAACTGCAGGGAGATCTGTAGTAAACAAAATGTCACTACACTTCTTAATAAAAGTTTCATGGGTTTTTTTAAGCACCATAAGGTATCAGGCCTTCTGTTTTACATCTCATCTAAAAGAAAATGCCAACACCAGCACAAAGCGGAAACCTAAGTTCTGCTCAGAAGAAAGTATCTCCCCTTTCTGAACTGCTAACATCTAGCTGTTCCCAGAGGTCTGCCTTCTAAAGTGCCGATTTGACCTTGCTTAGCTTCTCGGATCTAGCAACAGGTAATGCGGTACCTTTGTTTGATTCAGGCTCATCAAGGTTAATAAAGGAATCCTTGTCAGAACAGAGTCTTGGTTTGACAGATAGGTCGACTCCCAGCTCCCGAAGTTTATCCAGCTTGGACTTCCTTACTTTTTCAGGCTGTGCCATTACCACTGAAGCCACCTGTTGAACAGGCTTGTCACATTCTACACCTGTTTTTTGCAGCTGGTCCTCTCTTTGTTCAAGGGCACTTGCTTCAGATGCCAAGGGAAGTTCACTCTCCATTTGCTCCCTACATTGACTACTCTGCAAGTCAGAAACCTGCTCTTCTGAATTAAAAGCAGTTGTTAGGCTCTTAAGAGTATCCAAGGCACCATCCTGTCTGTGCTTTTCATTACAATCTTCTGTCAGATTCTCCTCCACATCTGTGGAGGGTTCATCCGCAAAGGTGTCAATATTCTCATCGAGTCCTGTTTCCAGCTCCCTAGCTGTTGCTTGACCAGCCTCTGTCCGAGTGTCTTTGATATTCACACTTGAGGTCTCAGTGTCTGCACTTTCTTCATTTAGGCAGGGTTGATACTTAGTAGACCTATAAAGAGCAGAAAGCGAGTCGTAACCCAACATACACTTTCTCATCCTTAGCTTGACTGGCATGAGATGGGAGGGTAGGGGAAGGATGAGGGGGGAAAAGACTAAACCAAACAAGAGAAAGGAACAGTGGTAATTTCTATGTCTGCGTATAATGCTGCACTTAGTTACATGAAAAAACTAGGTCATTTCTACAATGCCAGTTAGAGTGGTTGTGGAAAGCAGGACATGAAGATTTTAAATGCCCAGTCTTTAGTTATTTAATAATTAATACATGATTCTTTTGTTTTAGGTTTATTTAAAGGAAAAAAGGTATTATATTTTGAACAAGGTTTAAGTACACATTATTAAATACCTTCTCAAATAAAATTTGACTTTGCATAGGGCAATGAGTTTTAAACCATAGCTATAAATTTGGATTTGAAGGACAGCATGGAATACCTTCACAAAAAATTTAGACTGGACTAATGACAACACATTGCTTTCAAGTTTTACTTCTTTATAGATTATGTAGCAAATAAACCCAGTTAGGGGAAATATTCTGTCATTATATACAAAACTAGCAGATCAGCCACTTCGAACTTTGGCTCTCAAACTATGGTCTTCAGACCACTGGTAATCCCCACATCCCAGACTTCTGGTCTGTGAATCGCTTCTTATTTTTCAGCTATTACACTACATTAAAATGATACTCAAGGAAATCCCTAATTTTGCATGAAAGTAGTTGCCACAGGTACCCCGATAGCAATACATGATTATAAACTGAAACAGAAACTACATACGAAGTAAATTACTCAAGCAAATCAAGAACCGGACATACAAGACAACATGAGACAGAAGAGTTCCTTACTTCAGCAATGCCATAGCATTTCCCTGACAAGCTGGTCTAGGTCTACGCTTGAAGAACTCATGTATGGTTTTGGTTTCAGGCACATGATATGGGAGCGACAGACATGATTCTACCAAAGGAAATAAGAGTCATTTTAGTCACGTACTGAAGCGGCAGGCATTTTCTCAAATATTCAGATGAGCTTGGCACAAGTATTTTGCAATCAAGAGATCCAACTAGACATGAAGAACAGAGCTTAACTCCAATATATAAAACATGTAGCTGTTGGACCTCTATCCAAACACCCACAAACTGCCCTGAAGAATAAGGCCTGCAACATGCCCAAGAACTCAGAATAAAGTGGACTGAGCTACCAGTAACAGAAGAACAAGACCCATTCTAATTACTTGGTATAACTAAGTGCCCAATACACATGAAGTCAGTTACTTCTAGTCCAGATTTAAACTTTAAAAAGAAGTCTCCAAGAGAGACTTTCAAAGTTGTTTAAAGACAAATTGTAGTTTCCAGAAAGAAATCATGCTTGCAATGAAATGCGTATTTTGATATAATCTCAGGAGAAACAGCTTTGTAGCTTATCTAATTTAAATTCTGAATACCACATATCAAGCAAGAACAAAGTCCACTGCTTTGATTGACACTCCTTTTCTGTTGCCTTCCTAAGGAAATTTCATCTTACATTTAACACAAGCGGTTCAGGTTTTACCTCTTACAAGTCTCTGGCTCTCACTATGCAGTTGTTTCATGGCTTCTTTACTTAACCTTGCTGCCTTCCGCTCCTGAGAGAGAGAAGAAAAAACAGGACTGAATATAGGCATAGTTCTACAATTTCAAAACAATGTTTTTGAAAAAGTTTTTCAAAAGGTTCCCCCCTCCCCACACACACACACTTTTTAAGCAGCAGGGAAACAGAAGAAAACAGAAATACTCTTTAAAATATGCTCGTCACACTGATTCCATTCTTGAGCACCAAGTAACACCTTCACATAAAATTAGTATTATGGAATAGTGAGAGTTAAAAGGAACTAAGAAGCCTAAAGAAATATTTTACCTTCCTCTTAGCTCTTTTCAATGTGGGTTCCTCATTCTCATCATCAAATACATGTTTATAATTTTGATCTTCAGAAAACAAATTCTTACCCTATAAAAATGGATTGATTAATTTCACTGCATAGCGAGGAGCTGTCAAAAGCAAAATGCAATAATGTTGTGCAATGATTTTCTGTATCATCGTAGTGAATTTCCATCTGCAAGCATTTTCAGAAACAGATATAAACATTATACTGCAAATTCTTCAACTGCCTCCACAACAATATTCTTTTTGGCACCTCCTATGACATTAGTGCTTAAAGAAGGGATTTCTGTTCCTACACCCATAGAAACAAGACATTAGGGGCTATTTTCTTCATGTAGAAGTGGAATTGCATCAGTGTCAACAAAAGATTGATATATGCGCTAAGGTACAAGAATAAATTAAGTTACCTTATGTTTTTTCACTTTGTCTTTCACTGCAGCTCTTATTGATTCTAGTGACTCTTCATCTTCAGGATGGGAATCATTTTCTTCCTCTAAATCATTATCAAAGAGTTCTTTGTCAGCAAGAAGACACCCACTATCATTAATAGAATTTTTCTCACCATTATCTTCCTGCTG
>NW_005842217.1:1755130-1756801 GCF_000455745.1 Alligator sinensis
CATTTAAAAAAATTATTACTTCAGAAGCTCACTTACAAATATTTGAAAGACATCTTTACAATTTCAGGATAATTGATAAAAATCCCATCCCATCATTCAGACAAAAAAATAAGTAACTTTCAAATTCTGTAGTCAAGTCTTTACATGACAAAATTAGGCCAATGCAGGTTCTCAACTTCTGCAATCAGGAGAGACAGGAAAAGAATTATGTAAAACTCACCAGGGCTCATAAAGAGTCCTGCACAGACCACAGATTTGACAATTGTGCATAGATAACAATATTTGCCCACAAAACAGCATTTCTTAAGTGTTAATTTGCTGCCATTACTTGTTACAGCATAATCATTTGATTGCTATGGAGGGTGGCTATGATCAATTTGGTGGAAACTGATGCCTAATGCCTTGGAATGGGAAAAAAAATCCCTAAATTGTCAACAACAGGCCCATGGATAAATTTGTACTTGTACCCTAGCAGTCAAGAGTTGGCTTATGCCCAGGGGAGGCTTTAGCAACACCTCCTACCAGATGCTCAGTGAGAACAGGGCTCTGATGTCAAGCACAATCCACATCCTCTTTCCAAGAATGGCATGATAGTAGCTTGGCTCCACAGATGAATGGGTTTGATAGATTTCATACCTTACATCAAGCCAAGGCCACAAGCCTTGTTGTATCAGGAACTAAAACAATTCATGTTTTGAAACAAGCTGAACCATTATCATCCCAGCTGTGTTGGGCTGCCTCTAGATTGGCAAGCCCACCTTAAGGACTGATACTTTAAAATGTCAATTATGTTGGTGGTATCCTGTCTGTAGACTCTTGTGGAAGTCCAAACTGCTAGTGGGTTGTGAGTACACAAATTTCATTACAGGTCTTTAATTACCATCACCAAATGCTTCAACTGTATTTAACCTGACTAAAAATATCAAATGTTTCTCCAAACATTTATACCTTTTGTTTCCGTTTCTTTTCTTTCTTCAGTTCTCTAACAGCCTCCATTTTTTTTTCTTTTTCCATCCTCCTCCTCCTCCTCGACTTCCCCATTGCTTTTTTGCCCGTTTCATCCTCAAAATTACTTTTGTGTTTTTTGTATTGTTTCGGAGATGTTGGCAAAGTCGCCACCTGTGAACCCAAATCCAGCTCATTCTGAGTCGCATCAGACTGCTCATCTATTTCAAGGTTTTTGTGATCTAATGTGTCACCAATATCACTCTCGTCACTGTCCAGCAGAGCCTGGCGAATCCGATGTTTTTTGTTCTTTCGGGCAATAAGATGCTCTTTTTCCTCCCCGCTCATAACACCTTCAGCTACAGTGTCCGTCTTCTCAAGGGAGCAGCCTCTCTCTTCCCCTTCACTCTCACTGTCCTGAAGCACCTGTTTGCTTTTAGATTTTTTACTTACAAAAATCTCTTCCTCTGAATCTGGTAGAAACATAGAGCATTCTTTATACCACAGATCACAGATTGTTTATAAAAATTCATCGGTCCGTTACCAAATGACATACTATGCCAGACACTGTTCTCCATTCCCAAACTAATTAGTGACATTCTTGTGTTTTATGTAGCCTGTCTCTTACGTAACCAAAGCAAATAGTAACATACTGAAAGAAAACTATAATGGACATGCCATGGTCCCAATCCTGCAAACATTCATGCTGTTCTATACAGAGCGGTT
>NW_005842217.1:1756832-1759579 GCF_000455745.1 Alligator sinensis
CAGTGTGAAAACTGCTTTTTCTACTATATGATAGTTAAATAACAACATGCATTCCTATTCTAACTGCTCTTTGTAAATGCATGATTTCCTTTATCTTTTTTCCCGCAACACAGATGTTCTTTTTCAGGATATATAGAAAAACCTTAATGGAGCACTTCCTGATCTTCTTCTATTTGACTTCGAGTCCAAAATGCCAAAAAAGTACAGGGAGAACAATCCGCTGCAGTGTAGCAGCAACCTTAGCTGCATTTCAGTGACAGAATATAGAGTTACTTAAATGTAATTTTAGTTTATGTTTTCTATGTAAAAGCCCAGCAGCCCCATACTTAAAGCTACTAATGAGACTGGCATGAAAATTTTAGGCATATGATGTTTTAAAAAATTCAGGTTTAAGATCAGGAGGAAACTGATTCATCCTACTACTTCATATGTTGACATGCAACACAATGTATTTTCAGGATCCCATTTTATCCTGTCACTTCCCTATCCAAGCACACAAGAAAAGGGAAACAGCACCGAGCTCTAACTTTAAACCATGATTAATCTACACTATAACTTTTATCCAAAAGTGAAAATTGTAAAAAGCATGATCACAGATATCTACTGTGCTCAGGGTATTCAAGGGGGCATCAGGAAATTTAGAACTTGTTAACGGTATGTCTACAGACAAATTCTGCTCTCAAGGTACGAGCTCTATATTCTCGTTTCCCCGTCCCAGAAGCGTTTCAATTCAGCCAGACTAGAACTTCATAAACTTAGAACTAACTCCCCTCTCACCAAAACACACACACACACACACACACTCAAGTTAAAGGAGTCAGATTCACCTGGGTTAACTATGCAACTCATAAAAGGCAAGGAAATAAAGCAATTAAGATATTCAAAACCCCATCCCCATTTCCCCTTCTCAGCCACAACTACCACCTTTTTACCATTTACAGATCTCTACCCACATCCTGAACAACAAAGGCACTCTGAATTCAAACCATATGTATCTGTATATGTTAATGCATTGTGATGGTTCGTATACAGTTGGTGTGGCTCTCTCAAGCTACATTGTACATAGCTGTGGTTCATTTTCAATGAACCGGTAAGCAGAATGCAATGTCAGACTGCAAATGGTGGCTGCAAGATATCTTCTCATGTAATAGCTAGAAAACTGCATTTGACTGTATAATTTGTAATAACTGTCCTGAAGTTAAATTAATAAATATTTCAGAATTAAAAGTCTGGATTCATGCATGAATAGCGACTTCTGTTAATGCCAGAGATAAGTGTGCATTACATACTCTTGACAGTGAAATATGTCAACCATTACATATGCCACATCTTTATAACCCAACAAGGAAAAAATAATTCATACAGATAGCATGGAAAATATTTCATAGACATTGGGGCTGGAAGGGACCTCACGAGATCATTGGGTCTGGCCCCCTGCCCAAGGTGCACGAAGTCAGCTGGGGTCAGATCACCCCAGCAAGATAGGCATCCAAGCATTTCTTAAAGGTATCCAGAGTAGGTGCTTGCACCACTTCTGGGGGAGTCTATTCCAGACTCTGGATACTCGGACGATAAAGAAGTTTTTCCTTATGTCCAGTCTAAAACGGTCTTCCAGCACTTCGTGACCGTTAGACCTTGCCTTTCTTTGGGGTGCCCTAGTGAACAGTTTCAAAAGAAACACTAATTCTAACATGAAGAAAGTACAGGACCACGTTGTCTCAACCTTCCGCAAAGGTAAAACTATAAAGTACAAAGAACAATCCCAATATTTAGGGGGAAAGAGAAAAACCTCACATCTAACCATAGAGATCTCTTTGTATTACAGACCTCTGTCATCAAGAGACGCAACTTCCTTGTTGGAATGTCCTGGAGAACTTGTTTCACAGCTGCCCTGTCCGCTGTCAGAATCGTCGTCATAAGCTTTCTGCAAGTCGGGTTTTAACTCCTCTACACCTAAGCAAAGCTAAAAGCCAAGAAGAAAGTTTATTTTCATACAGCATGAGCTATTTAAATTCGAATAGTTCATTGACCTCAGTGTCATCCCAAATTAGCGTCATGGGAAAGCAAGGACCTCCCAAGGTCATCTAGCCCAGCCACAATCATCCCTGACTAAACAATCCCAACCAAGGTTTGCCCAACCTGCTCTTGAAAGTATCCAGGGATGGGGCTCCCACAGCTTCTCTAGGTGGCCTGTTCCAATGTCTGACCACCCTCATGGTCATCAATTACTCATTGATACTATAGTCATAAGATTTATTTGGGTTTCAGACATTCAAACAAAAATTACTATATGCTATGTCATTTCCACTACTGTACAGTTCCCTTGTGAAATTCTTAGTTCGTATCAAAGCAAAAAACAAAAAACAAATATTGTCCTGGACACTGTCTGGTGGCCACAGCTTGAAACTCGCCAGAAACTCGCAACTTTCATGTGCCGTAAAAATACTTTATGAAACTTCACAAAAAGCAGCATCCTCACAGTTGAGTAACAAAACGTTGTTCATTGTTCTGCGCAAGGGGAAAAGGGCAGAGTACTGGAGAGATCGGCATCCCACCTCCCTGGCCCCATCCAGCACAGGGCTGAACCCACTCAGCTGCAACCAAGGGCACCAGGTAGCCCCAGGGCAGTGCCCACCCAGGGATGCTTCCCAGCATGCCCCGCGGGCCAGCGCTCCCAGCATGCACTGAGGCAGCACCGAGGCGCATGCTGGGAAACGTAGTCCTCTTCAGGGCGCGGGAGCTACGAG
>NW_005842217.1:1759600-1761036 GCF_000455745.1 Alligator sinensis
TGCTCCGCGCCCGGAGACGGCCTCCCGGGCGGGTCCGGCGGGGCGGGCGGCGGCTCCCAGTACCAGCCGGCGGAGCGAAGCAGGCCTACCTCAGGCGCTGCCGCCGCCATGGCGCTGCTCGACCCCGCTGTCCCGCCGCCCGCCAGGAAAGCCGCTTCGATTCTTCGCGCTCTGCCTGGGGCTGATCCCGCCTCCCAGCCGGAGCCAATCACCGCTCGCTCCTCCCCTGAGGCCCCGCACCCTCGGATCGCCTCATTGGGCCGTTAGCTCGGTAAGCCCCGCCCCCTCCTCTCAGCTGCCCAATACGAGTTCCGTCTTAACAGGATGTCTCCGCGCCGCCGCCAATCCTCTCCCGCTGTTGGCTTTTGTCCGCTCTGTGGAGACAGCGTTGCCCGGCGCGGGCCGCTCTAGCTGGGGACTCTATGGTTTTGGCCCTAGGGACTGGCAGGGGCGTTCTGCAGGGGCTTCCTAGGAGCAGCTGGGACTGGCCTGGAGCAGGGCCCAGGGAGACCTGCCAGGCTGTGCCCCTTGTGGGGGGAGTGCCCCTTGTGGGGGGCATTCCCATAGTGCCCTGTGCAAGTGCCCTCACTTGACCTAAGCAAATGACCTGATAAAATATATTTTTGCATTGCGCTGCATTTGGCCTGGCGCATGCTGTGCCTCGTACTCAAAGCAAGGCCGGAGCCCAAGCCTGCCACGTCCTGCTGGAGCTGGACATTCATCCTGCTGTCGTAGCTGGTGTTTCATCCGTGCCGCCCGACAGAGCCTGAACTTGTTCAGATCGACGTCGTGTTGCGGGCTCCGCAGGACACCTTGGAGAGGAGCTGAGTCAGCTGGGGACCCAGAGGCTGGTCCAGCCACTGGGGTGGAGATTAAACTGAGCCCCCCACTGTCATGGTGCTTCTGCTCGGCCGCTTGCGGGCTCGGATCAAGCGTAGTGTCGCTGCCTGAGTCGAAATGGATTTGCGTAGGGCTGCGCGACGTTTCACCACCGGTTTTGTTTCGACGCTAGCAAAATCGAAACGGAACAGACATGGTCGAAACAGCCTCGAAATAAAATGAGGCGATAATAGGGAAGGTTGAAACAGGCTATAACTTTGTCATTTCTGGCCTGATTTGGATGAAACTTGCAGGAGTGGTAGCCCCTTCTGAGGGCGTGAAGCGTGCCAAGTTTCAAGAAGATAGGTGCAGGGGGTCAGAGAAGCTGCACCCCAAAGTCTTGAGAGCCAAACTTGTGTCGCATGTACGTGTTAAGCCACAGCGGGGTGAAAACTGCAAGGGTGGTAGCTCTTATTGAGGCCACCAAGCCTGCCGGCTTTCAAGGAGACAGGTGCAGGGCTTTGGGGGAAACTGCACCTCAAGCTGCGAATAAGCAAAACTCGTGACATGGGTATCAGTGTGTGTGTTAAGGCACAGCAGGGTGAAAGCTGCAGGGG
>NW_005842217.1:1761659-1776555 GCF_000455745.1 Alligator sinensis
CCCCTGCACCAATCTCCTTGACAGCTGGCAGGCTTTGTGGCCCCAGCAGGGCCTAGCAGCCAGGCCTGCAGTGGTTCCCCCTCCTCCAAAGACAGACACAGTTGCACGAGCACCCATGTCATGAGTTTTGCCTGCCTGTGGCCAGAGGTGCAGGGCCCCAGGACCCCCCTGCACCAATCTCCTTGACAGCTGGCAGGCATCGTGGCCACAGCAGGGGCCACCATCCCTGCAGCTTTCATCCTGCTGAGCCTTAACATACACACTGTCACCCACGTCACGAGTTTTGCCTGTCAGTAGCTTGAGGTGAAGTTTCCCCAAACCCCTATACCTATCTCCTCGAAACTTAGCAGGCTTTGTGGCCTCCGCAGGGGCTAGCATGTCCACAGTTTTGACCCCGCTGTGGCTTAACACATACATGTGACACGAGTTTTGCTTTCAGGATTTTGGGGTGCAGTTTCTCTAAACCCCCTGCACCTGTCTCCTTGAAACTTGGCAGCCTTTGTTGCCTCAGCAGGGGCTACCAGGCCTGTAGTTTTGACTCCACTGTGACTTAACACAAACGCATAAAATTTTACAGAATATTAAAATAAAATGGTACTTCTCCTGCGGGGATGTCTGCTGCCTTCCTCGCCCTTGCTGCATGTTGTTCTGCATCATAAAGCCACTGCAGAGCCAAACAAGGTGTTGAGCACATCATGCTGAGCTGGTGGGGGAAGGTGCACCATTAATCTAAAACTTTGCATCACATTTTTTTAACTTGTATTTAAATGAAATAGCTTTATTCTACAGAGAAAGCAATGGTTCACAGAGTCGCTTAGACCTCACAGTGCAGTTATAATTTACTGGAGCGGCATTGTGACCCTGCAGGAATGGAGAAGCTAGATCCTGGTGTTAGAAAAACCTCCAGTGAGCAAAGTATCTTGAAGATGTTGTTTACCAAGTAATGCAAGGCTAAATAAGTGTTCCAGGGAGAAACGGGGAACCAGCAGTCGCTGTATTTTAGTGTCAGATGGAATAATGAGTAATGTATTCAGCTCCTTTACTGTGTAGCATTTTTCATCTGTAGACTTTAAAGTGCTTTTGAAAAAGAGGGCAAGCAAGTCTGTGAATTAATAAAGGACTTTGAGTTCTTTTGGCATGCTGTGTAAATACAAACAAGGAAGAAAAATAGACCTGCTGGTGCTTGCAGGAAAGTCAGTCTGTCCCTTTTCTACTCAACCTCATGTTTCAGGGCTGCCTATATAGAAGGGACCGAGCCAAGCGGAACGCTTTGCCTGCTGCTATTATCCTTGATACATGACAGTTTGGCTTCTGTTGCTACTAAACTCTTTAACTGCTAGATGGCAACACAGATTAAGGGAGGCGACACTGCAGATCACAGATTCCTGGAAGTTTGGGATTTTTCTGGATAGACACTGCCAAAAGAAACATGTTAACAAATGCTGAAGTCCATTTACAGTCAAACATAGAGCTGCTTTGGTAGGTTGAAAGAGCCTGGGAGTCGCAACAAGCTTGTTGTGAAAACGATGCATACAATGGGATTGGGTCTTAAACAGCAACAAGGGAAGATACAAAATAGCAATCACTAGCCAGCCAAAACTTTTTGTTTTAGATTTTAAAAAAGGTCATGGGGTGGAAAAGGAAAGGGCACTTAGCTGCTCAGTCTGAAAGCTCATACCATCGTGGAAGAAACCTAAAATGTGAAGTGTATTTGAAAATAAAAGAATGGAGCAGATGAGCTGTTAGATCAGGGGCGGGCAATTATTTCAGGCAGAGGGACGCTTACTGAGTTTTGGCAAGCCATCAAGGGCCGCATGACAGGCAGCCAGGGGCCCATAAATACTCAGTTTCTCAATTTTTAGGGGCCCTGTAGGTGGGATAGAAAAACCTGGTGGGCCACATGTGGCCCACGGGCTGCATTTTGCCCACCCCTGTGTTAAATGCAGAGGTGGATCCAGAGGGGGTGCAGCAGCATGGTTGCATCCCCCTTTGCACATGTTGCATGTGAGCTCTCAGAATGGTGTCTGCCCAAAGACCCTATTTTCACACTGCTCTGGAATCAGGGGTGAACAGTTTCATGCTTGTCCCCTCCTTTCCCCTGCTCTGAATTCATTGCAGGATAGGAGGAGAAGGCAGACAAACCGCAGTGTCCACCCTCTGGAGTCCAGAGCCACCTGAAAGCACAAATTCCAGCCTCGTCGTCCCCAGAACAGCTGGATCATACAGAGCTCTGGGACAGGCTGGGGACCGCTGACTAAGTAGCAGCTCTGCAGAAAAGGACCTGGGGGTTACAGTGGACAATAAGCTGAATATGAGCCAGCAGTGTGCCCTCGTTGCCAAGAAGGCTAACAGCGTACTGGGCTGCATTAGTAAGCGTGTTGCCAGATGATCAAGGGAAGTGACAGTTCCTCTCTATTCGGTACTGGTGAGGCCACATCTGGAGTACTGTGTCCAGTTTTGGGTCCCCCACTACAGAAAGGATGTGGACAAATGGAGAGGGCCCAGAGGAGGGTTAGGGGGCTGGGGAAAATAACTTCTTGAGGAGAAGCAGAGGGAACTGGGCTTATTTAGTCTGGAGAAAAGATGGGGGAGAGGGAGGGAATAATAACAGTCTTCATCTACCTGAAGGGTGGTTACAAAGAGGATGGAGCTAGACCAGGGGTGGGCAAAATATGGCCATGAAGCTGCTCATGGGGCCAAGCACCATTGGAACCAGTCCGCACTGCACTCCAACCTGCACGCACCCTGCACCCGCCGACGGCACCGCCCCAGCCAGTACGCACAGCTTCTTAGCAGCTGCCCTGGTAGTACTCGACTCCACGCACCGCCAGCAGCTGTTCCTCCTTCCCCTGCTATGCTGCTCTAGGACCAGGTGGCATGTCAGGCAGCACATGCTAAGCCAGGCAGGGGGAGGCTGCAGCTGGGCAGCTCCTGCCCCAGCACGTGGGGCTCCAGCTCCAACTCCTGGTTGCCTTCCACCCACTCGGCCACCTGGCATGATGAGCAGCCATCTGGGGGTGGCCAAGTGGGTGGAAGGCAGCCCTGCTGGGAAGTTGTGTGCACTGGCCAGGGCTGGGGCAGGTGGGAGTGTGGCACAGTCGGACTCTGGTGGGAACAGGAAGGGCAATCGTGGACTGAATGGGGACGAAGGGAAGGAGTGAACCGCACTTGCCCCTGCACTGCGCTGCGCTGCCTAGGTGAGCTCCGCTGCATGCATCCCCTTTCCTTCCTTCCTCCCTCCCTCTCTCCCTCCCTCCCCACTGCTCTGGCCAGGTCTGGGGACCTAGTGCATAGGCAGACCCCCCACACACTTGCACCCCACTTCCCACACACACAATATAAACAGTAAGACTATTTTGAGCTATTATGCAATTGCCTCTATATATACACACCACTGAACAAAACATAGATCAGGACTAAAAATATTTTTAAATAAAAATATGTCATAGTAAATGTTCAATTTTTAATATACAATTTGTTTTTTATCTATCATTTGTTAAAATATCTTCTGAAAGATTGTGTGTGCACAGCCTTCAACAGCTCACCAAAACATGTCAAGTGACCCGCCAACCAAAATAATTGCTGGTCCCTGAGCTAGACCGTTCTCAGTGGTGGCAGATGGAAGAACAAGGAGCAATGGTCTCAAGTTGCAGCAGGCTCTTTCAACTTTTCTTAATATCCAACCTAAACTTTCTCACTAAAAGAGTGGTGAAGCACTGGAACAGGTTACCCCGAGAGGTGGTGGAATCTCCATCCTTCGAAGTTTTTAAGACCCAGCTACACAAAGCCTTGGCTGGGATGATCTAGTTGGGGCTGGTCCTGCTTTGAGCAGGGGGTTGGACTAGATGACCCCCTGAGGTCCCCTCCAACCCTCATTTTCTATCATTCTGTGACCCCACGCTGACTGGGCAGCAAGCTCAGAGCTCACTGCCTATGGCAGGAAACCAAAGCGGGGTGATCCTCACCCACCTTGCCCTGTCCAGACTCCTCTACCAGGTAGAGGCCCTTGCCAACGCAAGGTTCTGTTCATTCCAACAGGTACCTAAGAAACATCCTATATCCAAAATGTAACAGTTCTTAATACTATCAGTAGACAGGCCACTGTAAGGAGACTGTAAACTTATTTCTAACTTGCTTCAATACTAGTTGAGGAATAATTTTGAACACTTTCATAATTTAAAAGAAAAGACATTGTTAGTTTTAAAATTCACTCTCTTAAATAACAAACTGCCTTGCCGCTCTAATGTGTGGGCTGCTGTTGAAACAGGCACTCTCGGCACAATGCCCGTTTCTTGGTGTCATGTCATGCCTAAGCTATGCTCCAGCCTTGACAACTCTCTGTCACATGAGTAGGCATTTTTCATATTAGGCTTATGGACCCAGATCTTCAAAGAGCCTGAGCACTCTGGCATCAGCCCAGCAAGATGCCTGAACCTAGTCTTATAGTTTAGCATGTGAACAAGCTTGTTGACTTTGCTAGAATGACTCGTGCTTAGGTTAGGTACAGATATAAGTGCTTTGTTGGACTGTGACCAGAGTGTACCATACTTTGCAGGATCCAGCAAAGTATACAAGCCTTGGGACTGGAGCTGTATTTCTGTTCTTTGTAAAGTATAGCGCTGTTTTAGGATAACACACCAATGCTAAATAATAAGCATAAAACCATTGCCAGCTGTCACAATTTTATTGACAGTCTTGTGATATTCAATGTTTTCCTTAAAGCCCTCCCCCTCTTGGTGTCAGGTAATTTCATAAGAATCTCAGTTTTCTTTAGATTTTAATGTAGGCTTCTGGCTGTCACAATGGTGAAGACTTTGAAAATGCAAACATGACAGGTTTAAAAACCAGAAGGCAATTAAAGTGAACCCTATATTTAATCTGAAAATCAAGTCATGTATGTGAGAAATTTTTCCCGCTGTTTACAGTGAACATTAAAGCCAGCAAAGCACGGCTTGCCAGTGGCTCTGACAATACATTTGAGCAGATGAGCAAAGCTGAGACCCACAGGCATGTTCAATCCAGCTGCAACAGATGTAATGCTCTTTCTTTATTGGCGTAGCAAGCTAAGAGCATGCTGCCAAAAGCAGCTTGTCTTGTCTGGTCTGAAGAGCCTCCATATTCCATAATGATACTTTATACAGACAAGAAGGTAACCGAGAGAGAAACGTTGTCTGGCCATGTACCGTTCAAAAAACAAGCATGTAGAATCAATAATGCTGTGAAGCCAAAGATGGGGTTTTCCACAGTTACTGTTCTAGGTGAGGGGTGTCAAACTCACCTCCTGGCCCACGCTGGATCTGAACTGTAGGGCTCCTTGTGAGCTGGATCCAGCCCAGGGCATGGGGTGGCTTGGGAGGCAGTTGTGCTGGCAGTGGCAGCAATGGCATCTATTCCAGTTTCTGCCCAGTGCATGTGGCAGTGGTGGCTCCAGCTCCCACCATGTGCCATGCGCCCCTTGCCAAAGCTGGAACTGCTGCTGCTAACACATTTCATGCCAGAGCACTGGCTCTGGCACAAAGCTGCAGTGGCAACAGCTCTGGCTCAAGCACAGGGCATGGTTCACATGACTGTGGCAGGTCCAGCTTTCACCACGTGCCCTGGGCTGGAGCTGAAGCTATTGCCACTGACTCATGTTTCAAGCCAGGGTGGCAGCTCTAGCTCTAGCACAGAGTACTTGGTGGCAACAGCTGTCTTCCCCTCTGACGTGGGGCACAAGTCATGTAGTGCCAGTGGCAACAGGGCCAGCTGCCAAGGAACTAGGCCTGCAGCAGTGGGGACAGATGAAGTGGCCAGCGGGCAACCAGGGCTGTTTTAGCCTTTAATCGCCATCCTGCCACTAATTGCCATGTCCACCAGGGCCCAACAGCCCCAGACTCTGTGGCAGACAACCCCCACTGGCCACACTTGCCAACTCCTGCTGATCTGTCTATAGCCTGGCAGCCTGGATACAGTGACTCCATGTACGGTCTGTGAGCCTTCTTTTTGACACCCCGTGTCTAGGCCTTTCACGTTGACAAGAACATTGCTTAATGACCAGATTTGTTCCAAATCTAACTCCGAATGGTCACATTCCAATAACACATTCCTTGGCGTCTCAGACCAGCAGAGACTCCCTATGCCTGGAGAAGGGTGATTGCGCTCAAAAGCTTGAAATAACTTTTTTTTCCCCCAACTACTCAGTTGGTCTGATAAAACATACCACATCTACTCAATGAACATTGCCTGCCCACGTTCCAATAACTTCTTCATTTGTCTCTCAAATCTGCAGATCCACAATTTTTAGATGAGACTTTACCAGAAAGGAACAATTTAGCAGCTAAGATTGTGATGTAAGTGCAGCTAGAGAGAAACACTTTAAAAGTCTGAAAATAATGTTGTTGTGGCCAATTAAGGCTTCCCATTTGTTAGTAGGTAGCATCTCCTGGCCAAAGGGAACTGAACAGTGGCAGCTGGGAAAGGAGTATGCTCCCAGAAGGAAATGTCGGTTTGCAAATGTTGAGCTTATGACACATGGCAGAGCAGATCCAATTCTGCCCAGCAGAAGGCAGTGGACTGCATGTAGAGCAGTAACGTCATTGCCAGGGATCCTGGTTTTCTCCAACTTAAAAAAATCCCAAATTTTCAGTTAAAAAAAGTAACCCCAAATCCATATTTTTCCGCAATTTAAATGAAACACCACTAATATATAGATATATATATATAATATATATAGTGATGTTTCATTTTAATCATGGAAAAATGTGGATTTGGGGCTACTATTTTTTAACCGAAAATTGGAATTTTTTAAATATCAGATAAAACCAGGATCCCTGGTTGTTACACCATGCTCCCTCCTTACTCCCCAATTTTTACACTAGAAGAAAGAAAACAGTGGTCACACAAGCTAACCAATAAGCAACCTGGAAATGCAGGAAAGTCAATTAAACAAGATGAAGGCACATGTATTTTGAACGCTGGATTTAAGGAGGCACTCACAAGCAATTGTACAGCCTTTAGTTATGTGTTTACACAGCACACCAATATAGGACTTAGTTCTCTGATGCCTCAACAAAACAGTGATTACCTTCCTACTCAGCCAACAAAGCACAATGTTATGTTAACAGTTAGCAAAGTCGCTGCTCCTGGAAATCAAAATAAGCAACTGCTTTAATAGCAGAGATCAAAATTGCGATATCCCAAACCAACTAAGCAAGCATCACGCATAATGAATCATGGTTAGTAAGTTAGGACATCAGATATATTATGCAGGTAACTTGTGGCAGTGATCTAAATTCACACCCTGATGTAAAGCTTATCTCTCTAATGGAATGTCAATAAAGAGGTTTAGAGAGCGGGATAGCTGAACCCAATTCCCAAAGGCAAAGACCCTTTTATAAAAAACTTTAAAATTCAGAGACCCTAATAAATGCAGAAGAGGAGCCTATTAGGTAACTCCTTCTTCTGCTGGACCACAGTTAAAAAAAAAAAAAAAAAGAAGTGTGGGGACATTTAACAACCATGTTCAGTTCATTCAAGATTTACCTGCTGACAAACCAATGTGCAGACATGTAAATTTATTCATCATCTGACAAGCGTGCAGGATTGATCAGTTAATCTAACCACTGGCAAGCCATTGCACGCACTGCACCTCTGTGCAGGGAAAGCCAGCCAATTCTTTGCAGACATACCTTGTAACTTTTCTTACTCATTTTTTCTGAGCTCTGGCACAATCACCATATAGCTGCATCCGTGTTGGCAAGAGGAGGAGGAGGAGGAAGGAAACACAGCTTTTTTTTCCACGGGTGCCTTGCTTTTAGGAATGTCCATTAAGGCAGCTTTCCACATTAGTCATCTGTATATCTAGCTGGCTTTATCTGCGCAACCAGATTGCTGTAAAATACTAATGTCTAACAATATTAAGTGCACAGTACACCTGCAGCCTGACAACACCCTGCTCCAGTTCAAAAAAGCTACACCTAATGCTGTCAGTTTATCTTGAAAGCGTCCCCTAACAGAGTGCATCTAATGCTTAGAGCAGAAGACCTCTAAGCTCTATTCACACTTTGGCTCCTCTTATTCTTATTAATGTAACAAGAGATGCATGCTCTCTGCTTTATAGACAGGAACAAAGATAAGACGCCCCGCCTTGGATGAGATATAATCTAGACAAGCAAAAGCAGAAATGAAGAATGAGAAGGGATGCAACATGGCATCAAAGCAACTGAGCAAATATTTTCCAGTGTTTCATCCTAAATTGGACAAGGATTCTCTTGAGCCTGTGGTCATAGAAACACACAGGAAGATAAGGTTCCTGCACCAAAGAATTTAAAAACCAGTGAACTGGTTATCAAACCTCTCTGTGGTTCAGTCAGCTGAGCTGTGATGTAGGATATGGGCCTCCCTGTCAGGTGACCGGGTAGCTTCATTCTTTCTGTCTTTAAAATGCTTTGTGATAAGATGGATCGGCATCTGGCTGGGGTCATTTGACCCCAGCGCTCTTTCCTGCCTAGGCAGGGGGTCGGACTCGATGATCTGTTGAGGTCCCTTCTGACTCTAGCATTTATGAATCTATGCTGTTCTTATATAAACTGTTATTATATGACTCAGTGGGATTTAGATGGGAACTAGTGATTTTGTATAAGCTTCAGGTGTAATTAATGATCCTCTAAGCCATTTTATCATCAAAACATTCTTATCCTGTAAGAGTTGCCAAATGTGCCAATATGCTCCTTGTAATTCAGTGAAACCAAACGTGAATTAGAGGATTATAGGGATTGAATGGGGTGTTGTATAGCAACCAGTCCTTAAATTGGGGCTATGTGGTGCTTATTATATAGATTTTGTGGTGCACCAGTGCAGGGTTGAGCTTCAGCAACATTAAGTAACTCAGGTATAATTCAATTTTTGGAGTTACACAGCTGCTTCCTAATGGCCCAGTATTAGCAGTTGGTTGGTGTTAGATAACCTAAGATGCTCAACAACTTTCAGTTTCAGGAGGACTAGCTGCCAAAGACAGGATTTATATTCACAAATGCCATATTTGGCTTGGCATTGAAAGGATACTGGCAAGTTTTACTAACAGGTTTGAGTACTTACCTTAACTTGTACAGAGTTGGCAGCACTGTGAATAAAGAGGGAAGTCAGCTCAATGTTTGGTTTGGTTTTAAAAAAACTAAACAAGCAAAAAAAAAAAAGAGAACAAACCCCAAAATCCTGAAGTCATTGAAGGGGAGGGTAAACACACCCCACCCCCCGCAGAAGTAGGACAGAGTAGAGAGCAGCTTACTAGTTTACCCAGACTTATGACTGTGCGGGCCAGGAGCGGTCTGAGGCCCTCGGGGGCGCGCGGCGGGCTGTGGCCAGCAGCCCTGGCACGCGGGCCGGGGAGTGCAGGCCGGCGGACTAGAATTAGGCACAGACGCATAGCGGTTGATTAAAGATTATTTTACTTACACCGTAGATGGTCGCAGTGCAGGCAGGAAAAACTTGCTTGCATTGCAGTTACAGACAGACACGTGGAGTTTGCTAGGCTCCACAACACGAACTCGAACAAGACCCGCAGAAAACTCGAGCCTCTTGAAATAACTCGGACAGAGCTCTGGATACACACACTCATGAAGCTTGCTAGGCTCCATGGAACAAGTGCGCAGGGAAGGGGTTCGTCAAGGGATCGCGCTCAGCGACGGGGAGAGGCCAGAGGTTGATCAGACCCCTATAGCCTTCTTAAGGCACGTGCTGGGTCCGCAGCGCTTAGAGTTCTTCATGAGACATGTCGTCGTCGTCCTCGTCGAGATGGTTGTGAAGTCCTCCAACTTGGGCGGAAACCGCTCAAGCCTCTTATACGGCCCGCAAAAGCCTTTAATCCGCCAAGAAAGCCAATCGCTAGCCGCCACGTGGGAATAATTCAGAACTGGCCAATAGTGGGGAACAAATTTGCATGCAGGTGGCGGGAACTCCTTTGCACCGGGGTTTTCTCTTTGCAACTGAGAAATGCACCCTGCAAAGAAAGCTCCTCGTGGCGGGAAAAAATTTAGCAGTGCCGAAGCGCGCGCACACAAAAAAAAAAAATCACACCCTTGGGTTGTGACAATGAAATTACAATGAATAAAAATGTCTTTATAACGTTCTCTCAGATCCCTCTTTTCAATCAAACAAAAATGGCCAGTTCATCCATATCACTGCAGGGAGAAAACCAATCTGGAGCTGAATATGCATCTAAAGCCCATGCTGGCCCACCATTAAGGGTTAAAGACCAAGGCAGCACTATGGACAGATGTGGACTTGCAAAAAAAAGATAGCTTCAAACAAATGAGCAAAAGATTTGACCAGAAGATGAGTGAGAAATGAATGGAAGGCAACAGGATGGCTTAGCAGGTATAGTGGTGACCTAAGATCAAAGGAATATAGATGAGAATAAGGATTTCAGCTTTCAAGTACATACCCTACTGCTGTACACTAGCTTTGTAGTCTTGTTCAGAAATGGTATTTAATTGTTTAGAGTAATTTCAAACTAGTTATTTTAGCTTCTCTCTTTACTACCTTGTGGTTTGTAAGTGTCCTTTCCCCTGCGTGTTGATGCTTCTCTTGAATAACTACATTGCACATTGTTACCGAGATGCAGAAGGATGACGGGTCCAGGTTTAATGTTTGGCATGACCTAATCTTGGCACAAAGTTACATTTAATACTGCATGTAGAGAGAAATATCACAGGGATGACTCTTTATAGCCAACACACCAGGTTTTCTTATCTGGCTGTGTACCATATGTCAGAATGTATTAAATCACACTGAAAATCAACATGAACTGCAAAATTTGTAGTGATTAGATTTCTACCATAGAAGCAAAGAATCCCAATTTTTATCTGGGACTTGGACTGGTTTATATATCAGTCCAATAAAACACTTACGTGCTTGTATACATTTTATACATGTGTGTATAACTGTACAATATCCCAGAGCTAAATAAGTATGACTGTGTGAGAAGCTACATGCATAAGTGTTTCAAGGACTAAGAGCAGACTGTATAAAGCAATCCATGTCAAATACAGCTGAACGTGCGTCCCAAATATTTAATGACTAAACTGTTAGTGACACTGGCCAAACCCCCAGACAGAGTCACTTTCCAAGGAAATTCTGAATGACATCCCTCGATTGTTTTTAATCCCTCCCTGGGTGTTAACTATTAGCTACTGGGTGTTCATCAATCATTAGCACTAGCAAGAAAAAAACTATTACACCTACTGGTGTACTCTAAACTTGCAAAAAAATAGACATCCCTCAGGAAAATGCTGAGCATGAATGCTCATGTGAAAGCTCAGAGCAAAGTCAATGAATGCTCATGTGAAAGCTCACATTTGCGGTGGGTTTCGGTATCATTTTAAGCTACCTGAAAACAACAGAAGATTTCATGAAGCTCTTTAATTAATACAATTTATTCTGCAATAGGAGATTTTAGAGGGTGTAGTTAGGTTAAGCAACTACTTTAGTTTTGGGCATAGTGTGAGACCTGAGAAGATGAAAAGAGGAGGTTTTCACGAAAAGGCCCTGAGGGCTAAAAGCATGAATTGTAAAATATTAGTGAGTAAAAGCAATGTTTCTACAGTGTTCAAGGGAAACAGTGTCACTATACTTCTTAAGTGTGGGGAAATTTTGAACAGATTAAATCCTAAGCAGGTAAGTGGATGATGGAAAGTTTCTAATAGAGGGTTAAAAAAAAGATCAGAGCAATTGGTACTCTTAACCTATATCATCTTTGATAAAAAATAAAGGTCTTAGAAAACTACATCTCTAGAAAAGTAGTTTTCAACCTTTTTAGGTTCAAGGCATCCCTTGGAAAATGCCAGCTTTCACTCTTGACTGCAGAAAAATGAGAGAGCAATTCTTTCAATGCAAAGAACTCAGAAAGACTAAACAGGTCAGAATGTTTTTGATACTATGGATTCTTATTTGAAATCTCTGGTTTTCTCTTATGAATCATGTATAAGTGTTTGCATACCTAATATTCCATAGCAGCCTTAAATGGATCTCATGTCTCTGTGGTTGTGATTCCCCTAACCTTTTATAGAGCAGTGAAAGGTTTTTATTGACTACAGGGAGCTATATTCAAATTATATTGCATCTAATTTAGGAAAATGACAAAATGACGTATTAGGGAAGCGACAGTGGAGCTTTTTGTTTCTGATAAAAATTCAAGTGCATCTGATAACGGCTGTTAGATTCCAGAGCAGCTAAGACTATGATATTTATTTCAGACACTAAACGCAAAAGAATGACTGTGTATGGCACTTCAGCTAAAACAGTACTTTCTTCTACTACAGGCAAGTAATTTCCAAAATCAGACAGCAAGTTACAAATGAGCAAAGGCTTCAACCTGCCCATATTCACTTGTTTTCATAAATACAAGGAAAATTACTTGTACAAATCTATTTATTAAGCAAAAAAATCCCCCACACAAACTTTCATTTTCAAAAGGGAGTATGTCGAGTGCTATAAGTCTTTACCGCCCTTCACCACATGCAATCATTTACATCTGCCCAAAGCGGATGTCAACTCCTATTTTGATTTCTTCTGCTCATAATTTGGCGCAGTGTAAAGGAGTGCACCTGGAGCAGGACAGATGTCATAACCCAAGTACTCTTTAAAAAACACAACAAAAAACAGTAAACCTGAAAATTTTGTTTGTGACCAATGGAGGGGTTAATTTGTATGAATGAAAGGAGTTAACATGGATAAGGCCTGAAATAACTGGATGATTAGGGTGTGAAATGCATCCAAACAAAGATGCAGAGAAATTTTTGTCTTTTCTGGCAGAGACTTTGTTTAATAATTAAACCCGAGTTCTGATCCTGAAGCAAGCTCCGTGTGAGCGCTGGGATTTGCCCATATGACATTCATTGTAGGACTGAGGCTTTCGTTAACATGACAATATTATGACTTTTTTGCATAAAACATATCCAGGAACACCATTGATCAGAATCTGATTTCACTCCAAATGTAACAGCCCTCAGTAAAATCACACAGGTCAAGTAACATTTTCATGATTATTGCAGCCCTGGTAGATCTGCTCTTAGATCCACCAGTATATCCCATGTTATTAAGCCGAGTGTTGTTATATACTCAGCAGGTGCTTAGTCTGAACGCCTCAAACTCACGATGGAAGAGACTGTGGGAATGAAGTGTAAATCCAGTGTGGCAATACATATCTATGGAAGGATTAGCAAGATGGATTTTGGCATACTGTGTTAAGTGGCCTAAGGCTAGCAGCTCTTCGAACCAGATATGCCTTTCAGGTGCAGTTAAGGTACCATGTTGCAACCGCTATAGTCATTGAGAATAAGACAAAATATTTAACAGTATTCTGAAAAGCAAGGGCATGGCATTATCAAGAATACCGGGTTCAGTCCAACTCACATTGTTACTGAAAAAATTTTGCAAGATGAGTGTGGGTTCAAAGCAGGGCAACAAGAATGACAAAGGGCCTGGAAAAAACTCCTGTCTGATGAGAAAGTGGAAAGACAGGATTGTTTATTGTAAAAAGATGAAGATTAAGAGGGATTGATACGGGCTGGGAGCAATTTCAGCATATTTTGTCAAAACAGAATGTTTCAGTGAAGCCAAAACATTAATCAGAAATGAAAGAGGCAGACATCATAGCAGGGCAATTACGATGCTGGTTTGCGGTACGGGAAATTCTGCTCTGCCTAAGTTAGGAGTGAGCTAGTTTGAAACACTCTAGTCTGCATTACTCAAAGACAGGACTCGAACTTGGGTCTTCCCCAGTGACCTAGGCACCGAGCACGTAGAACACGACACACTTATGATCCACTTAAGAGAAAAAGTACATAAAATGACAAATGGTGAAAACCTGCTATTCTCGGATATGAGAACAAAGGGGGCATCTGATCAAATGAAGCAGTAAGAGATTGAAAACGCATTTTTTTCATGCTGTATAACTCATGGCCGCCGCACAAGACACCAGTCAAGAGTTTAGCACATTCACAAAAGGACTGGACGTGCACGACTGAGGATATCAAAAGTTAACAGCTAACATTAGCCAGTCCTGCAAGTGCTAGGAAACGTCACCTTTCAGGCCAACGGTTCGACCTCTGCTTTCTCGCACTCTGGGCTTCCTTTGGAAAATGCCAGCTCTTCGCTTTCACTCCCTTTTTGACTCTTGAAAAATACCAGAGCAAGTCTTCTGTGCCAAAGGCTACAGGAAGCTCGCAGCAGGGCACAACGTCCTCGACTCTCTGAACTCCTATTGCAAGTCTCGGGGTTGATCTTATCTTGCGAGTGGTGCGTTAGGGTTGGCGTTGGCACACCTAACGATGCCGACATGGGGGGGCAGCACCCTTAGAAAGATCTCATGGCGCCCGGTTGAGAATCACGGCTCACCCCCTCAGACCGGCCATCAGGAGCAGACCCCGCGGCGTTCACTGGGGCGCTTGCCCCTCCCTTTATTCCCGCTCCACCCAAAGTTTAAAACCACCTGCCTGGCAACCGCGGCAGCATTTCTAGTCACGCAGCAACTTCGAGGCTCGTTATAATCTACCTGGTCCTTTCCAAATGCTTCGCTCCACAGTGCCAACAACCCTCGCTCCTCCTCAAGAGTCTCCATGTTGTTATTGATCATTATTATTATCATTACTATTATAATTATTAGCTATCATCATTAATTATTACAAGTATTGATTATTACCATTATTATAGTTATTAATTGTTAACAACCACTTTCCATCTCAGCCGGCTGCTCCTGTGCCCAGCAATGCCCGGTACCCGCCTTCAAGGGTGTCGCGGGGGTAACCACGCCCCACCTCGCCGGGGGTTTAAAGGGCCCGGCAGGGGGGCGGGGCCTGGCTCGCGGCGCACGCACGCACGCGGCCCCGCCCCCCCGTGACGCCGCTGAGGTGACGGCAGG
>NW_005842217.1:1777029-1788303 GCF_000455745.1 Alligator sinensis
GTTGTGCGATACCGATATCCTTGCGGCGCGTTCGGGACGTGGCACGCGTGGTCAGGCCGGCGTGTCACGCGGTCGCCCAACGAGCGGCGTGATCGAGGTGCGGGCGGGCCAGGCGTATCGTGTGGTCAAGCCGTTCGGGACGTGGCCCGCGTGGCCAGGCGGGGTTTATTGAGCGGTCAACCAGCGGATGGTGCGATCCAGACGTGGCGTGCGTGGCCAGGTTTGTTGTGCGGTCAAGTAGCAAATGGCACGGTCGTGACGTGGCCCGTGTGGCGCAGTGTGCCTAGCCCGGCCGTCGACTAGCAAATGAGACGGTCGTGACGTGGCCCGCGTGGCCGGGTTGGTGTATTGCGCGGGCAGGCAGTGAATGGCGTGGTCCAGACGTGGCACGCGTGGCTGGGCTAGGTGATTCGCCGGTTAAATGTGTGCTAGTTACTTTGCATGCGCGGCCAGTGTAAACTTGTGGTGCAGTTCACCAGCAAATTGCGTGATATATGTAACGTGTGGCAGGGCCCTCTGATTCAATGGGCGCGTTCAGTGATGCGTCCAGGGGAGGTGGGTGCAGATTTGTGGCTGCTCACCCGTGGGTCTGTGTCTGGGTCAGGTGGGTTGGGTGCCAAACCGGACCTAAGTGTCGTCAAGCCATGCTCTGTCGTCATTTTTTTAAAGAGGAACTTCAGCGGGTTGCTAAACTTCACGAGCAGATTCACGTGAACCCTGATGACTTCCTGTGCTCTGGGGCACCCAAACGGCCACAGGGGCTCCCTGCCTAGACGCACGCCTCGCTGGGGTTACGTGACCCCAGCGGTCTTTCCTGCCCAGAGCAGCGGGGCTGGACCCAGTGATCTCACCAAGGTCCCGTCCAACCCTAAACTTCTGTCAATCTAGACATTCGGTCTGCACTGAGATCTGTAGCAGAGACCATCCGGAGTCCTTAGCCAAGGAACTGTCACGCTGTGGAAGAGGAACAGTTTGGTAGCAGAAACAGGCTTTTGGATTTCAGAAAACTAGCGTACATGCTGTACAGGCTTATTGGAAATATATTGCATACATAAACACTGTCTATTTTTGAAGCTGAGCCACTATGAAAAGAAACTTCAGACTATAAATTTAAAAAGTGCCTGGGCTTTAACCCAAAAAACAATTGACTTTGCAGCTAAACGTATTTTCCTCCCCTCCCCCCCCCCATTTGGAAAATTATATTACATGAAATAATGGTTAAGTATTAAAATGTGTGCAAGATAAATGTCTTTGCTTTGGTGAGGAAGTGTATACATTAGTTCCAAAATACCTTCCCTAATAGATTTGCATTGTCAGGAGGCCAAAACATCTACAAATTCTGACTTGTGGTTTTCCGGAGAAGGCTGGCGTTTCACCAAAGCTATCCTCATGAATTCCGGATAAGGGGAGTTTGTTTGCAGATGGATTGGTGGAGGTGTTATTTTGAATGTTTGCAGTCTATTAATAGGGCTGCAACATAAATTCACTACCTTCCTACTTCAGAAATAAGTCCTCTTCTATTTGTGTAGAAATGCTTCCTGTCTGTGGTAAGTGTGCTGGTTGGACTGCAGTTGACAACATGGCAAGAAAGCTAAAGCAACAGTGTAAGGGATGCAGATACAAATAGATCCTACTGAAGTTGAATGGACAAAATTCAAATTACAGTCGTGAGTTATACAAATTGTAGTGAAGCCCTAACTTTGTCCGGAAAATGGTATTTAATTTGTTAATTCCTGGCTTGGCTCTCACTCAAAGACATTTTGTTGTCATTTCTTAACAAAACTTGTTGATACCAAAGAAGGCAAACGGGTAAATATAGTTGTCATTTAATCTCTTTGAGCCGGTCAGCACCCACAAAAGCTACGCTACTTCAGTCTAATTAGCACAGGATTAATGGATCATCTCTCTAGTATCCGAATAAGCAACAGCAAACTTTGATTGCCCTTGATGATTCACACTTGTCAAGATAACTGTATTTTTTAAATAGCAGCAGCAATCTTTGTTAAGTTTAACTATGGCACTGCACACTGTCATTAAATGCAAACCAGTGTTCATGCAGGTGTGATGCCTATGGTGTGTAGCATGTTAGCTGTCTACAAAGAAGCCAGCGTGCTGCTCTGTACAACTTGGGAGAATGGATGTATCGGATGGGCTATATATACCTGGTGCATCATCCTCTAAGTATGACTAGTACATAATGTTCTGACGTTGATATTCTCAGATCTATCACTTACGTTGGTAGCTCTAGTAAAGGTTTGGGAGCCCCTAAAACGAATGTCAGTGCGTTCTGGAATTGAGTTTTGATTACAAACATCTTTTGGTTGCACCTCTGTTTCGTCCCTTTGCCCTACTCCCCTTTTTGTGTTTAATTTAGCACTTCTGTATTTCAGCCTTTTGACTGAAAAGGACGCTCTTATTTAAAATCCAGTTAAAAAAAGCCTTTAAAGCCAATACTGATCACAAGTTTGCCTTAAACTGTCCCAACTAACATTTTTGTGGCTTTACCTTCCAACTTTCTGTTTTTAGTGTGACTACACTAAGTGCTGTCAAATGAACAGGATATACTGAAAAAGAGATTTGTTCAGTTCCTTCCAGGTCAGGTGTTACTAGCTTAAAAAGAATAATAATGATATAAACGTGATTTTTGAATTAAATGCTTCCCCGCTTTTTTAAATAACAATTCCAGTTTTACTTTAGCACCTTGAAAATATTAGCAAAGATTACATCGGCTAGTTAGTACTTATGTGCGTCTTTTCTGTAAGCCTCTGCTATTTTTTTGGTAGAAATAATTTTAATAAATGTTTTCTAAACACTTCATAATGTAAAATGTTACTTTGACCAGTTCTGTTAAAGATGTCTTGGTACTATTTTTTTTAAATAACACAAATATCTCATAAAAAGATAGCACACGCAACTCTTGCCTCGTACGTTTTCTGGACCGTGATGGCTATGGCAACACTCCAACCCTACGAGACTATTTTCTTGTAATACAAAGCTTTGCCTTCTTGCCATGCCATTACATCTTGGTTGTAGGAAAACACTGTTTGTTCTTCATTTCAATCCTTGTCTTGCAGTTTCAAATTGGCTTTAGTTTTCATCAGGCTGACTAGCATTTTATTATTAAAAATATACTATTTATGTAGTATAAAGGAAATGACAAGCTTATTTTCGATTTGGTCCTTTCTAAAAAGATACACGCATTTCATTTCTTTTTAAAAATAATAATATTCTCAAATTCCAAGTTGGATCTGTTTTCAAATAAAAATTGGGCTGATGTTACTTGAACGCGCCCAGGAATGGCAGTTGCTGAAATCCTAAGAGCCTGTAGTGGGTTCAGTAAAATAAACTTTTATTGCTGTTGACTAACGGTGCTGTAACTAGCAGGCAGAGTACGTATATCTATTGTACGTGTGTGTGTATATATGTGCATATGTATATATACATTGAATCCCACGTAGGACTCTGGTAACTTAATAAATCACAGTCTTGAAGTAACTGTCACTAGGACTTTGAGGATGAATTACAGCACTAAAGTGTGTATGTTTTGGGCATATGTTGTTCTTCTCATCATGGAAATCATTTAGAGCTCTCAAAGAGCTATGGAGCCACTCAGAGCACTTTCATTTGCAACCTGTTTAAGCCACTTCAGACTGTGCTCTTTAGCCCGTCCCAAGGATTTTTCAATCAAATCACAGGCCTGTACACAGTTGGGAGGCCACTGCATTGCAAGTACATCTCAGTTGTATTTCTTTGACTTCCACAGGGCCTCCAGCAAGCCTCTTCCAGCCGCCCCGTCGCCCCGGCCTGGGAACTGTTGGGAAACCCATCCGCCTCTTAGCCAATCATTTTCAGGTTCAGATCCCTAAAATTGACGTTTATCATTATGATGTGGATATCAAACCGGAAAAGCGGCCCCGAAGAGTAAACAGGTAGGAATGGACTCTTAAGACCTTAAGAATCACTAACATAAAGAAACTTTGTTTTGGCACTTCTTCAGATGCTTTTCATCTTAAATATGCTACGTAGGTAGTAGCCGCCTAATTTCACAATACCTGTGATGCAATATTCTTGTTGGAGAAAGCTATATTGAAGCTTTTACAATTGGACTGTAGGAGTGGGAAGCACTGCAAAATAGGGAGCGGTCCTACCTTGGCCTTGAGGCAGCAGATCATCTGACCAGCTAGCATTGTTTCCCCTCCATTTCTCATTTAACATAGAGTGAAGTCTGGTAGCTGCTGTTTATTCTTGGGATGGTTTTATGCTCCGTTCTGCATGTACATCTCCTCTAGGTAATTGTTCCATAGTCTCTGTTCAGGTGTAATGGATATTCTAGTAATCTGGATATATGTCACGTTAGGTGGGCTTTCGTCTCTAGTAGGCTGCCGATTAGAAGAGAATGCAGATATGGCCAGTTACCATAATTGAGCTTGCACATGGCTGATTTTTTTTTTTCCTGTTCTCCAAATAAACTAAATATATTCTTTTCTCCTTAGAGAGGTAGTGGATACTATGGTGAGACACTTCAAGATGCAGATATTTGGTGATCGGCAGCCTGGATACGATGGAAAAAGGAATATGTATACTGCACACCCATTGCCAATTGGGCGGGACAGGGTAAGTACTATCATAAAAAAGAAATCTTTGCAGAAATATTAAGACATTGCTGTATTGAGACTGCTGCATGGCGTTGTAAGGTGGGCTGGGATCTATACAAGGTTAAAATACTGATTCTGTTGTACTTGTTACTGTAGTTCAAACACCCATGTTCAGTGGCAGTAGGAGTGGTGTGGGTGGGTAGTCTATGAATTTGCATTCTGTTTTCTCTTGGATCTCTCTAAGCCCTAGCTCTTATATTTGGTTTACAGCCTCAAGGTGAATTTCAGTATGTAGTGTGGTCTTGAGTCTGCAAAGCAAAATTGCATTTAATGACAGGAACTTCCTTGATCTTAAAAGGTTGTTACAACCACAGAAAGGACAGTACTGTTAGATGCTTTGCTGTTGAATTACATGGCAGTTGTAGCCAGCAAGGGTGCTGTTCTGGTGGTACTGGTCTTATTGGGCATGTCCTAACATCCCATAAACGATGGCTGCCAGGGCACATGCATGTTCTAGCAACAGCTAAATTAACACAGCACGACTTGGCATTGAAGTTCAAAGTCGTCATTTTTCAAGTATCCCTGTTGTGAATAATGTGACTTATTAAAACAGTAAGGCCTTTGAATCATCTAATATTACTGGTTTACTCTTTCCATTTGTCAGTTTGGATAAAGAAAATAATTTAATTTTTTTAATGTTTTAAACTTTTTAGGCTGCCAATATTCCTTGGAAAAAATTCAATGCAGATCAAGGAATGTTTTCATGAAATGATCAGATTTTAATGGAAGCTTTTTTTCTTAATATTGGATTTTGTAAGATTGAATAGTTCCTTAATACTAACTTTTCTGATACTTGTATTATAGTAGCAATCACAAGTGGTTTTAGGGCTCCAGTGTTCTAGGTATTGGGCAAAGATGTTAGAAAAGAGTCAATATTCTGAGAAGTTCATAGTTTAAAGCAGGGGTTGACAGTCCCTGGCATGCATACCAGAGGGAGCATGTGAAGCCATTTAGCTTGACACACCACAGCTGGCCTGGGGTCTGGGCAGCCCCTTGTACCAGCTATGGAGCCCAAGCTGCTTGCAACAGGTGTTGGGGAGGCTGTAACCAGCTGTGCCAGGGTCTGTGGAGGCCCAGCTTGGCCCATTGCCAGTGGTGGTTGCACGTGCCCCTTGGGCAGCTGGCAGGTAAGGGGCCAGGACTATGCTGCCGCAGCAAGGATCAGGCCCCCTGCAGCTCTCCTGCCATCTGCCAGGTTTGCCCCTGGCAAACCAACATCTTACAAGTCTAGGTTGCAGGGGTTTTGGGCACTCCGCCCAAAAATGTTGCTGACCCCTGGTCTAAAGTATGCTAAAACCAGGGTTAAGGTTGGAGCAGGCATGTGACACATACAAGCAAACTGATCAGGGTGACGGACTCGCATGATTTTTTTTCCTGGTTTTAATTTAAAAAAAAAATTATTTTAATGATGCTTGTATCTGATGTGGGAAATGGCAACAAAGGAAATGATTAAACGAGAACGAGAGAGGGAAAAGGAACATGAGCACAAAGTGTATGGATCAATAGTTACCAGATATTTCCAGTGTTTCTTGTTTTTCTCACATCTTTTCCAAGGCAATTGGTGGACTGCTTTTAAATGTTGATCTTTATGAGACTAAATGTTTGCAGATTATCACCTTCCTGAGAGTCTTGTATTTACAACTTTTTAATTTCAACAGCACCTAAAGACTCTTAAGGTGTCTTAGTAGTTCTTAGCTATGTGGCAAACAGAAGTGCATCCCAAAAAAGTCCTGATTTGAGTAAAACCTGTGTATTGCCAAGTGTCTCCAGAAACTGAATTCAGTTTGCTATCCTCTCTGAGGGTCAGATAAGAAATTATACAGATGCAGAACTGAGTCCTGTGCACTGTATGGGCTAATGAAAATACTTATTGGGTACCACTCTGAATCTCTACGGAAAGTGCTTTACATCTGTCAGTTATCTTTTGATCTTTTCTTCCTGTATTGATGAAAGCGTGGTGTTGACTAGCTCCAAAGAAAGTCCAGTTCTTTGAAGTCTTAAGTACCTGTAGGAGGTCAGGAGGTCCCTGCTGTGCTGCCAGCTTCCTACTACTCCTGATACTGTGGGTCAAAAACAAATGTTGATCGTTGCTTAAGATTTTGGGTCTCACCATATGAACGTGTACTTGAAATTTAGGCTGACATAAACAGAGCCTCTGTGCTGGAGGGACTAAATCATGCAGTGTCACATTTTTTTATACAACAAAGTTTGTTTACTGTAAAGGCCCCTTAAATTATCACATCCTGGTTGAGATGCCTGTTCTGTACACTCGAAGCAAGTCTACGAGACCAAGATAAATAATGTGCCATAGCCTTGGGCTAAGGTACTCATTGTGTTCTCATAAGTTTGTGTTTAATCTTGCTCTGGTTATTCAGGTGGATATGGAGGTCACGCTTCCAGGTGAGGGGAAGGATCAGACATTTAAAGTGTCCATCCAGTGGGTGTCAGTGGTCAGCCTTCAGCTGCTTTTGGAAGCTCTAGCTGGACATTTGAATGAAGTTCCCGAAGACTCTGTGCAGGCTCTTGATGTAATTACACGACACCTTCCTTCTATGAGGTGGGTACTACTGATTGAGCTCTTCCTAAATGATATGGGCTTGTGCCCATTTGTTACAATTAGTACAATGACTCGCTCCTCCAAACTAAACTACACCGCTCTCAGGGGATCTGTTGTGGTTTTTTTAACTTTGACACAAACTTGCATTAGAGGAGGAAGTGTCATGTGAACACAAGCCTTGTGGATCTTGTCTGTGGTTCTGACAGTGATGTTCGGTGGCGTTTCTAGCTTGTTTATATGTAGAATTCAGATGTGCTTCATATGTTAGCTTTAATTAATAGGGGTGCACCGACAGAGATTTTTTGGGCCAATACCGATGGCCGATTTTATTATTTTTTTTAAGGAGCTATATCGGCTGATACCAATCCGATTGCCAATATGCGGCCTGGCACCTTGGAGAGCAGCCTGGCCCGGCTGGTAAGTCTGTTTGTTGGGAGAAGGAAAGGGCGTGGGGGGGCAGATCAAGGCCCCTGTGGCAGGTGCTGCCCAGCCAGGGCAGAGCGCAGGACAGAGCTGTGAGTGGCTTGTCTGGGGAGTGGGGGAGAGACTCCCACTGCTGTGCACATCATGGGAGGTGCATGCCCCTGAATCTGCGCATGGGGCAGGGTGGGCTGCTGCTGCGGGCTGGGGCCGGGATGGTGCTGGACTCTTTCTGGCAGAGGGTTGGGCTGGGCTGTGCTTGAGGCAGGAGGCAGCAGTACTGGGGCAGGGGGTGCAGCCACCCCAAAATTCATCATAGCCCCCTCCCAGTGTTGCTGCCCACCTTACGCACAGCCTGGCCCATCCCTCCGCTGGGAAGAGCCCAGTGCAGGCCCAGCCTGCAGCATCAGCATGCCCTGCTGTGCATGCAGATCTGGGGGCACACATCCCCGCCCCCCCATGCCCTCCAGCGGTGCACACAGAAGCGGGAGCTGCCCCCCCACCCCCCAATGAGCTGCTTCTGGCTCTGTCCCACATCCTGCCCCACCCTGGCTGGGCAGCATCTACCCCAGTCCCACTCCCACCCTCATTGCGAGGGCCTCGAGCTGACCTCTTCCCCTCAACAGACTTACCAGCTGGACGTTGGCAAGCTGTGCTCTTGCGTGCTGCACTGTGGCTGCGCGCACGCATAGGGGCATTTATCAGTGACATTATCGGCCATGTCAGCCAAAAGAAGCCGATTGCTGATGCTGTCAATTTTCCTTGTATCAGTGCCGATCCAATGTGGGACCAATGTATCGGTGCACGTCTATTAATTGACGTTGGCGGAATGCTATAGAAACTTTTAGTTAATTTTTAAATGCTGTTGAAATGCGTGTAAAAGGAATGCTGGATGCAACAGGGATTCCAACAAGACTTTAATGAATGCCTCACAAGCTGAGGGAGTACAACGAAGGGAATGTTTTTAAGTGTTAACTCTTCATGTTTCATCAGATACACACCTGTGGGCCGCTCCTTCTTCTCTCCTCCAGAAGGTTACTACCACCCTCTGGGTGGGGGTAGGGAGGTTTGGTTTGGATTCCACCAGTCTGTCAGGCCTGCCATGTGGAACATGATGCTCAATATTGATGGTATGCAAGAACTTCCATATTTAATCCCTAGCTGAGTTTTCCTCTTTCATCAAAATTAAATATCCTCTCCTCTTTTTTTTCTTCTCCTTATTTCATCTCAGTATCAGCAACTGCATTTTATCGTGCTCAACCTATCATTGAGTTCATGTGTGAGGTCTTGGATATTCAGAACATCAATGAACAAACCAAACCTCTTACAGATTCCCAGCGTGTCAAGTTTACCAAAGAAATCAGAGGTAAATATTGGATTTAAATCTGCTTCTGCAAAATATTGGAAACCCTGTGGACAGTTTACATTGTCTTAACCAAAAGAGTTCATGGCCTGGGGGCATCCAAGAAGCTGGCCTTTTCCTTGTCACTGGCCTATTTTTTTTTTTGCAGTTCAAAGTTAATTTTATTATAATAATTTGATGACATCTGGTGTCTTTCTTGGGCTCTCAGGTCTAAAAGTAGAAGTGACCCACTGTGGTCAGATGAAGAGAAAATACAGAGTTTGCAATGTTACCAGGCGACCAGCCAGCCATCAGACGTACGTACACAATGTCTTAATTACGTGTGAGAGAGAGTGTAAAAGTAAAACTAAAGTGCATTCATTTTTATGAAGGTAGCCGATTCAGGAGCTAAAATATTCATGTAGCTTCTAAAGTAACTCCTGAATGCATTAAACTAGTTGGGACAATGCCTGTCGGCTTAGACTGCAGCTTGACTTTCCCACCATATTTAACTGTTAAAGATGTGTACTGGCTTTTAAATATCTAGCTAAAGCAGGGGTGGGCAAAATGTGGCCTGCAGGTTGGATCTGGCCCACTAGTTGATTGTATCTGGCCTGTAGCTGCCCCTGCAGTGCTCCGAATGGGGCTGAACCCTGCCTGGAACGGCTCACGCCCTGTTCCTGCCCATACCTGCCCCATGCCCACTGATGGCTCCGGTCTGCATGCATAGTGCTGCTGCTGCAGCCGCCTGGATAGTGCTTGGCTCCCCTCCACTTTCAGCATTGGTCCTCCTCTTCCTGTCCCTGCTGAGCCGCTCCAGGGGTTGGGGGGAAGCTGCAGTTTTGTGGCTCCTGCCCCAGCATGTGGGGCTTCAGTTCCAGAATTCTTTGCGCCCACCCAGCATGACGAGCAGTTACCTGCGGATGGCCAAGTGGGTGCAAAGTGGCCGGGAGCTGGAGCCCTGTGTACTGGGGCTGGAGCCAATCGGCTGGGGGTTCCCCCTACCCCCTGCCTGGAGTGGCACAACAGGGACAGAAGGAAGAGGAGGCGAGGGGAGGCACCTGGAGGCGGTGGGGGGAGCCAGACAGTACCCAGACAGCTGCAGCAGCAGTGAAAGCATCCCTGCTAGGAAGCTGTATGTGCGGGCTGGGGCAGTGCCTTTGGTTGGTGTAGCTGGGAGCGCAGTGAGGGCTGCATGTGGAGCTTGGCCCCATACAGTGTGTCATGGAGGCAGTTGTGGGTTGGATCGGGGAGTGGGGACAGAAAGCACCCTTGTCCCCCCACCTCAGGCCAGCTCCCAGGACCTAGTATGCAGGCAGCCCCTACACACACACACGCACCCTCCTCACATAATATACAAGAGTAAGACTTTATTTGAGCTATTATGCAATCACCTCTATATACATTACTCAAAAAAATATAAATCAGGACAAAAAATATTTTTTGAAGTAAAACTAAAATATGTTATATTAAATGTTTGATTTTATTTTTTAGTATATGATTTTTTAATCTATAATTTGTTAAAATGGTATCTTCTGAAATATTTTGTGTGCAGCCCTCAACAGTTCATTATAACTCGTTAAATGGCCTGCCAACCAAAATAATTGCCCACCCCTGAGCTAAGGTCACTCTTTTTTTAACACGGCTGCTATAAATTCAGTTCTGTCTTTTATCAAAACATTTTATACCTAACAGTTTACATTAAATAAAACTAATAACGGTTGAAAATGGGTGATCTCGGGGCCTTCACCCTGAATACATGCTCTGTATCACTTTTAAAAAAGGAGAGATCAACATTTTCTTGTGAAGCTTAATCAAAACGTATGCATCTTTTATAGGTTCCCTCTGCAGTTAGAAAATGGACAGGCTATGGAGTGTACAGTAGCTCAGTATTTTAAGCAAAAGTACAGTCTGCAGCTGAAATATCCTCACCTTCCCTGTCTCCAAGTGGGACAGGAACAGAAACACACTTACTTACCACTTGAGGTAAAGGGTCTGGGAACTTCACTGCAGTTGTATTGTCACATATACCTCTTATTTCAGCAGTAACATACCATCTGTAATTCTGTTGCTATACAGGTGTGTAATATTGTGGCAGGCCAGCGATGTATCAAAAAGCTAACAGACAATCAGACATCAACCATGATAAAGGCAACTGCCAGATCTGCCCCAGACAGACAGGAAGAGATCAGCAGACTAGTGAGTAATTATTATAGCTGTTTTCCAAAAATCTTGAAATGTCTTCCTATGAACTTTTGTTTTATTTATATAAAATTTTCAAGCTGTATATTTGTTTTTCC
>NW_005842217.1:1788313-1810791 GCF_000455745.1 Alligator sinensis
GCATCTTTGCTATCTCAAATAGCTTCCACTGAACCATGGCACCAGAAATCATGCAACTTTTTGCCCTTGATGAATAAGTAGAATAACCCCAAATTATGGAAGTTCAAGAAACTGATCTTAAGGGTTCTGGTTTGAACCACTCTGAACTAATTATGCAAGTAAAGACGATCACCTGAGACTTTATAGTTATGAGTGTGTTCTTTTCCTTTCCAGGTGAAGAGTAACAGTATGGTAGGTGGACCTGATCCATATCTGAAGGAGTTTGGTATTGTTGTCCATAACGAAATGACAGAGTTAACAGGCAGAGTATTGCCAGCACCAATGCTGCAGTATGGAGGCAGGGTAAGTTATAGTTGACTTGTAAAACTGCCTGTTATAATTAATCAGAGTTATAATATGCTATCAGTGCATTGCAGCTTAAATGTTTATAATACACACAAGCCTTTTGAGAATACTGTTTGCTGCCTTACCAACCTGAATGTTGTTTTTCATTATTATAATTTGCTTTTGTCTTTACCTAGAACAAAACGGTAGCTACACCAAACCAGGGGGTTTGGGACATGCGGGGGAAACAGTTCTATGCTGGCATTGAGATTAAAGTTTGGGCTGTTGCCTGCTTCGCACCTCAGAAACAATGCAGGGAAGATTTGTTAAAGTAAGTAGCTTCCTACTTGCAGCAAAGTTATGTACCTCTTACACATATATTACCATGTTTTGGAAAGATAACATGCACTACACTGGGATAACCTGATGTAGACTCCTCTAGTCCAGGAAGCCACGAGCCTGTAGCAGCTTTAATATTTACATGTTAAAGTTGGGAATAACAAAGTCTACAGTCTAAATTGGCAGATTTCTCTAAACTGTTATCTAACAAAAAGGGATTAAGTTGCTTACACTGCAGTTGCATTCATCCTTTGGAGGCAGCTCTTACCTGAATATTCGTTCTTTTTTTTTTTTTCCTGCACCGTCTTCTGCTACCTGCGTTCTGTCAGTGTTTCTCTCTTGATTCCTGTGTCTTCTTTCTTGACCCCGACTTGCCTTTTGTTTTGCTCTTTATCCTTGAAGAACCCCCACTCCACATATACCAGAGTTTTTCCTTTTCCTGTAAGCTTTCTAATGGCCAAATGTCCTAAGAACCATCTCCTTTCATTGTCTTTTATTGACAAGGGCGGCTAGACTACAAGCTGTTTATGACATAGTAGTGTGAAAACAGGGTACATTTCTTTTGAGCTCTTCAGTGGTCATAGGCAGCATTTTCCTGAATTGACTTTTTACACAGTTCAGGTGACTTTTCTGGACTTAAATTGTTTCACATTTTGAATCTAATGCAGATTGTTTGGTATGAAGTTCCATAAACATATATGATGGTTTGCAGAATGTTAAACTTAAAACTGTTTGTTGCCTTGTCCTGTTAATTGCCAATGCTTCAATGTAATGTTAGAAGCTTTGATTATGGGTCCCGAAGAGAGAGAACAGTTTTTACATGCATGATTTTTGGATTATAGCAGTCTGGCTCAATTCTACGAAAGCAAGCAAGCAGACCATTTCAAGAGCATTTCATGAGCCTTGTCAGTACTATGCTGGTTTCAGACAGTGGTTGCTTTCTTAATTGCACGTGCTGAAGCTTTCAGTCCAGCATGATTTTTTTCCACTATGTGAGCAGAATAGACCTGGTCAGGTTGGAGAGGAGATGAGGCTTTTACTGCAATTCATAAAATGAACACAGCAAAACATTTACAGTTAAATCTGATCCTTCAGGTGGTGACCAATGTGGAATGCTGTCTTTTTGCTTAGTACAGAAATCTCTCTAAGATATAAGATCTTGGTTGATGAATTGTTGGGGGAATAATTAGCAATGTCCTTAACACTGCATTATTTTCTTTACTTTGTCTACCTTATAGATTGAATTTGCTCCTGGGTTTTATGCACAATGAAAACAAGTTAGCTAGTTTGAAAACATAAATGGGTTTCGTATGTATACATTTTAATTCAACCATAATTATTGTGCTTAAATAGCAATTTTGCTTATTGCTGCAGTTTCAGTGGCTTGCTTCCTGTAATAAATTGTTTCACCCCCAGCAATATTAAATGGTATTTGATGTGGGTGTAGTGAGTGCTTTTTAATATAAGAGGTCATGTATATGATGGGTGGACAGAATTCCCTTTCCTTGCTCAAATAAACTCCATATGCTTTTAAGGTGATGCAGTCTGATTGCATGCAAATACCTGACCTCAGAGAGTCATTTTTGTATAAGAACTTTCAGAATAAGGTCCTTTTGTTCCTAAATCCAATTGCCTCAAGCCATGCCAAAGGCGCTTGACCTACGTGAAAAAATCATGGCCAGTTCAGCTTCCAAAATGTCAGCGATATGAATTTCTTCAGCAGAGAAAGCATTGGAACAGTTGTAATGTATGGGGGATGTTAATGTTTAGGTTAGTTAGATAAATGAACAGGAATCTGCCAGATACGCCAATAAATTGTCTTTGGTTTGGAAATGCGCATTAAACATTTCAGCTGACCGTTAGTTTTCTCAGTACTTGTAAAATCTTAAAAAGCAAAACTAATATAGTTTCTCCCAAGATAAAATAAGAACTTTACCTGTGAGCTCTGTAATATAATTGATTAGAGAGTTTCGGTGGTACAGAGTGACTATAGTATGAAGTAGCTTGCACTGTAAGTACCCAACTGCCAGAGGATTCAGAATGCTACTGGAATTATCTGGACCGGTTTGCCAAATAAGTTTCTTTAATACTCCTTTCGTTTTACAGGAGTTTTACGGATCAGCTGCGCAAGATCTCCAAGGATGCAGGGATGCCGATTCAGGGCCAGCCGTGCTTTTGTAAATACGCCCAGGGTGCAGACAGCGTGGAGCCCATGTTTAAACATTTGAAACTAACTTATGTTGGCCTGCAGCTAATAGTGGTGATCCTGCCCGGGAAGACACCTGTGTATGGTATGAAGAGGAGTTCTAACATCCCACATAGTTAACTTGTCGTACGATACATGTACTCATGTGCTTAATGAGGAGATGGGTAGAGAGCGTCAATGCCTTTGGCTAGGATGAAGCTTTTCTTAGAAGTTGGGCAGTTGTCATTGTTTTGTCAACATACACACATGGTACCAAAGAGCAGACTGGAATTTGTTGAGCCTTTTGGCACTTAGTTTTCAGATGTTTTACAAGGGGAGGAGGAGGTTCATGTAATCAGAACCACTTTCTTGCTTTCCTGTTGCAGCTGAGGTGAAGCGTGTTGGTGACACTCTCCTAGGAATGGCCACACAGTGTGTTCAGGTGAAGAATGTGGTGAAAACCTCACCACAAACTCTATCTAACCTTTGTCTGAAGATAAATGCCAAGCTTGGGGGAATCAACAATGTGCTTGTACCTCATCAAAGGTGAGATCAAATGTAAAGCCTTTGTATAGGTGTAATTTAGCAGACAAAGTGATTATTTTGGTCTACCTTTTAGTAACCAGAATGATACCTTTGAACACAACATGCATCTTGGACATAGTCTGCTTGTGTATTAAATAAGACAAATGAGAATGCATTCTAATTGAGCACTGAAACTATGTGACACTATTTGGTATGTTAATTGGTAAAGAGCACCTGGGGAGTTCAAATCTGCCTAGAGATCTGACTGAAAGGGTTGCGCAAAGGTTAGAGTAAAATAAGATGGCAGAGCTCAGAGGTTGTCTAGGTTCTCAGTTACATGCAGCAGATTGACTAGAGCTCTAGTCTTTTGTGGATTCTTGCATTTAGTATTGTCCTCCAGCAAAAGAATTTATTTTTAACTGCCTTATTACATATGGAGCACCTCTAACAAGTGAGAGAAATGAAATGGGCAAGCAAGTGAATTGTGGCAGTTACTTGCTTGTAATCTCACCTTTCAGTCTGCTTTTGGGTACTGCCTTTCCCATTTTCCCTGCCTGCCCTCTCTAGATCATAAACTCTTTGATTCTCTGCAAAGTGTCTAGCATGCTTTTGGTTCTAGAGATTATTTCAAACTATTTTCCTAACCTTTCTTTGTCAGATGACTTGCTAGGTGTAATTTTGTTTTCCCTTGCTTGGCATTTTTGATTAAGCATTTTTTTTTTAAATTGGACAGGCCCTCTGTATTCCAGCAACCAGTGATCTTTCTGGGGGCAGATGTCACTCACCCTCCTGCTGGGGATGGGAAGAAACCATCTATTGCTGCTGTGGTAGGCAGTATGGATGGCCACCCTAGTCGCTACTGCGCCACAGTGCGTGTGCAGACCTCCCGTCAGGAGACCTCCCAAGAGTTGCTGTACAGTCAGGAAGTGATCCAGGACCTGACTAACATGGTGCGGGAGCTGCTGATCCAGTTCTACAAATCCACCCGCTTCAAGCCCACTCGGATCATTTACTACCGGGGAGGAGTATCAGAGGGGCAGATGAAACAGGTATTTTCCAGCAATGTCCCCTTGGGTATGAATGACATCTTGTGCTTCAGAATGCAAATATTAGTAGAAATACATTCCCTGACAGCCTCCGCTCCCTTTTACATGTATTATCCACTGAGAGGAAGACTGTTGCCAACACATCTGGCTCAGAGTAGCTTGACAGCTTTGAGCTTCAGTTTTGAAACGGTTAGAGCTTGCCTACCTTCAGGTTAGAGAGCAACACGCTTTTAAATCCAGTTTACAGTACAATAGCCAGTTCACACTGACTCCCTGTGTGGATGTTCTCAGTGCCTTTCTATAAGGTAGATTACTCTGCTTTGAAAGGAGTGCAGTTATCTTGCATTTAGGGACAGGCTGTATTCTACCTTTTAAGTGTGTAAGTAGAGTTAGCTTCCTAAGTGCAATTCTATTCCACCTTGCTACAGTCCCTGAAAAACAGTTAATGCAAAAGGTGGGTGGGTCCTCCTCTTTCTTGCTGCTTTTTCATGACTCAGTCTTAAGCATGAGATGGCGGTATGTTACAAAAGTAAATGCATTGATTGATTTTTCAGGACTTGAGCAGTGTGAAATAAAATCTCACTTAGGTATTTAAGTCCACTTAGATGCCTAGTAGGTGGAATAGAGGCCTTTTGTGTACTGTGCATGTCCACATGCGGATTTATTGTAGAGCAGCTATTGCACTTACAAACTCCATATCTTTGGCTTATTGCATTTGAACTTCTGATGTAGATAAGCACCAGGACTCCTCAAGGCTACAAATGTGAATCTTGTAAATGTCTACTCACTCCGTCTTCCCAAGTACTATACAAAGGGCTGAGTGCAGTTGATCCCATGCTAAGTGTCTCATCCCAGGGACTGCCACAAGAGGCTTTGTCACCTTCACACAGGCATTAAAACCCCAATACGGATTTCTGAAAAAGTTACATTTGTTTTGACATAAGTCAAAAGTTTTTTCCATTATGGGTGAAATAATCTCTATGCAGTTGCCTGCCACATTCCTCCCCATAGGGACTGCATGTTAGAGATAAAAACGTGGGATCCTTTAGGCTGCATATAGGTAGCTGACCTGTTTGTAGTTCATGTTTAACATAACTCCCCTAGAAAATTCAGGTGAGAACACTGGCTTTTAATTCAGATCTTGAGGGACAAGATTCCTTAGTTCTAATAAGCAACATTTTGAACTTTCCTGATGCTCTCCACATGAGTAACAGAGTGCAATTATCTTGTTTTTAAACCTTCTTCTTTACAAAATTGCACCCGTTCAGAGGAACAAGGAGGATACTGTCGCCTATATGATTTGCAGCTCTCAACTCTTAAATCTTTTAGGTTGCGTGGCCAGAATTGATAGCAATCCGGAAGGCCTGCATTAGTTTGGAAGAAGATTATAGACCAGGAATAACCTACATTGTTGTGCAGAAAAGGCATCACACCAGACTATTCTGTGCTGACAAAACTGAAAGGGCAAGTAATTTTAAGGATAAATTCTGTTAATGGGTGAACAGCTGGGTAATGGGTGACATTCGGGTCACTCACTAACACAGTGGGTTAGTTCTACTTTGCAGGATGAAGTAGTTCATAACAGAGTGGGCTTTGTAGCAGGTGATCCATAACACCAAGCTGAGGGATCAGCAATCTTGCCTACTTTGTCTAAATAAATGGGAGAGACTTTGCTCATGTCACAACCTCCACACAACCATGGCCTTTCTTCTTAGAAAAGTTCCTGGTCTTAAGTTTGGTTGATGGATATGAGACCCAGTAGAATGGTATATACAGGACTGCAGAAGGAATCTACGGCTTCAGTAATGTACCTAAATTTATGCCTTGCTTTTAGGCAATGGACAGGTGTTACATTTGTAGACCTAAATACATCCTTGTAGTGCTGAAAAGCAAGCATACAACCATTTGAGCTGTTTACAGCACTACAATGAGAGTGAAAGTGATAATATCAGTTTGGGAGAGGATTTTCCCAATTCTATAGCACTATGTGTAACACTTGTACAGAGAAAGAGCAACTGGCTTTCTGATAGGTGAACTGTCAGGGAGCCTTGCTGGGACCCTGCTGCTACTGCTTCTTGAAGAGTCCTCAAGAGAGCTGGTCACTGAATGGCAGAGCTGGGCAGGGGCAGTTCTGTTATGGCCACTGAGGCCAGCAGATCTCCAGTTTTGCTGACTCTGGCTGTGACAGAGCCACCTTTTGTGAGAATTGCTACCACTGTTGTAAGGGTCCTGGTTTTTGCAGGGTCTTTTAAAGGGATGACAGCAATTCTTGCACCCCAGCAGATGTCTGGCATTACGAGGGATAGTATAGTGAGGAAAGCAGTTCTCCTTGCTCCTGCTAATGCCACGGGTGGTAGAGGGCTGTCTTTAGCACCTGTTGCTTTTCTGCAGCTGCCTGCTGATCACTGACAGCCTACCCACTTCCCTGGCAGAAGAGAGGGCGGTCTGTTAGTGATAAACCTCCCGTGGTCGGTGTGGGGCCCAAGGATTCCCCTATCATCTCTTGGCTGGAGAGCTTTCCTTTGAGGCAACTTTGTAGCCCTCCAGTGGAGGTGGGGAGGCTGGAATGTCTCTGTAGCCTATATTTTTGTAGTGTTACAAAGTGCTAAGACATTTTGTAGCACTGCAAATGAATACCTGTCCAAACCCTCACTCTACAATTATAATGATGTTAGGAGCAGCCATGTTTAAATTATACCCTGACTGGGATTTTCAGATAACCTTACACATTTCAACCATGTTATAACTGGTAAAGGTCTGGGATGGTGGGGAATAGTGGGGTCTGGGGAATAGTGGGGTCTGTAGCAAGGCTCCCAAAAATGAATGCCATTTCATCCTTTTTTTTTAAAAAAAAGGACTTTAGCATTTCTTCACCTTCAAGAGTTCTAAATTTACCAACAGCTTAAAATCGGTTCTAGCAAGGGAGTTCCATAGCACTTGTAGAAATAAATATGCTAATTCTATATTTTTCTCCCTATAGGTGGGTAAAAGTGGTAACGTACCAGCAGGCACAACTGTAGACAGCACCATCACACATCCTTCAGAGTTTGACTTTTACCTCTGTAGTCATGCAGGGATTCAGGTAATCCACTGGTACTGCTGAGTTTGTGTTGTGAGAGCAAGATACCAACAGCTCTCACTCAGGGATGGCAGCATCTTACGTTTTCAGCTTGAGCAGCCTTGTAGTTGCATCAGCTTTACCAAAGCCTGAAGATTTGGTTATGAGATGCTGACTTATCAATAGAGCATAGAAACTTATGCCTTATGTTGATTTTAGAGGGGCCAGAGCTTTAACCACCTTATCTGTCTTCTCCCCCAGGGAACCAGCCGCCCATCTCACTATCAGGTCTTGTGGGATGACAACTGTTTCACCGCAGATGAACTGCAGCTGCTGACTTACCAACTGTGTCACACATATGTCCGATGTACACGATCAGTCTCCATTCCAGCTCCTGCATACTATGCCAGGCTGGTAGCATTTAGGGCAAGATACCACCTTGTGGACAAGGATCATGACAGGTGAGCAGTCTTTTGCCCACTAGTAAGGCCTTTCTATCTGTATGCTCATCAATAGACTATTTAAACAGATTTGTCCTTGTAAATGAAGAGTAAAATTTAGGGTACAAGAAGACATTGCCAAATGAAGCAGTTTAGCCATGGCAGGATGTGTCCCTCCATAGTGGATCCACTCGTGGGTGAAACACATGTCATCTGTTGTCACACATTGAACAGAGGTTTGATCCAGCTGGATCACAGGTGACAGGTACTGTGCCCCACCTGGGGTCCACTCATTTGCTTTTAACACTACTCGTACTTGCCATGCCCCTGTCCAGATACCATATTTATTCTGCACTTTCTCTACCCGCATTACTCTCGGAACACACCATTCCATCCACCTTTCTATGTCTTCTGCCTCTAATAAATCTGTATACATTCATACTACAATCACCATCTTCCTTGGCGTTTCTCCCAGTGCTATGAATTTTAGCTTTTTTTAATACTTTCCTCTGCATATCTCTTCCAGAAATGTTTATACCCTTCTGTGTTCCAGAAGGTGAATTCCTAAGTCTTTTAGTATTGAAACATGATCAAGCTGGTTAGATGCTCCACCTGTCAATATTTCAAACAGTATCTTTTCCAAAAAGACATATCTGTTCATTGTCATTCCCATCTCCGTCCCATTGCCAGCTAGTATTACCTTTATCCACAGTCTCTGATTGTCTCTGCCATCTCGTTTCATTTTCCATGTCTTCCTGCCATGCTGCTCCTGATGTGCCAGTATGTCATCATGCCACTGTCATTCTCTTCGTTCTTTGCCCAATGTCTTCTGCTGCCTCAGCTCTCTCTTTCACTCTCCTCTGCTCCTGTGTTCCCTCTGTCATCCTCAATCCTGTTGTTGTTCTGGTTATTGCTCCTTTTGCTTTCACTTTTCTTTTCACTTCATGCTCACTTGCCACCACTGCCTTTTTTTGTGCTTTGAGTCTCCCTCTTCCACTCCTCATACCCCAAATGCTATCAGTCCCTTTTCTGCCTTTAAGGCATTGCTTAGGCTTTCAGTGCTGATGGGAACCCTTTTTTTTGTGTGTAGCTCTTAAAAAAAATGTTTTTTAAAAGGTGGGGGAGGATGGAGGGGAAGGAGTGCTGGACCAGGAGGTACCACAAGACCAGCCAGACCACCACTTGGAAAGGCCATAGAAAGCTTTGACACCCTCCCCTGGTGTTAGAAATGCTGATGGGAACCCCCCTTCTCCTTTGCTATATAGATATTTATAATCTCTCTCTCTCTCTCTCTCTCTCTCTCTCTCTGCCAAGTGGCCCCTGTGGTTCACTTGGTAGCTCAAAGCACACTAAAAACCTGTTATACAGTTTGCACCATGTGCCTGCGCACCTATCTCCATACCTGTACCCCCACTTACTGCTGTCTTCAGAGGGTCTACTCATGGAAAAAGTCTATACCAGACCCCTCTTCACTAGAGATCTGCCATTTCTTTCTTGTTGTCTTCCTGTAGTACCAGTGCATTTCACTTAGTCCCATTTTAATACAGTGCTCGACTGGGGTCTGTGCAGATTCCTGGCTTTCCACAGTACATACCTGAAGCAGGATATGAACTGGTCGAAGAGAGTTGTCAGGGTCCCTTGCTGTCTGGTCAGGTGCCTGTAGAGAACTGCTTCCCTGGTCAGGTTTCTGAAACCTGTCACCACTAGGAGTAGCACATGGACTTCCCATGTGCCAGAGAGGTGTAATAGGTAGTCCCAGAAGAGGTGGTCGATTATTTCTGCCTGCCAGCAGCAGGTTTGTCATGGACAGTTTGATGGACCCCTCTGCCCTGTGCCGTTTTTTAGGACTTTTTTTTTGTGTTCCAAGCCAAAGTGATTCCAAATCCGTGAGTCATTCAAGAATCATATATGGCCCTACTACTGGCAAACATCCTCCACACCCACCTGGGACTTCAGATGCTTACAGATCATTTGGCAGGCATCCTACGTTGGAGGCCCAAGTCCATGGGCTTGGGCTTCAGATGCCCCCCAGTTTTGCTTGCCCTCAGCCATATGGCTGCACGAGCAAGCTAGGGAGGAGTTTCCCATTTCCATAAAGTCAAAATAAAGTGGACGTGAAGCCAACATCTTCCGACTGGAAATCAACCTGCCAGAGAAATGATTATTCCCAGTGACTAGGAAAACCTCCTTTAGTGGTCATGGTGTTTCCCCTGCCAGGTCATGGTATTCTTGGTCATGGTGTTTCCCCTTCTGTAGGTCAACATAATCCATCTGAATACGATACGGTAGTGCCTATTATGCACGGTTCCCCCCCCCCCCCCCCCCCCACCTTCTACGACGTCAGGCCCCCATCAACTCTTTCAGGTCATAGTGAGTCACTACATTGCATACATTTTGACTTTTTTCATTTCCATAACTGAGCTGTGCCTTTCTCTCCCATTTCCAGTCATTCCTTTTTCTTCACTAGCCTTAAATGCCTGGCAAACATTGCCAAACTGGGCCCCAAACAGCTCACCTAGAATCCCTCTGTTACTCCTTGTCTCAGCCTGTCACACATGATTAGTGTGGCCCAACCACCCCCCGCCATTAGGTAAAGCTGGATCAAGTTGCCCTGCACCTCATCTGCATACACATTTTTGGAGCATCCCAGGACTTGTGACAAGAATATGGGTTCCAGTCATGAGTGGAAGAGCTAATTAGCACATGGATCCTTTGTGGGGAGTATCTGGGGTACATGCACATACTGAGCAGTGCTGAGCTGTGGCGTCACCATGGCTTGAAATCCTGTTGACCCTGGTGGAGCCCAGCCCAGTGAACTACATGGTAAATCATGAGCCTTTTGGTTTTGGACAAATATCATACATAGTTTGTACTCTATATAAGTAGGGGCCCGAGTGCTGCTTAAAAGCTTGTTTATGGAATACCTGTGCTAAAACTTGCAGCAGTTTCAAAAAAAGGTAATATGAAGCAATTCAGGATGAACTGAAATTTATGGGTACCATATGCAAATTACTACAGCTATGTTTAATTTTAAGGTTATTGTTTTTAAATTGGCTCTTCACTTCCATGTGCTCAAGGGGAGCAGGGTCTGACAGTAAGGAAAGGGGTTAGTGGCTGCAGCAGCAAGAAACTGGAGGGAAGCTGAGGGCAAAGGAGCTACCTGCCCCTTCCCCACCAGATGTATTTTCCTTTTTGTAGCAATGGGAGGGGGAAAGATTCAAGGCAAATCTCCAGTAATTAGATTCTATACGTGGAAAATTGCAACAAATTTATAAATTTGGTATATATAAAATCTAATTATTGGGGAGGGTCATCTTATTATCAGAGTCGTCTTATATTCGAGTAAATACAGTACTAAAACGAACAGTTAGGACTTACTTGAAAATCTGAGGTTGTGATGAAAAGAGGGTTTTTTTGTTACAAAGACAGACCTTTGTGTGGTTGGCTGGCTTTTCAGTCTTTTCTTCCCTCTTGGAAAAACAGAGATTTACTATATTTAAATTTGCAAATATAACACACCTCCCTTCCCCCCCTCTGCCCCCCTGCCTTGCTTTCCTGCCCCTGTATTGAAGTTAATGCAAATAAAGCCACTATAAAAACTGGGTTTCCTCCTCTCCAGCTCCTTGCTCACTTAAAACTGAGGTTCTTGTTACTGTTGCTAACTAAAGAGGTTGGAGGGGTTTTTGGATGTTGTATTTTGAGCCAGCATTGATCAGAAGTATAAGCCTACATACTATAATTTCTGATCCTACCTTTGTCCTGATTCCTGGCATCATTGTATATTGGGGATCCTTACTTCACAGGTGTTGGGAGACCGGGCTAATGAAATCCTTGGGTAACCGATTCTATAAAATGGTAACGCATTCAAATGGTAAGCAGTATAAAGGCTAGGAGGATTAAAGTCTGCCCCGTGCTGACTTGTGATCACCAGCTATCGGCCCAAGTTTTAGCTCAGAGACCAGTTTATCCATGTAGCCAGAAAAGCGAATCTTGACTAACTCAGCAGGTTCGTTATGCATCACCCTTTCAATGTATCTGCATGTCTTACAGTGCTGAAGGCAGCCATGTTTCAGGACAGAGCAATGGCCGTGACCCCCAAGCTCTGGCGAAAGCTGTACAGATCCACCATGATACCCAGCATACGATGTATTTTGCTTGAGAGCATCTGGGAAGATGAAGTAGAACCGGCAACCCACGCAGTCCTGAAATGTTTTGAAAGCCTACTGCTTATAGTTAGGGCCCAGTTTATTTCAGACTGCCTATTACCAGCAGCTCTGAACATTCGCACTGAATCTGTACTTCACAGCAACGTCTGATGCACCAACACAATTGAGCCATTTGTTTTGTTATTTTAAGTAATAGAAATTCATAGACTGTCTCTTCTGATGCATTGGACTGAATTTTTACCTCAAGGCGCAAAAGGCTGATCACTTTGAAATTTTTAAAGGACTTGGCATGAAAGGTTTCTATTTGAATATTTTGCTAGCTATGGTTTTTAAGTTATCTTCTCATCCCATTCGTTTATCAAGATAACTAATTCCCTGTCTTCACGCACTGCTTAGCGAGCGTGCATAGAATGTTCTTCTCCAATTAAATGTAATTGTTCTATTATGTGGGGCCATAGTTTTTTAATAGCTATTTTAGACTTCACTACTGTAAATGCCTTTTAACAAATATTAACTTTCACAGGTATTGCAGTTTTTTGTCAGTTTTCCTAATTATCTTTTTAATCTCTGCAGACTCTGGCTGCAAAGCAATTGCACTATACTGCAAATTGAACTAGGTGGTTCTTGTTCTGTGAATGTGCAACATAACCAGATAGTGGTGATGCCTGTCACCAGGTTTTAAATGACAAATGGTTACACATAATACTGCCATGATATGGTAGCAAGTACTGAACCATCGTTTCCCCCCTTTAAAAATGACAAAAACATTAAAAAAAAAAATTAGCTTTTAGATATTTTTCAGACTTTTACAAAAATGCCCACTTTATGCTGCTGTGTGGTTTGATAAATCTAAGTGATTTTAAAACTTTTTCTCATAGAAGGTTTAACTTTTGGCAATAAATATTTCTTTTTTTAAGCCCCCTGACAATGTAATTTTCTAGCTGAGGATTGTGCATGAGTTTAACCAACATTCTCGTGTCGTTTTCTGAACACACAATTTGGCAGTTTCTGAAACCAGTCAGAAAAGACGCACTTCCATGCTTTTTTTTTAAGAATTATTTTTAACTGTTTTATAGTCACTGTTGGTGTCCTGTCTACCACTTTTTTATAAGCTTGAGAACTAGGTGTTCTGTGTAGGAAAGGCTTGCCAATCTGTATAGTTCTACATGTGTTGTGTGATAGCAACCTAAAGGCTTTACCAGCATTTTAAACTTTTTTTTTTTCCCCCCCATGGGAATCTAGGTTGCACACACTACTGCATTAAACAGCATGTTTTAAACAATCGTAAATCTAATATATTGATCCTGTCCCAGCCTTGAAATGTAAGGTATTTTTAATTTGCTTGGCTTTTTTTCAACTGAAATGTGTAATAAGGAAGAGGGACTTGGTTTCATTTAATACTTTTGGAACCCACAAACATGGTATGTTAAGACTAGGTTCCTTGTAGGGTTAATGTGAATTAGCACAGGCTGAACTCTTATTCCTAGATTCAGAATAGCTACCACCACCACTTTGGAAACTAAGAAGAGTTTGGAAAGTCAACAACAATTGCACTGTGGTCTCCGACATTGGTGTGGAGTTTGCTGCTAAATTGTAAATTGTCTGCTGTTCCAAAGCTTGGAAACCAGCCCTCTCGAAAGCTTAGCAATAGGAAATGCTGTGTTTTTTTGTTTTTTTTTTTTCCTTCGGTCTTTTAAATAAGCTTGTAAATAAATGAAAGTTTACATTTCTAAATGCTGTCTTTCAGTTGTACCAGAGTACACTGAAGTTAGTCTTCAAAATAGTTTTATAACCTTCTTTCAGAGTTGTATGTCTCATTAAAATGAGTTTAACCTTTCTTTTCTGTTTGAAAATGGGACTGAGGCAAACTCTGCTCCTGGCACGTAGCGTAGACAGGTTTAGATAAGATTGTTTTAAATTTGTTAAACTTTTTTTTTTCTTTTCTTTAAAGAATACCTCACTTGTGTAATAAAAAATCAGGACGTGGTGGGAGACTGACCGCTGCTTCAGCTAGATGGCTGCTTTTCATACTATTTGTTCAGGGAGAATACAAAAAAACCCCTTTTAGGATGAACTTTGACTGACCCAACTTACGGAGAACTTTGGCACCTTGAAAAGAAATTGAGAGCACCCTTTAGGTGATAGATCAAAGATCTTTGTGTGGATTTGTGCACTAAGTGAGAATGGTGACTTACTAGTCAGGGTGCATAAGAAAGAGACTTAATTTTTACCACCAGGTAGTTAGTTGTCCAGTGCCAAGCACTCCTAGTTCAGATTGAGTGAAGTGAGAGCCTCTCCTTCGTATGCCTGCAATTAGACTGAATATTTGACCTTGAAGTGTACGGACTGTTAGACCTCAGCTAGTCTTGGGAAGTACAGTAAGAAGTTAAACTCTATTTTGTATTAAAACATCACGAAACTCATCCTGGGAAGGATACAGTGCTGTACCTTTAAGAAGCAGAGACAAATGAAGAACATTTAAGGTGGGAGTTGTCATTGCAGGGCAGTTGCAAAGCTAGTAACTGCAAGATGAAAGTTTCAGCAATACTGTTGTACGCAGTTCTGAAAGCTGGGTCTGGAGGTTGAGCTTGACTATCTGAATTAATCCCTTGGGACTGACTGAATCGTTATGCATGTGTCAATCAATGGGAAGATGTGCATTCTGTAGATGTAGTTCTTAGGGTGTTTGGTTTTTTTTTTTTATAAATAAAGCCTGTTGGCCACTGTTTAGCTATGTGGTGTGGAAGATTTTAAATGTAGCAAAGTTTAACGCATTGGGGGAAGGGGGTGGTGGATATTAAAGGACAGCAGAAGCCCCATTTTGGAACCAATTCCACTTTCTTGGTAAACAATTGAATTCTGAACAAGCTCTGGAAAGAACTTGGCCTGTCTCAGACATTGACAGGCCCAGCTTATCCTTACTGTAAGTACTATAATTTAGCATAGTGCCTGTAGCTGCATCCAAAGGGCATAAAAGGTTGTGATATACAGGCAAACATGATTCATGCAGTATGCATCTTGTTCCAAACACAAGTGTCAGAGCTTATTTACTATATCAAAAGCTTTGCCCGTCACATGGGTAAAGGCATCCTTTTTGTTCAGATACAGTGTTTAACAAAATTTTTCCCCCCAAAACTACCTTTGTGGATGTGCTGTAGGATTTTTCTTGCTCAATAGCAAGGGAGTAACTCTACTTTCATTTTAAGAAAGCAGAGTTTGGAGGGCATTGTATCAATACTGTTTCAACTGCAAGGTTTTTTCCTTGTGAAATTTGAGGAAAGATCTTGTAATATCACTTACAGGTTTTCTTATACCTTGCTATTGACATTTTCATATTTCTATGTCTAGAGGCTGAAACTTCAATGTAAAATGTTTGCATTTGTTCATTTTGACTTATGATGTAATTTTTTTGTTTCTATATTGTTAGACTTGTAATGTTTAAAATTGTATTTTATTAAATTTGGACTGGATGTATGTCTATAGCAATACGAGGTACTCTTTCTAAACTGTTATGGGTGGGTTAGCAGCCCCATGTTGCGATAAGATGCTGGTCGTGTACAATTTGCAATGTATTTTTTTTTTTTTTTAGCCTGCAGGGATATTTTGTGTTCATGTGTCCAAAAAATAAAAAAAAAATATTGGCATTCTTGTGCCAAATGTTCTGTTTTTCCTTGTTGATGTCTAATAAAAATGCAATGTACAGAGTGAGCAACAGTTATTGTTGCTTGTAAACAATGTCTTCCTTACATTATTTAAATTGTAAATTAAATCTTGCACATAATCTTCCACAAGAGAAGGTTGAGAGGCGACCTTGTGGCTGCCTATAAGTTCATCACGGGGGCACAGAAGGGAATTGGTGAGGTTTTATTCACAAAGGCGCTCCCGGGGGTTACAAGAAATAATGGCCACAAGCTAGCAGAGAGCAGATTTAGATTGGACATAAGGAAGAACTTCTTCACAGTTCGAGTGGCCAAGGTCTGGAACGGGCTCCCAAGGGTGGTGGTGCTCTCCCCTACCCTGGGGGTCTTCAAGAGGAGGTTAGATGGGTTTTCAAGAGGAGGTTAGATAGGCATCTATCTGGGGTCACCTAGGCCCAGCCCTCTTCCCTGCCTATGCAGGAGGGGGTCAGACTCAATGATCTGTTGAGGTCCCTTCCGACCCTAGCATCTATGAATAATGTGTAACCTGTGGAACACAGTCCCGTTGCTCTCCAGTGCTTAGTAGGAACTAACCCAACCCCTCCAACCACACACACTAAATACTTAAGAATAACACCCCCTGTTATATTTAAAAGGGGTATAAACCAGCTTGCTTCAGAGTGCTTAGGCTAACCTCTAACGGGATGGAGCCAGGAGGAAACCCTACCTATAGGCAGGTCATGCTATAAAGGTTTTCTACCCTTTTCCTGAAATACCTGGTAGTAGCTTTTGAGACGATGTAGACTAAAAAGCAAACCTCCTTTGTTTCGCTATAGTAATTCTATTTTTTCACCTAATAATATAGAAAAAAAACAGAGCTATTTAATTTCCCAGAAGAGTGAATAAAAACATTGAGGGCTAGTTTCCCTTCTAATAACTGAAACATATTTCAGCACTACAAGCAATGTGACAAGGGCAAAGATGTTTTGGCCAGGCAAGAAGGAAAAACATCTGTGTCTATAAATAAATGCCATATGCTTGACTTAAAATAATCTGTGTCTATAATAACCCAGCACTTCCTATTTGTAATTATTTTTCCCCCTCCTTTTTTGTAGTAAAGCTCCTGTATATTTGGGAGTAGAAGCTGCTCACCATCAGACAGGCTTTGCCTCCAAGTAGTACTTCAAAGGCAGCAGATACTAGTAAGAATTTTCATGCCAACTCCGTCCCAAAACACTTACAGTGAAATTAAGGTGAAAAACCATTCAGATTTGAAATCTAGGGCTGTGGGGTGCCATGAGATTTATGTATTTATTTGTAAGGGTGCTGTGGAATATTAAGTGTACAAACACCTGGACATAATTCACGAGATTAAGCCCAATGATTTAAAATTGTAAATCATAATGCCAAAAGCATTCTGACCTGTTGTGGTCTTCCTTGCAATAGAAGAATGTCTTTATTATTTTTCTGTAGTCAACAAATGAGTGACAGCTAAGAGCTGGCATTTTCCAAGGGGTGCCAAATTAGTTGAAAATCACTGATTTGGGCAACTGGGAGCTAGAAAAGCTAGAGAAAAGGGGACAACTTGATGGTGGAGGTTGCCTGCTTAACTGGGAAGGGTGATGTCATTAAATGACTAACATAACTCTTTTCCCTTTTGATGAGGCCTGAAGTGTAGGGGGTGAGGAGGGATGAGTGTGGTCTATGTTTGTCAAGCCTCTAAACAAAGTATGAAGATATTTACCCAGTTAGTAAGATGCCTTTATTTGTGGGGAGAGTGCATGATGTCCACAGCAGACTCTGAAGACCCCAGTTGTCCTTCAGATTAAATGCCTACGTAATCCTGATATCGTAAACTTGTTGCTGGTTCTGCCCTACTGTAAGAACAATAGATACCTGATCTTCAACCTTTTCCAAGATGTGTTTAGAATTAAGGACTGATTACAAAAATAGATGATGTATTTCCATCAGTATTCAATATATTTAACTTCATGGGGAATATTGGCTGCAGAGGGAAACTGGGTTCCAGCAGTGAGTTGCTACTGGGACAAAAACAAACATGGCAACTGCAGAGAGCTGGAGACAGGACACATTGGAAGTAAGAACAACCATCTCCTCCAGCTTCTTCTGTCCTCTGAGGTCTTCCTTGAGGTATGACATGATCCAGACAGCTTGTATTTCATGGGTTTCTGCTTGCTGTCGTCTTTACTATCATCACTGGAGTCTATTTAGCTTGGTTACCATGGTCCAAAGCAGGCTAAATCCATCAATCGTTCCTCTGGATTTCCATCATCCCTGTTGCTCTTGCATGTAATTATAATCTATGGATCAGGTTCTCGGTAGTAAAATAAGCATTCCGCAATTTGGCAGCAAATGCCCCAAAAGCCTTCCTGGTAGCACAGGTAAAGGTAGGGACAATTCCAGTACAATCCCTTTTCCAATAATGGTTTCTACTATGGTAGGATTGGTAGAAATTGTACCTGAGAACTTAAATGACACAAACCCAATGTGACACCATGTCTGGTTAATTGAAACTCTTGATGATGATGGTGGTGTCACCACTGCCCTTGGCTAATGCAGCTCTGTCCGGTATGATTACCCTTCAGAAGAGTGAACTTCTTTCTCCTTTAACAATATCACTGCTAGGTCTGTTTGTGTAGGTGATTAAATCCTTTTGGAATGATACAGAACCTGGTACTGCATCTAAGTTCTGTTACCTGATTGTCTTTTTGTTGTACCATTTAGTGATGATGCTTTGGCCAGTCTGGTGGGCATCCCCAAACCATTGAAGCCTCAGCTACACATTTGACCCTCAAATCGCTGGTGTTGTGATGACAGCTGAACTAGAATGATCCAGTATTGACGCTAATCTGATTAATGGTTGACAATCTAGCCTTTTATTTAAACTACAGATCCTTGATTGCTGTGCTGGGTGCGGTCTGAAAAACTAGTCCTTGAGCTGCTGTTTCCCGGCAAGGAGGTAAGACTCTGGAATCCTCTTGGCTGGTGTAGGGAGCATATGACAAAGTGGGGGGACGGTAGATAGAGGTGCAGAAACACCAGTCATAGGATTAATCGGAGAGAAGAGGGGACCACCTCTGTTGCACTTAAGCAGTGAAATATCACCCTTGAACCTGACCAACTTTTAAAACAGATAAGCTTTAGTGTGGTTCCATTAAATATGTTGCCAAAGCTGCTAATCCATTTTATGCTTATGACTCCAGCCATAAGAGCTGCTGCTCTTATGGCAACTTCAAATACAAATGGTTTGAGAATTATTCCAGAGTCAGTCTCCTTTGTTCAGAGGGCTCCTTCTAGCTTTCCAAGTTGAAGTGGAAATGACTGGATCACTGATTATTGCTAACCCCCATTTCCTAAGACACCACTATCTGTGTGTTCATCTGTCCATCTATATTCAGAAAGAGTAGGCAAATCTTTTGAATAGAAAATGTTTTGACTTGGGGCTGCTTGAAATACAGAAGTCTATTCTTCACCCTGCATGATACTGCTTTGCTTCTTCCTTAAGCTGCAGAGGTCCATGCTCTTCCCCCTCTGTTGAAAGAATGTATTGGTTACTGGTACTGATTTCCATGAGGATTAAACTGAGGAACAAGGGTGTATTATGGAGTCAGTGGTGGAGCCAGGAATGGACCTCCTAAGTCCTGACTCCCCACCCCTTGCTCTACTTACACCAAATTGCTATGACGTATTTTCAATTAGTTTCTACCCATCTGAGGACTGACCTTGGAAGACATTTGTGAGCTATGAAGGTTCCCTTTTTAGTCACTGATAGCTAATGCAGTGGGGATCGATGAGATCCACTTCCACATAGTGATCCCTGGTAATGTCTCTGACGGCCAAGAGCTCCCAAATCGACAAAAATGCCAAAGCTCACAAAGATAACGATACAGACATAGCTTCTGTCGTACAAAAGAAGCTAATGCAGTGATGGTGGTATGCTGCCAAGGAGATGCTAAACACAACAGACCCTGCACCATAATTGTTACTTTATAAAAAAAGGTTCTAAGGCCCCATTTCTGCCATCTAGTATTGGCTGAGGGCAGGGTCTGCCTTGAACTCGTGCTCCATCTACAGGAACAAGATTGCAGGATCAGGGCCTGAGACCGTGATGAGGTCAGGAGGAAGATGTCTCTGGTGGGAGAATGTTGCCATGATCAACTCTCAGGGTTTAATTTCCCATAGTTTGACTCTCAGTAATTACATCAGCAATGGGTTCTGCATTTATGTGCAAGGCAGAGGAACAAGTGCACAGTTGTGAACACAAACACACCTCACTCCCTGCACTGGCTCTTCAGATGCTGTTGCTGCTACCGGCTCCAAGGAACTTTCAGCACTGAGTTATGCTCAGAAATCCAACTGCAAGATAGCTTTCTCTTGCTGCTGGTGTATAAATCACTGATCTGGGTAACTCCCATGAATCCAATCAGGAGTTTCCTCCATAAGTCCTTCCTAAGCAAATAGGAAAACAGGCCCTGACTACTGACCAGACTGCACTAAAATAGATTTCCTAGGAAGGTTGGGGCATCTCAGTCACTGAAACAAACATCTGTCCAGATGTTTTAAATGAAGCTGAGCCTGCCCTGGGATAGGAAGAGGGGTTAGAGTCCCTTGCAGCCCTATTTCCTATAATTCTAAAACTAGCTTGAAGCAAACAGACCTGTTCTGAGTATATTTTCCTTTGCTAAATTCCATGACCCATGATTTAAAACCAAGATGAACGCTGGTCCTTATTTTCAGTTATTTCCTGGGCTGCATTGAATTCACCTGAAATGATGCCAGCGAGCTCTGTGCTGCTTATGGTAAGGTCACACATAAGGTCATCATTCCAAATAACTCTGAAAAGTTATTTAGGGAGAGCTCATTTAATATTTTGGTGTAGAAACTGACTGCCTTTGGCCAGTTGTGCTAATTCAAATCCAGACCAGCTTCTGGTTCTACTGGATCCTGCCATCTGTGACATGCAAATTTCATCATAAGTCTCTCAAGAGAGCATGTTATTCTTTTACATGCTTCTCAGTCCTGTCCTTTAACTGCAGGATAAGTGCTCCTCACAATTTTAGATCACTTTGTGTTAAGGAAAATGAGTGATCACCATCCATACCAGTGCAAATCATGAAAGGCCACCTTAATCATCCAGCACGGTGCTACAGCAAACACCTTCCGCTTCTCATTTTTGTGACCCCTTTCCAACCTGGGCATTCTGGAAGTAAAGCCCTCAAGGGAACACAATACAAGCTATCACTGCAGCAGCCTCAGAGACTGCTCCTCAAGCTAGAGCGAGAAAGAGTGAACTGCATTTCTCCTTGTTTTAAACCCTGGTGAGGCCGTGAATGTAGATTCTCCTCTGCTTCCCTGAGGGGAGGATTGCCATTTGACCTTCCTTTGCCTAAGGCACTGATACACCAGGTATCAATGTTCCCATGTGGGAACATCGGCATCCTTTTGCTTAGCTGGGTCCCCGTCATCTCTGGTTGGCAGTGCTTTGGTGGGATGGGAAGTGAATCGGTTCTGAAATGGGACATGTGGCAGCTGAAGGGATCTAGTTAGATGCAGACACCAGAGTCTCAGGCCTGTAGTTAGACAGGGACCCCCCCTTCCACCCATAGCATCGGCTGCTATGCAAAGTCAGGACAGATTTACTTCCTAAAACGCACTGCTTGCGGCATCACAAGATACTCAAGTTTTCAGAGACCTTCTCCTGCCACAGCTTTATGACTGCAGTGCTCTTAGCCACGGCACCAGCAAATGTGCCCCTGCTGTCCTACCAACCAAGGGGTCTGCCATGTGCCAACAAGGCGCATACCAAAAAACTGAATAAAAGCTGCAAATAAATAAGCATATCCCCTACTGTTCACTCATTGGACTGGCAGTGAAAACAAGTCTCAAAATAAAAAAATCCCCTGCCAAACAGGCTATAAACCCCTTAGGAAATACAAACTGTTCCAGTTTCTGAGAGCTGACAGTGCTGTAGGGCATCTTAGTTACTATGGCAGTCATTTAATGGGTGGTTCGGTAACGTGAGCATAAGGACATTTTGATCAGAAGTCCCGGTCCCACCTGAAGAAACAGATTTGACCTAGAGATACGGGAAGGCGCTTCCACGTCCCCTGCGGATTCAACGTCGCACGACTGCCTCCTCCCTTTGCGTTACTCTGCCCCGGCCTTCCTGCTGCAGCAACCATCGTTACAGTGGGACGGTAACGACCGGGGTGCTCGATGAGCCACTTAATGACTGCTTGTTTTCAGAGATGGACGACTTCCCCCGGGGGAAAATGCGCGCCTTGGGGCTCCGTCTCTCGCTCGCTCTCGAGCTAAAAGGCACGCCGCGGTCATGGGATGTTTCCAGGCTGTCCCGAGCGTCCGGCGGGGGGTTCAGCAAGCTTTCCCTCGAGCGTCGTGGCGGCGGCCTGGGACATGTCCATGCGCGAGCTCGCCGCGCGTGGATCTATCCAGACTCACGGGAACCCCGAGGCGGGTTCAGGGCAAAGGGCTTTAGAAACACAAGAGCATGCGCGTCTCTCCGTTTCCAACCCCGCGCACAGAAAGACAGGAGGCCCACGGTGGTGCTGGGCGAGGGGGTGCAGCCAGGCATTAGTGTGGGAGCTGGCTGTTCTCTGCCTGCCCAGCTCAAGTTGATTGAGCAGGTTATTTGGGGATAACTGCCCAGGCAGCCTGTCCTTACACTGCACTGCACTGCCAGAGCCCTGCAGCAGCTGCTCAGCCTCGCTCTGAGCCC
>NW_005842217.1:1810910-1813499 GCF_000455745.1 Alligator sinensis
ATGGGATGGAAGCAGGACCCTCGGGAGCAGGTACCGTGTGAGGGCCCCGGGCACCGGGTGGGGAGTGCAGTGGGGCAGGGGGTGTAGTGCAACGCGGTGTAGTGGGGTGCAGGATTATGCAGTGGGTCGGTGGGGGGGTGGTGGGGTGTGCAGTGGGGTGGGAATGCAGTGCTCTGTAGTGGGGTAGAGGGTGCCATGCAGTGGGGCAGTGCAGTGTAATGCAATGGGTAGGGGGAACGGTGCGGTTGTGAGTGCCGTGGGGTGGGGGTACGCTGCATTGGGGTGGGGGGTGCAGTGGAGTCGGGGGTTGTAGTAGGAGATGCAGTGACTTGGGGTGCAGGGTTATGCAGTGGGTTAGAGATGCTGTGGGGTGGGGGTGCAGCAGTGAGTGCCATGCATTGGGGTAGGGGGTGCAGAGGCAATGCAGTGCAGTGGGTGGGGGGTGCAGCAGGGGAGGCAGCATGGTGTGCAGGGAGGAGCTGGGGCTCCGTTGGGGAGGCCATGCGTTGCTGGGGCAAGGCAGAGTGGTTGGGGCTGGGAGGGGGGAGCTAGTGCAGCTGGCTGGTGGGCTGCGAGTGCCTGGGGCAGGGGCAGTGGAGCATGGAGGGTTGTTTCTGGCTGTGGGAGGGGCACTGTGCAGCTTAAGGGATGGACCGCAGTGGGGGCCAGTTGGTTTGGTGCTGGGGCACATGGCAAGCAGGCTGGGGGGTGGTGAAGGGGAAGAGGAGCAGCAGGTACAGGCGTCCCGTGGGGGTGAGTGGCCCTGAAGTGGGGACCAGGAAGGCTGCAGAGAGCGGGAGGGGGTATCTGAGTGGACTGTGTTGCAAGAGTGGGGTTTCTCCAGGGAGAGAGGGCTGCACTGGGGGGAGGATAGTGCAGGGGCTGTACCGTGCTTCACCTGCTGCAGGAGGGGGTGCAGGATGTAGCTGGCCCAGCAAGGGGTTGCAGCTCGCTATGTGGGGTTAGAAGATGGGAGGGGTCCTTTAAGCTGCCTACCCAGCTGGGAGTCTTGTGTGGCCCAGTGAGGGCTTCATGGGGTGCTGGGAACAGAGCTGGTTTTAGAGGAGGGGGCTGCTGACTAAGCAGGGAAGGCATTGTGCTATTTCATGAGGTGGGGAGGGGACCTGGGGGGCTTGGGCCCCTGTGAAGGGCAGTGCAGGAGTCGAACAGCAGGTGCATGTCCTTGCTGAGGGCTGGGCATACATACAAGTTCAACTGCCATGGTCCCGGACTGTCACAGGCTCTGTTATGGCACCAAACCTCTCAAGTGACTTGTTTTTCAAGGGGTGGCAAACCTATCTTGCCCCCCCATGTTTCTTCCCTACCCAGCCTCTGTCTTTGTGTGCAAAGAAGATGCCTCGGGTAAGAGGTGGCAAAAAGAGCCTGGCTTGGAAGTGGGAACGATAACGCTCTCTTGTTAGGACACAAGGGCCAATTGCTGCTGCTTTCTGGTGACAGAATGAAGCGGTTTCTGTCTCTCTGAGGTTTGAGGCATGCGCAAAGCTGGGGGTTTCTCTGCATGCCTGACAGCTGGAGAGGGGAGGCAGGGACTGTTGCTAAAGAGATTCATCTTGGTACATCAACATTGTTCTCCCCCCAGCATGCCCAGTTAAATGGGAATGGCTAACAAATGGTCTCATCATTGGCCTTTCTTCAGACACTCAATAATTCTTTTTAAAACTGCCCCCTCCAAACTTGACTTGGATTTCTCTTTCCATACGGTTCTGCAGAGCATTTAATTCTCTTTAATGCGGCATCTGTGAACAACTTGATCTCAAATGCAGTTCTGAGTTGTATTGTGTGGCTTGAAATAGAGGGAGGGGGTTGACAAGGCCAGAAGGAGGGAGAGAGGGGGAGTCCTTGGCTTCCATTGGACTAGTGAGGCCAGGCTGAGCCTGATGCCTGTTAAAATGTGATTGCATGGGGTAAAGTAACTTTCACTTGGAAATACTAAAGTGTGAGTTAGTGTGCTGGTGCTGTAAGTGTGATGCAAGAACATCTTCAGCTGTGTCTGGACTGGGGAGAATGATGTGCCAGTTCTTAATACTAGCCTATTCATGTTCTGCCTGACATGACCTAGAAGTGAGCAGGAGTCTGGGTTTTCACTCCTGACTCCACCGGCAACTTGCTGTGTGGCTTATGGGTAAGTCGCTCCTCCTTTCTCTGCCTCCAGTTTCTTACCTGATAAAGAGGGGAAGGGCCGTACCTCCCATAGAGGTGCTTTGAGATGTGCTGAGGAAAATCTGTGTATCAGGGTAGACCTGCATTCTTTTCTTCTGCTGAGCCTGTGTGTGATATAGCTGGGGCTGGGGTGAGTGGGGCCACGGCCCTTTCCCCTCCCCCCACAGACTTACCTGTTTGGGCAGGGGGGCATCTATGCTGATCGCATAAGAGTGAACTTACCTCGCATATAGCGAATTATAGGTCTAAATATGCTCATCGCATAAGAGCGAATTCGCATATAAAGAACCCGCATAAATCGAGGGGAAACCTGTAATTGCCAGGGCTGGGATGGGGATGGAGTGATGGTTAACTTCAAAATCAAAGCAGGATCTTGTCCCTAGGGCCATCATGCCTTGTCTTGATCTG
>NW_005842217.1:1813509-1832796 GCF_000455745.1 Alligator sinensis
AAGAGTGTCTTGTTTTGGGAGGTGGGATAGGTAATTCCAAACTGTGGCTATTGGTATAAACCCATGAACAGTTTGGTCTGGACATGTACCACATTAACTGAACGGTAACGCCTGTTGGAGCAGTACCCTCTGGTTATCACAGTGCTGCAGTAACTTGGTGCCTAATGTACAGTGTGCCGTGAGCACCTTTGTGAAAACCTTACTGGGAGAAATGCAGGTCTCAGTGTTGCTCTTATTGCTGTTGCAGTGGTAGACATGTCTCAGCTGCACTTGACCCCAGTGAGAAACCCCCTTGGCACCTCTCCAGGATTGTCTTGGAGGGGCCAGCTCTTTATAGTTTCTGCCAGGTTTGGAAGCTTCAAGCTATGTTGATGCAGTGTCAGAGACAATTGGCTTTGTGCACATCAGGCCTGCGTGGGTCACTGAGATTTTTTTTTTTATTATTTATTTTTAAGGAAAAATGTTAGCGTCCCAGGTCAAATGAGCCAGATCAGTTCCAAATCATTAAAAAAAACCCAAACGTTTTATGGCCCTACTACCAGCAAGTATCCTCCACCTCACACTTTTCAGCCTGGGGTTTCAGATGCTTCCAAATCCTTTGGCAGGCATTCTGTGTGCATGCCCAAGCCCGTGGGCTTGGGGTTCGGATGCCCCCCAGTTTCACTTGCCCTTAGCCGTATGGCTGCAGGAATAAGCTAGGGAGGAGTCTCCCATTTCCATAAAGTCAGTGTGTAGCAGAGATCTTCCCTCAGGAAGCTGGCCAGTGGGAAGCTAACTATGAGGCTTTAGTAGGGAGTCCTGTCCACAAGCAAAGAAGGATGCACCCTCCATTATCCAAAGCCATTTTAAAACCACCTACTTGGTCAAGGCATTGCCCCTGCCACCAACGTGGTCACGGTATTTCCCCTGCCAGGTTACTGAGATACTACTGCATCTTAGACCGTGGAGATGAAAAAGACCCCCTTTACTCTTGGGCTAAAGCAGGGCATTCATACTCATTGTCTCTTGTGGCTGAGCATCTCTGCTTAATCCGTAAATTTAATGGATCTCGGCACTAAGAATCTCTCTTGACCTCCCCCTGGTGCTCTGTCTTGTAAAATGTACTACTTTTGCCTGCAGTCTGGATTTAAAATCTGTAACGAGAGTTTTATATGCAGAAGATACCTTGTTTATATGCAAGGACATGGAAAAGAGCTGTTGTGATTACTTTTAATTTGGCTGAGGGGGGCATGGGCCTCTGAGCATATAGCACAATAAACAAAATGGGGGTGTATCTGCATTAAAAGGTAATAATATACTTGGGATTTCTAGGCCTGTGAACAGTATAAACAGTTCTGATTTAACCATAACCAGTATCAAGAGAAGGAAAAAGGCCCACCTTAGTCCTTCTTGTTCTACCCCATGCTCCATTATTGATAGCCTAAGTGATAACTTTTGTATCAAATAATATCTCAGCCTTGATCACTGAGAGTAATGTTTACAGAAAAATGTAATATAAGCACGTAGAACATGAATGAGCAGGAAGATACTAGAGAGGAACTTGGCCTTTTCTGCTTTAAACAGCACATGGTTAAGAAGGGAAGTTTTGGGAAAGAAGGAAACTAAGAACTCAGGTGTGAATGTGGTGACTTAAATATCAAACCCAACCTCTCCCAAACTTGTCGTCCCCTTCTATTCCTTGTAAACGTCTTAAATATTAAGCGTTATCTTTCTGCATTAACTCCACAAAAGACCAGCAGTTGTTTCTTTTTATCTTCAGGAAACACAAAGCTATGTGTGGGTATGTCTAGGACAGGATTATTTCAAGAAACAAAGCTGGAAGAAGTACCTTGCCTCAAGACAACATGTATGTTTTAGCTCTAAATGCTTTCTGTCGTGTAGCTCTAAACCTGAGAGAACAAATTACTCTGTGAGGATGCTTTTTTTCTGCTGTGTGGATTTTTTGGTAATATACTGCTTGGTGTACATGATTTTAATCATATGGTATGGAAGAAGCCAGAATTTAGATTGCTCTCTAGATTGGGAAAATGTGCACCCAGCCACAGTAAAAATTCCTGGGAAGATGTGACTGTCTTTGGCCTTCGCCTATCTCTCACCTAGAAAGTCAGAATTTGGAAAGCCTGCAGGTCCAGGCACCTCCAGTGGAGTGTCTTAAATGAGCATGTATAAATTGTTGCTGGAACAAATATGAGTAGTTGCAGCTTCAAGACATTGGAAAGCAGGGTCCTGGGGCGCCCAACCCACTGCTGAAAAGACTGGATTAATGGCCCATGCTCAAGATACCGGGAGCATCTCATGAGCAGCCAGTCTTCCTCCAGAGCGCTGCTGGCTTCCCTATAGGATTGACAAACATCTGTTTCCATATTTAGACTTATATATGGGCAGTATATATGGGGGTTTCTTGCACCTTCCTGTGCAGCGGCGACTGGTCTCTGTCAGATGGAGATTTGGAAGGAGTGGACCTCTGGGCTGGTACAGTTTAGCATTTCTTATGTGCTGTGTGAGTTACAGCATAGTCAGTGCATTCTCCCACAGAGAAGTGGTTTGATGTAGCATAGATTTCATAGATTGCATAGACAGGGCTGGAAGGGACCTTGGAAGATCGAGTCCAACCCCCTGCCCCAGGATACGAGTGCCCCAGGATCTCAGCTTAGGATCTGAGTGCTATTCTTCTAAGTGAATGTGATTGCCATGTCTCCAGCCTACTCTTTAGTGGATGCTAGCGGAGCTGGGTTTGGTTCAGCCCTGCAGTGGTGTAGCTGTGCTAGGCAGAGTCTGGTGAGGGAGGTGTGATCCCTGACTGATATGGCTGTATTGATAAAAGTGTCGGTATAGATGCAGCTATTTCAGCAAAACTGGCTGTACCAGAAAAGCAGTGCCACTCTGGGAGCTGAGCTTGCGGCAGCAGTAAAAGCCCAGCTTTGCCAGTTCAGTGGTGTCCACTGAGTTCTCTCCTGGCATTCTTTGTGGATACTCCTATGATTCACAGAATAGGTACGACCTCTGAAGAAGCAAAGCCTGTGGCTGGGGTGAGCCTTACTTCTGCATAGGTCACAGCTCTCGTTTCCCTCCTGAACAGCATGCCAGTTCTGGGCAATTCTCCATGCTGCAAGGAGCACTACAGTGCAGCCAGACAGGTTCCAGGATGTATGACATGAAGCATCTTGGTTTGATATTGGGCTCTGCATGGCTCTGTCAGAAAAGTGGCCTTTTGCATGAGCTCCTGAGCCAACAGACGGGCCCTGCTCCTGCTGCAGATGGACCGGTTGTTTTGGGGTAGTTAGACTCAAGAGCACTGGACCAACCTTTCAAGTACAGCATGGTTTGGGAGCAAAGATGGTAAGTGAGAGATGGCCACTCCAAAATGTCCTGGATGCCAGTGTCCATCACAAAACTACCTGTTTGTGGAAGGTAGAATTGTTACTGCTGCCTGACGCTTGCAATTACTGCCACAATCTGAATTAAAAATATATGTGGGGGCCAGGTGTTGGACAGCATACAGATGTAACACTGAGCTGGTCCCTGCCTGGCACCAGAGGTAACACATGGATATGACAAATGGGGACCACAGTGAAACGACATGAATGTGCGCAGGGAATTTGTATTTCCTAAATAATGTCCGCAGTGGAGGTGCAAGAACTGGAGGCTGGTCATGGTGTGTCTCTTCATATCCTCTTGTGGCAAAATGCTGTTCACTTTCCTAACTAATGTGAGAGTTGCCAGTCTCAGGATTGAAAGGTGTTGCCAAAGCCAGTCTCAGGACTGAAATGTTGTGAGGACTTAGCATTTCATAAGAACTTTGTTAAACAGGGCTTGGAAAAACTCATAGTCACTGTTTAGGTGGTATCTCCCTGGGGTTTTTAATCATCAGATGTTACGGTTGATATCTCAAATTACTAAGAGACGAGCAAAATATGCTGCATCATATTTACTAGTGTAGTGTAAAGTATTTAATTATTAAAACAAGACATCTCAAATTAAATGAGCAAAGTGCATCTTGTGGTGTGTTCTCTTTGTGTTTCATCTGTTTAATTGCTACTATGCAAACTCCAGTGCTTTGTCAAGCTGAACTTGCAGCGGAGACTCTCCGCGAGGCTCTGGGGTTGGATGCAGAAGTTTGCCACAGAGTGAATGCAGGAAAGACGCAGAACTCTATGGACTGTGGGTGATTTTTAATTTGGCAGCTTCAATTTAGATGCTTGTGATTTCCCAGCCGAAAGCTGAGGTTCTGACACTGTGTAACAATAAGCTTTACACTTTAAGGCTCTCAGTGCAGCGTCTACAAAGAGCTAAACTGCTTTCAAAAGTAAATACCATAGTAAAACAGATTAGTGCCCATTTCTGCGTTTCTTGGACACAGTTGCTGAAATCCAAGCCAGAAGCAATACTTGGGTGGCTGTACAATTCACTTTTTCCCCCCAGAAGGCTGGCCTTGGAGCATGCTGACAGGTTTAATGTTTTGAATCAGTGTTTTCAGTCTGAGCGCTCTGCCTGCCATGTGGTCATATTCTAATTATACTCAGTTTAGTGTTGAACCAGAAAGCCACTATAGCCAACATTAACCTAATTGCATTTAAAGTAACTCGTGTGACAGAATTAACATTAGGCAGTGAGTGCAAACTTGTGGATTTGCAGAGATTAGATAAAGGAAAGTGCCTTTTATAAAATCTGTCGCCTATATGCATTTGTCCTGCACCTTGTATAAAATAACATCTTTTGCTGCTAGTTTATTGGCTGCGTTGGTGGTAAATGATTTTTCTTTAGTTTGGAAAAAGAAAATCCTTCATACAGACGCAGTAGGGATACCAATTCTTGGAGTGATTTTTATTTCAAAAAGGAAAAAAGAGAATTTGAGCCCAGAAACCTCTGCATCTGCTGCATAGCACTTTTAGCAAATGAAACTGCTCTGTTGTAATTAGCTATTTAGTAATAGCAGCTTATAAGTTTTGTTGTTTTGAACCCATTTGCTGCAGTGGGGAAAAACGAGACAAGAAAACAGGTGCTGGTGATTCTCTCGCAGAGTTAAATTTCGATCATAGCCTGAAGAATAAACGTGAGGGGACTGCAGATGGAGATGCACTTCTGCTCTGACTTCTGTGTGTGTGTGTTTGAGGGCTGCTAAGCTGACAAGGGAGGCCGAGCAAGCCATTTGCCCTGGAAATGTGTTAGTGGGGCACATTGAACAAGTTCTGGGGTCCTGCTTTTTGGAAACATTGGAGGAGAGAAAATTATATTGATTTAGCGGAGTGTCTTTAGAAATAGAGGTCCACATTTTGCTTGTCTCTGTACGCAACAGAAAATGCAACCCTTGCCCCATCAGACTTAATAAATGATTGATTCCTTTGTCATCTTCCTTCTCCAGAATATATTGTCCAACTTTGCCTCTGGCTTTCCAATGCTGAGAAGTTTTGTTTGAATCCACTGGACATTTTGTGGACATGATACAGGATGGAAGATCATTCAGGGTTTATGGGGGACTGCGGGGAGGTTGTGATTAATGGCCTTTCTCAGCTTCTGGCCATGGCAGTGGGTGACAGCCCATGTGCTCACTCACTGCTTTTGTAAAACAACGCTTTTTCTTCATAAGCTGGTTTGTAATTTTTTTTTTCTCTCAGCTTCCTTATTTTAGTCTTTTAATGTGCGGTGGGAGGTGTGGGGGTGGCGGGGGCTGAAACTGCCATGTAAAGCAACTCCCTCTTTTGTTTCTATCCAGTTCCAGTGGGCTGTCTTTTTTGAAATTTGCAGGGTTTGGAGCGGATTTAAATTGACATGTTAATTTCATGCCGCCCCACATGCTACTAGCGCTCTCGCCCATCCGGCAGCTGTCGGTCAATCGGTCGTGTGTTGGCCAGCTGTTACCATAAATATATAAACAAAGCATATTTCAGCACTAATCACCCCAAATGGCTCCCTGTTGGATCCCCCCCTTCCCCAGTCATCCTGAAAGAACTGGCTGGCTGAGCAGGAGGCTGTGTCTTCCTGTGATTGCAGGGATGGAGCCCAGAGGGTTCTGGTGAGAAGTTAGGAGAGCTCTCCCATTACACCTCTGTCTTGATGCCCCGGGGGCACTGCTTTTGTGTGTGAAAGTCTGTGATTCCTCCCAGTCTGCTGAATTTATAATGGCAGGCAGATTTTATCCTGCTCACTGAATGCATTGTGCTCCAGCAAAAACACTAGCCCCCCAGGCCCTGTGCCTCAGTGCCCTCATTTACATGACAAAGTGGGAGTTTATGCAGCTTTACCATGGAGAGTTGAGGTATGCAGAGAGAACCCCCTGTCTCCAGGCAGTTTGGGTCACTCTTAACAAGGCCACTTCTTCCCGGGTGCAACTTAGGCATTCCACTGATGCCCCTTCCCGGCTGCTCAGCTGCTTGCATTTGCTCCCTTCCCTCCAGCAGGATGTGGTGGCTTTGCATCTTGTTCAGCTGTTCTGCATGCTTGCAGGGTGGTTGTCAGGCAGGGGGAGGATTTAGCAAGTGTAAATCCTCTGTGCATGGAAATGAAGCCAGTAGAAGCTACAGATGCTCAGCATCTCCCCATGTCTGGCCCACAGATATTCAGGCACAAATACTTTTGTTGCCCACAAATGCTTCTAGCTGCTGTTTTGTTTCAGTTGTTGTTGGGGTTTTTTGGGGTTGTTTGTTTTGGTTTTTTAAACAACCTTCCCTTTCTTTACCCAAGTGGGGGGCCAACCTTTTTGTCAGGCATGCTGCAAATTAGCTTTGCACTCTTCCCAAGTGCCATTCCAGTCTCTTTCCCCTGTCTGATCTGCTTTCTGCTCCCTGTCCTGTCTCCTGCTCTGCTACCTGTCCCCTTCCTAGTCTGCTGCATGCCACACGCAGAGGCTGCCCAGGCCATTTGAGGTACACATGTGGCAGGTTGCCCACCTCTGCTTTAGACTCTGGTTTGTTTTGTGCTGCAGGTTGCAGTGGACACCCAGCGTACGTGGTGCAATGTGAAGAGTTCCCTGAAGCCCTTGGTACACCTGTTCCACTAGTGTTGCGCACACACTGCCCCCACTGATGCTTGGCTGCCAGTGTGCTGGGCTTCTGAATTGCAGGACTCCTCCTTTCCTTGCCGACTAGCTTGGGCTTGAAAACCCTAGCAGGTGGCTGCAGGCAACAGCTGCACTGCATTAGAGCAGTGCCGCGGTGAGAAATCCAGCCTGGGAAGCTCTAGAGGTCCTTCAATTCCTACCAGCATGGCATCTTAAGGACCTTTATCTTGAGCTCCATCTGGCTAACAGGTGTCTGATAGGAGCAGCTCTCTTTTGCTCTTTATGTGTCATGCTGGCCTCCCAGTATCCAACGGAGGCTTTGCCTGCCAAGGTTTTATAAATGCTACGATTTATCTACATCATCCCCACTGGGCCTTGCCGTGCTCGGTTCTGCGCAAAGGTAACAAAAGAGGCAGCGATTATTGATCTGAAAGTGTTTTGAAATCAAAGTAGCTGTCCCTGTGGTTGCAAAAGCATCATGAAAAAGGCTGTGAAGGTTGCCCTGGTAGACAGGTTGTCTGAGAGACAGTTTTCAGGTTCCCAGCCCATTGCTCTTACCACTGACTCACTACCTCCCAGAGGTTGGGTTTCCATTGTCAGGGGAATGCCAAGTTACCCGTGGCCCTTTCAGGGACAGGGATGCCTGTGACTTCTTTAACTCTGTTTTAGTCCCTTAAGTAGCCTCTGTGCTGATTTTGATGTCCTCCTATCTGACCTGGATGTCATAGACCAACTTCCTCATCTTTATGAAATCCCTCTTTTCTAATGTTTCCTGTAATGATGCCTGCTTTTGAGTTGAGGGGAGAGGCCCTGTCCAAGCAGGGATGTCTGATTGAATCATGTTGCAGTCAGTATTATTCTGTGTGAGTTTAAATTCTTGAGCCAGCTCGTGTGTGTTACTTAAGGTGAACTGCTTCATGTGTGTTTAATTCACAGGATTGATTAATTGTTAGGCTTTCATGAAGCATTTTGAGAGTCTTTCAGATTTGTAAATGCCATTGCTTATGTGGCAGTAGGCTTGCAAGGCCCTGACACCATGGTGCATTCAGAGTCCCTCTTCTCTTAGCTTGTGCATTGCTTTTTTTGGTAACCTGTCCCTGGACAGGACTTATGAGAGAGACCAGGCATGTGTGTCACAGGGAAGTAGCCATCACTAACTGGAGGGGACCTGGTGGAGTAGATCTCAGGTGGCCAGTGGAGTAGAAAGTGCCATCCTTTGCAGCAGCATCTCAGTGGGGAATAAGTAACTGCGTGGTTCCTTTGTCCCTATTCAGAACTGCAGGGTATGCTGCAGTGTGAGCTGGTGGGGCTGACCATGAATCTTCAGGAGTAGTGGAGCAAGCTTCTAAAACTGCAGATCTCTTGGGCGCTGCAGTTTGAATAGCAGCCTCCAGATCCAGAGAGCTTCCCTCAAGGAACAAGGGCACCAATTACCTTGGAATCGGTGTCTTGTTCTTGGAACCAGCATTTCTGTGCATTACCCATAGCTCTGCCGCTGACTGACAGTGTGACGTTAGGCAAGTTGCTTGCTGCTTTTTTGCCTGTTTGCACCATATAAGATGAAGGATTACCCTACATCACAGGGGGAGATTGGGGCCTGCTTCATGCCTGTGATGTGCTCTAAGATTTTCAGTCAAAGTTTCACAAGGAGGTATAGTGCTGATAGTGGCTCTTCTGTTCTTTTCGTACAGGATTATTGATGATTTGGTCTACTTGATATCATAGAAAAACAGGGCTGGAAGGGCCCTCGGAAGGTCCTCTAGGCCAGCCCCCTACTCGAGGCAGGACCACCCCTGTCTAAACTGAAAGAGTCAGTCCTATTAGGAATCATGCCGTGCGAGACACTTGCTTTTACTGAATTGTTTGAGCACAGCTTAATAGTTTCTTAAAAGGGAATCGGAGACAGTTTGCGTATATTTTTACCCCCGGGAGTTTTGCAAGAATCACTAACGGATTCCAGTACAGAGTGGAGCAGGGCCAGGGATGATCCAGCAGTGCTTGCACATGCCAATGTGATTGCTAACCAGGATTTAAAATTGCACACGACTTCCAGCCAGTGAGCTTGTGATTGCCAAAAAAAAAATGTTAGTCATGTGGAGACATGAATTCTGCTATAAGTAGCTCATAATAAAGTTGTTTTCTTCAAATGAGCTTAATCTCTGGGGCTCAGCAGAGTACTTTCTCTCCAGGACCGATATGGTCTGGGTTAGTGCCCCTCTGAGCAGCCCCAGCTCACTAGTTCAGTCTTGGTATCAGCATCTGACTTTCCTTGAGGGTAGAAAGCAGATAAAGATGCACCTTGTAGACTAACTAAATCATAGGGTTAGTCTATAATGTGCATCTCTGCCCTGCTATCTGCCTGACTTGCGACTAACCTGACCACCTACCTCTCTTTCCTCTTGAGGGTGTTAAGCTGTGGGTGGAAATGTTTGGACCTGACTTCCTCAGAGGTTGCAAAGATAGTGCTGCCTTCCTCTTCTGCGTAGAAACCCACTGGACTTGTGGGGGCCAACCTTCTTGGCAGGTGTGCTGCAGATTTCTGCAAATTAGCCCCTCCAGCCTCCCTGAGTGGCACTCCAATCCTTTTCCCTGCCCAGTCAGCTGCTCTGTTTTCTGCCCCTTGCCCTGTGCTCCTCTCTCAATCTGTTCCTCTGTTTTTTTGCCCCCAGCCTTTGCTTTCTGCCCGATCTGCTGCTGTGGTGCCTGTCCCCTCTGGGGTCTGTTGCATGCCATCATGTCACTTGTGGCATGAGTGCTGCCAGGTTAGCCAGCCCAGTCCTAAAACATAGAGTGGAGCTTACATAGTTCAGTGTGGCCAGCAGTCTGGACTGGTAACCGAACACACAGTGCTTCATGTAACATAGGCTTACAAAGCATTTTTCCTGTTTCCTGGCTCTGTCTATTGCTTATCTCTCTCTCTTTGTGCATCTGTGCAGTTTGATGTTGCTTGCCACAGGGTTCAGTAGCTGTGCTAGCTTTTTAACATCTGCTAGCAGAGCTGACCCATGAATGTAGGGACCTCCTGATGTATCTTCTGTAGTTTAAAAAATACAAGCAAAGAGGTGGTGGTATGGCTAGCAAGTGATACATGACTTGTGGTGGGATCCAATTGCATGTTGAAAATTGTATTAGTTGGGGCTACTTGGCTTTTTTGTTTGCTAATGACTTTGTAATTCCTGGCTTTGGCAAATAGAGGTTGTGCTCTTACACAGTGCTGTCCTCTGTATTTGACACTGTTGTGTAGGACAGAGGATCCTTAGGTGGTGCTCCTGGTTCCCCTGTTCAGTCAATACCAGGGGATGTGCCACTTCCAGGCCCCTAGCAGTTAATCAGGTCTTAAGTAGTAAGTTGGCTGTACATTAATACAGTTAATGTTATGATGAAACAAGGAATATGCTACAAAGGTCTTGCTTACACAAAATGTGTAATGACTTTGTGGTTGGTTTCCACTGCGCCTTAAATTGAATGTGTGGCCAGGCATCAGCTGATCAGGACTGCCAGCCTTGGGGGCACAGCAGAGCCTATATCTCCGATGCACTCCCACGGTTGGGAGTCTTGATCAACTGCCTGCCGCTCCCAGCCTCAGGGGTGCACCAGAATACTTGGCTTTCATGTGCTCCTGAGGCTGGGAGTCCCGATCAGCTGACTGGCTCATTACTTGCCCATGCAGAGACAGGCTGGGATCATGACTGATCAGATCATCACCAGCAGTACAGCGCACAAGTGGGACCTGATCCTTGATCCTACAACCACACCTCCTGTCGTGCATGTGTAGCATGGCCGGAAGCACAGTTGGGATCATGTGCTGGATCCCATTGTGCCTTTTAATTTAAAGTCTGCCGGGTCCCTTACCTTCTGTGTCTGAGATATGGCTGTGTAAGTGAAACAATGCTTTCTTTATGTGGCCTTATGCAGTTGAAGCTGTAAGTATCATAAAGTGCATAAGGTGAACGTTACTGGTACTATGGAAAAGCGAAGTGGTGATTATTCCAGTAGTTACAGATAGTGTGTGCGCATTTATGAAAGCTTATGGCAGTATGGAATAATAAGGCAAATTAACACTTAAACCACAAATGACCTTCTGGGTAAAACCTAACTTCATCTGCAAGGACGGGAAATGAAAAGGGCCCTTGTTTGAATCCCAAAGCATGCTGGCTTTTTTGATATCAAATGCTTTGCTATTATAGGCATCTAATTACAAAAATGTAGGCTCTGTTGCACATTTGAGAAGGAAAATTGAAATTCTTGTCGCTATTCCTGCATGTTCTGCTGCTGATATTTTCAGCCTGGAATTGCAACTTGGATTTAAAACCCAAGACTGACTTTGGTGAACAGGAGCAAGTGAGGGAGCTGGAGCTTACAGCACCATGAGCTGCAGATCATGGATTGGAGTCAGGACTTCAGCCAGCTTTCTCCCTGGTTGATCTCAAGAGCAGTTGGTCATCCAGATGGAGAACTCCCATTCTGTCTCGTGCAGCATGGTTCTTTACCCCCGCACCTGACCAGGCTGAAAAACCCATTGGGGAAGTAGTAGGAGGGAAGAGCCTGTTTGGCAAAGATTTGCCAGGGGAAGAAGCAAGGAAAATACTGGACAGGTGTGAAGGGTCCCTTTTTTATCACAATACTTCACAGCGGCCCTGGACTTCATTTAGAAATTGCTTGTCTGTCTTGGGGGCTTCCTCCTGCTGCTGTCACTGTGACAGCTGGATTTTCTCCAACTAAAACCAGTAGTGAAGTCCCCAGTGACTGCAGCAAAATCCTTGGCACTGTTCATTTGCAGGAAGGGTCTGAATTTAGGGGTAGAGATTTTATTTATTTTTAAATTTTATTCTTACAGATTTCCTTTTTGTGGGGTCAGGGAGGTTCCCTTCTCATGCCCACTCAGGTTGGACTTGTAATATTTTATCAACTTTTGACAGCACTTCCTGTGTTTGCTGGTCTCCCCTGTTTGTGCAAGTCTTTCTTACACAGTAACAGTCGAAAGAAACGTTTGCATGAGAGAAAAAGGGAAGTTTATTAGGACTTAACAATTATCCTATAATCTAGGCATCTCTGAGAGTGTAAGCAGTATGAGTGAAAATAATAATGTATATAAAACCATCAGCTCTGCAAGACAGAGCAGACAAATAATCTTGTAGTAAAGAGGAGAGAGAAATTCCCAGTTTTTTACCTAAATATTGCCCTCAAGTGGTGGTTGTAAAGCCCTGGGAGGATACAAGCCAAAAGTACTTTACCTTCATGACACCTTAGCTGATACACTGGCCAAACCAATGTAGCTTGTTTGCTGGATATCAGGTTGGCTGCATCCCTCCAAGAGAGATGCAACAAAACTATCCCCAAGTGTGATCCCATTTGCCAAGCACGCCTGTGGTTTGTGGCTGCAATGACATGGGCATCCATGTGGGAAAGTAAAAAAATCCCCAAGATAAGACATTAGCAAAACCTGAGAATGTGAGCAGATTGCCAGCTTCCCAGGTATGGAGACATGAGCTGGGTAGTTGTGGTTTTATTTCCAGAAAATCTATGCCAGTATTTTAATTAATTGTATAAGAAGTCTGATTAATACCTCCTCCTGGCAAGGCAAGCAGTTATATTAATAGCTGAGGAGAGTTTGGGTTTCTGTGCAGCAGCAGTTGAGATTCACTTGCCCACCTGTAAAAGGAGCAGCTTTGATATAGGCCGTGCGCGCGCACAGTGAGTGTGGGGTGAAAAGCGGGTTCTAATCCTGGCTCTCTAGTGGATGCTGTGTGCTTAGGCAAGTTGGATTAAGTTCTCTCTGATACCTCTCCTGTCTGTAAACTAGAGAATGCACACAATGCCTCCTGTTTCTATCTCAAGTGCTGTGTAATATATGCCGTAACCTTTATTCTGAGATACGATAGAGCTGAGCAAGCAAGCAGAGACATGGAAAGGGAAGGCTGATGCTGATCTTGCAAGCTCCGTGGGCTCTTGGTCCGACTGTCAGAGTGCTCAGCAAAACGCCTGGTGCTATGAAACAATACTAAGAGAGAGCCTCCTTTCTTTTCCCTCCAGTCGGAGCCAGGCTCTGGCCCCCCTGCTCCTGCTTGGTGCTTGTAAATCAGGCTCCTGCCAGGTTCTTAGCAAAGTGGGGCTGGTTGGACTCTGCACTGCTTGCAGGGGACAATAGCTGGTTGCACGGTGTGGGGAGTTGCTTGGGGATTGCTAAAGAGGGGTTTCTCTACCAGGCCTCTGTGGCAGTGAACTCTCTGCAACCTTGCTGGAAAACCAGCCCCAGATTCAATCTGTGGCCAGCAGGTAATGCTGAAATGTCTGGTCCCAAATGAATATTCAGCCTGGGGTTTTGGAAGCTGAAAGTGGAATGTACCTGGAGTGAAACATCTCATAGTATTTCTTTTAGCTGTGAAGCACTGCAAATACTCCATTTTTCTTGAATCCCATAGAAGGAGGTAGAGACAGTCTGTCCCTTGCTCATACTCCTGTGTGGGGAGCAGGGAGGTGTCCCCCTAGGAGGGCAGGAGCGGTGCAGAGAAGCTCTTGTGTCTGGCAACTGCTGTGTTACCTCTGCTGCTGCCACAGCTCTTCACCATGCCTGCACTTAATAATGTTGTCCTCCCTATTCCAGTACAGCATTTGCCCCAATCATTTGCCTTCCAGCAGCCCCATCCATTACATTTTAAGGTATTAAAAAATGATGCACTTATACAGCAGGGAGTGACCATGACTAATTAGCATTTACTACCCCTAACAAATGTCGCTAGCTGTTTTGTGATGCTCAAAGGATCCGGTCTGCAGTCAGGGGCCCTATTGTACTAGGTGCAGCACAAACACAGTTGAAGCAGTCCCAGTCTTGGATGCAGCTGGTCACACATCAAGGATTCACATGAGAGCTGGGGGAGAGCGGCTGTGCTTATGCTTAAGCATAAATCTATTCAGCAGCCTCTGAGATCTTGTCCCCATCTGCTTTCCAGCTGGCAAGAATCCACATCAGACCAATTCCCTGCCTTCCTTGTGACTAACCGGCCACCTCATTGGTTGTCAGTGATGAGCAAAATTGGAGAATGGACCATCCTCTCCCCTGGGGGGTGTTGCTCTAGCCTGGGGCCAGGTGGTGGGTAACCTAGTGGGGGGGGGGGGCAGCCTTCCTTCATGCCTTCCTTCCTCTGCCTGTTCTGGGAAGGGAGGGCTGTTGTGCTGGTGGCCTTTGCTAGCAATGCACCCATCCCTTTGTGTTAAAGGAACCCTTTTGCCAGAGCACCTGGACCCAGATGCTTTAGATAGTCCAGCTGTGGAGCAAGGAAAACCAGGGAAGCGGGGAGCAAGAGACTGGCATGCTGTTTTGAGTCCAAATCTGGAAGTCTTGTTCTCCCTCCATCTCGCCCCATCCCATCCTCTTCTGTATGTGATTTGGGGAGGCATTCGTGCTGTTGCTGTAAGGTGATGAAGTTTGCTGCTGTGACTAGACAGCGCATAGACCAATGGTTCCCAACCTTTTTAGACTGTGGAGTGGCAAACCACCGACTGGCAAACTGCAGACTGGAAGTGACCGGCATACTGCGGACTGGCAGCCATACTCAGTATAAAAAAGGGGTTTGCTGCCGGTCTGCAGTTTGCCAGTCACTTCTGGACTTGCGGTCCAGCAGCCAACCCTCCTGAGGACCAGCAGCCAGCTATTCGCCACCCCGTACTGGGCTGTGCCCTGGGGGCTGGGAACCTCTAGCATAGACCACTGGCCAGCGAAGCACAAGCATGGATAGAAATCTGTTTGGTTTCAGGCTCTGTTTTGGTGCAGGAAGCCCCGTGGCTACCAGATCTGCAGAATGAAACTGGCCTGCAGTGGGATTGAAACTGTTCAGTTGTGACTAATCATAAGCCCAAAGAGCTTTTCCAGCGTGTCCTCCTTTCGCAGGCATCTGACCTCTCCAGCAGCAGCCCCCTTGGCAGCATCAGGCTGAGGCCAAGGGCAAGATTTATTGCAGCGCCCTCCTACATGGGGTTTACTGACGACATCTCCCTCCACCTTGCTCTGCAAACTGTCAAGTGTGTGTGCTTCTCTGCTGCAGCGGGTGGCCTGGGGGTTGACAGGGCCCATATCTATTTATAGTGCTGTCCTTAGGACAAAGAATTCCATTTGTCACGAAGCAGCGTGGGTCATGTTTAACTTGACTGTCACTGCCTTGCAGACATGTCCTACCGGCAGGGCGGTGATTGGCCGCCGTTGTGTTTTTAGTGGGTGGATGCCATCCTCTGGAATGGGATAGCCGGAGGTGTTTGGGCTGAGAATTTCCGGCTGGGAGTTTGACTGGGGTGGGTGGTAAAAGCCAAGGTCAGCTCTTCCTGGGTGGCAGTTTATCCGGACACTTGTCTCTAATAATCCAAAGCCTTCCACCTGCCTCAAGCCCTTCAGGCTTGGGTGGATGCCATTGCAATGACCTGTAGGAAGCAGTGGGAGGTTGCATTTACACTTCAAGACCTGGAACGCTCCACATGCCCAAACTGCTGTGGCAGAGGAGTGGGAGCTTCCTGTAACTCTGGATACCTGTGTGTAATGTCTGGTTTGGTACAGTTGCGGGGTGAGGTTGTGCCTTCCTCTGCAACCTGGAGCACAGTCCTCTTCCTAGGCTGTACTGAGCACATGCTAACTACTGTACTTCTCTCTACTGCAGTTGCAAAGCACTGGCAGTGCCCTTGTTCTCTGTGTGGCCTTGGTGTTTCGAATGTTGTTCCTCATAGCTGGGGGTGAGAACTTGAAGCATTGGTGTTGGGGATCCCTTTAGTTAACTATTACCTGTGAAGGCAAGGGGCTGGAGTTGATGGTGTAGGAGACCCCTTCCAGTCCTTTGTCTCTACATTCCTGCGTGAGGAGTAAGCAAAGATAGTGATGCGCAAGTTGGAGAAACCTGTAGGAGCTTACTGACCCCCTTCTAAAGCCAGGGGGAAGGGCAAAAGCTGTCTTGGCATCCAAAAAAAACATCTTTGCCTGCCAGCCTCCCTTGGGAGGTGTCTGATTAGAGGTCTGTGTTACAGGTGTGTTTGCAGTCAGGATCCATGTGTAATTGGGACAGATGACTTTGCTGCACTTCATTTCTTTCATTTGCAGAATGGGGGCAGTGTTGGCTCTGTAGGGAGGTTGAAGTGTGCAGGGTGCTCGAAGTTGTGTGAGTGAAAGGCATAATGGAAGTGTAGCAATGTGTATGGTCATCTAATGCAATATCAGCTAGACTTGGCCCTCGTAGGGATTGGGGATCCTAGAACCCGGGGACCCTTTCCATATCCAGGGGCTCTGATCCTTCTTCCAAATTTGTAACCTGCTCTTGTGATGTTGTGACAGAGCAAACCTGTGCAGATAAGTGCTGCGGGATGGCAGATGGAGTCTGGAAGACAGGAGGACCAGCAGCAAACTGGAAGCCCCCTTTTGGATCTCTGCTCTTATCTCCAGAACCTTTGCCTGGCATTCTTGCCTCATGGGATCTTCTGTGGTTCTGCCAACTTTCTAATGCTCTCCCTTGCTTCACAGCTGCGGGCGCTTACCTGCCACCCTTACAGCAGGTATTTCAAGCACCACGCCGGCCCGGGATAGGAACCGTCGGGAAGCCCATCAAGCTCTTGGCCAACTACTTTGAAGTGGACATTCCCAAGATCGATGTCTATCACTATGAAGTGGATATCAAACCCGACAAATGTCCACGCAGAGTCAACAGGTAAGGCAAGTATTCGAGGCTTCCACATTCTGTGTCCTTGCCTGGCTCTCTGGTCAAGATGAAGACCCGCCTTTTCCAGTGGAAAGTGGGAGGGTGATCTCCCTGTGACTTTCTAGCTCAATCCACGCTGTAGCCCAACCCATGTGCAATTTGCATTAAGTTTCTTCTGTAATTGCCTGTGTCCAGGTCCCAAGAAACTGCTGGGATTTTTTTGCTGCAAAATCTATTGGGGTTAATGGCTTTTTTTTTTTTTTTGTGAAATTCCAGTGGATGGTTCTCTCTGAGAGAGCATGGGCCTTCATGTTTCCACAGCAGAACTAACTGTTTTCTACTTCAGTCCCCTACGACCCATGGGCCAGGCCATATTTGCATTCACAGGAAAGTCTGAGGGTGCCTAAATTTCACCCTATATATTTTACTTCCCTCTGGCTTATGGTGGGTGTGCATTGAACACTGATATCTGCTTTTTGAGCCTATGCTAGAGCCCTGCTGATTTCTACAGGCATGGCTGTCCAGCAGCAACCACATTCTCTAGGAAAAAAACAGGCCAATTACAGCTGAGTTTCTTCTTGGAGTTAGCTAGCGTGTTTGTAGTCCAGCATGCTCTGTGCCCAGGGTTGTGGAATGGAGACAGGACTCCAGATGGCAGGCAAGCAGACCTGTAGCGTCTGTATTTGCCCCCTGTGCTGATGGCACAGGAGATGCTGGACTCTGGCACAGTCCCTTGGAGCAGCTGTGCTATTTTGGCAGATGTCCCAGACATAAAAATAGCAAGTTTCAGACCTTGGGCCAGTGTGAGGCTTTGACCCCCAGCAGTATATTTAAAAGCTGATCTTGGGAGGTCAGCAAGCAGATGCCTCTGCCATTGCCTGGCCTTTTGGCAGCTTGTCTGCACAGGGACACCAATACTGTTCCCTGCCTTGCTGGCATGCTGCTTGGGGCTTCTGCCAACTTGTGTGTGTGCAGGTGCCCATTCCCACATACCTTGTAAACTAGATATACCATAGCTGATTTAACAAGGTACTGGCAAGGCAAGCATTTGTTTGTCTGAGGGACCTCCTGTCCTGGCAGGATTTTTCATAGCTGGGCTATAGGCAACAACCAGATCACAAGACCACTTTGGTGTAATAGTTTTTGCAGGGGGGCGGGTGGGTGGCTTTGTGACCTGCTCTTTTCTATGAGACTAAACTGTTGGCAAAATAAATTTTCCAGTTAGCTTTTTCTTTCTCTTCTCTTTTTTTTCCTTTCTCTTGCTCCTACTTTTCTCTGTAGAGAGGTGGTGGAATATATGGTACAACACTTCAAACCTCAGATCTTCGGTGACCGCAAGCCAGTATACGATGGGAAGAAAAACATTTACACTGTCACTGCTTTGCCCATTGGAAATGAACGGGTGAGAGCTGGGTGCAGGAGCCTGTGGATGGTGTCCTGGTGGCGGCAGAGAGGAAGGGGGGTGAATCTCTCTACTTGCTTCCTGAAAACCCATGTGTAGAAAGATACAATGTCAAGGCTTAGAAACCTATGAAACCTGAACAGAGGAAGCTTGGGGGTGTTGGGAGAGCATGCTGGCCATGCTGCAGCTGAAGAACTTGTGGTTGTGTAAAGCACACCCGTGTCTATGCAGACTAAGCCTAAGTGGGGGAAGAAAGGGATTAGATCTTTGCTGTTTAGTCTGTCACAAGGGAAGCGTCATTATTACCATCTTGCTGTTGGGGGACACCAGAGCACAGGGTACAGTGCACCCTATCAGGCTGGGCTCTTTGTGAATGTGCAGCGAGAGACACTTCCTTGATGACACCGGGGGCATGAGGGGGCAATACCAGAAGCAGAAATGGTTCAGGGACCTGCCCAAGTCCATCCAAGAGGTCAGTGGCAGGACTAGGACCCAGGGCACTACTCCTTCCTGTGGCTGTGCTAGGCAGTGCTGCCATTCCTACATGCACCCTATCCGAGTGGAAAGCCCCGGGCCCCGATGGGGGAATGGAGTGGGTTTACAGTGGTGTTGGGGGCTTGTTAGGCTGCAGCCTGCCTAGCAGCTTCCTAGTGACTTGAAATACTCTTGTTCCCTCCTGGCTCAGGTTGACTTTGAGGTAACAATTCCGGGAGAAGGCAAGGACAGGATCTTTAAGGTTTCCATAAAGTGGATGGCAATCGTGAGCTGGCGGATGCTGCATGAAGCCCTTGTGAGCGGGCAGATCCCTGTCCCTCTGGAATCAGTCCAGGCGCTGGACGTGGCCATGCGCCATCTGGCTTCAATGAGGTAACCTGTTCTCCAAGCTACGTGGAGGGGGTAGTGTTTGGAGCAAGAGTGACTGAATCTAATGGTGAAGAAGGCTAGCTGAAGTAGAACTCCGTACAGAGACATGTCCGGGGTGCGCTCATGGTGGGATCTCTGGGGCAGACAAGGTCACATTTGATAGTTGGGATTCTGCTGACTTGACAGCCGCTGAGTGAGCCAGTGGTTCACATGGGTTTGATAGCAGTGAAGTAGCTCCCTTTACTGCTTTGAAGAATCATTACCCTGTGCTCTGAGAAGTCTGTCAGATACATTTATAGCTGTTCCTTGTGCACTTTCTTTCTTGTGGTTTTAAGCAAGAGAGCCTCTTCAAA
>NW_005842217.1:1832827-1865410 GCF_000455745.1 Alligator sinensis
GCTGCCTTGTTCCCTGCTCCTGGCATAGGTTTTATGATTCACAGCATCATTTCTCCTGACTTGCAGGTACACTCCCGTGGGCCGCTCCTTTTTCTCTCCCCCGGAAGGTTACTACCACCCCCTTGGTGGGGGCAGGGAGGTTTGGTTTGGATTCCATCAGTCCGTCAGGCCTGCCATGTGGAAGATGATGCTCAACATTGATGGTAACTTGCTTTTACTGTCAGCAAAACCCAGTGCCACTTCATAGCTCCCTCTTCCTGTTCAGATGCACCAGTGATGATAGCCCACAGAGGCAATGCTGTAGAGCTCCAGGTTCTTCCTGCAGAGGTGGGGTTTACTTCTAGGTGCTGGGTAATAAGTGTTTGCATTGAGCTTGCACCAACAAATCCAAGCCAGGACTGTTGTACAGTACCTGGCATGATAGGGCCTCCTCCTGACTGAATGGTGCATGGAGGGTGTAGGCCCTCAAGACTTGGGACAGGAGAAGCCAAGCACAACACAGCAGTTAAGGAGTGTGTTTGAGGACCTGCCCTTAAGCAGGAGGGCTTGCTGTGTTGGCTTCTGGTAGATCTTTTACTCCACAAAGGGAAGGGAGAGAAGTCTTAGTGTCTTGACTTCCTTGCAGTGTCGGCAACGGCTTTCTACAAAGCCCAGCCTGTGATTGAGTTCATGTGCGAAGTGCTGGACATCCGGAACATTGACGAGCAGCCGAAGCCCCTGACGGATTCACAGAGGGTGCGCTTCACTAAGGAGATCAAAGGTAACAAGACGAGGCAGCACTGGGGACCAGTTTGCACCCTGTGAGTGGGTGGGTGGTGAAATGGCCCCAGAGAGAGAGTGACTTGTTTAAAGGGGCTGTATGATAAAATCTCTGGCCTGAGGCTTGGGAGACTGTGGATCTAATCCAAGCTCCTCTACAAATTCTGTGGGACCTTGGGCAAGGCAGTTAATCCCTTCCTGTCTGTAGGTGTGATGCATAGGCATGCCTTGAATTTAATTCTTAGCATTCTTGCACCTCCTAACTGGTCAGCACATGCTTGCTTCCTAGGGTGTTTTTTTGCATGCGTGTTCTGTCTGCAGAGGGTTAATTAAAGTATGTGTAATGTAGAAGGGATTTGAGTGGAAATGAACTCTGTGCACAGCCGCTCCTCGCATTTACCAGAGACTTGTTCTATCTCTTGCATCAGGTTTGAAAGTAGAGGTGACCCACTGTGGGCAGATGAAGAGGAAATACCGTGTGTGTAATGTTACCAGGCGACCAGCCAGTCACCAAACGTAAGACGGGTGGGAAGATGCCTTTGGAAAAATCTCTAAGCTCTTCTCCTTGTTACTTAGCAGCTGCTGGCCATGTCATTGAGATACAGAAGGAAAACTAACATGTGACAGGAAAAGGAGCTGCGTAGTTTTAGTGCTCCCCAGATGCTCCACACAGGGTGGCTTGCCTGTCTGCATGTAATGTGCTATACGTGATGAGAGATGGGTGCTGGTGAAAGGTATGCTACAAGCTGTCCATGCTTGTACCTCCCTGCATTTGATTTTCTTCTCAAATCAAAAACAGTGTTGTGCAGAACAGGAGCTTGAATCCTGTTAAATTCCCATGTGCAACTCTGCAGGCATGTTAGGGGTGTTGCACACAAGTGGAGACAGTGCCTTCCCTCCAGAGCTTCAGGACTCGCCAGTACAGCTGGGCTCTGTAGAGGTCTGTGAATTGTAGCAATAGCGAGTCCGTAGAACACTGGGTGTGAAACTGGCTCGTGAATAGGCTGTGGTTGGAGGGGGTTCCTACGTCGGTCTCTGGCGACTATTTGCCTAAATGTGTATTGCATTAGGTCAGCACTTCAGTCATTGCTTCCTCAGCCTATCTTGTCCTGTAGTTACAGCTGGTCACAGTATTTGGCCTTAAAGAAAGTTTGCCTTTTTTGGGTAGTGCCACTGGGTTGGGCTTTTTAGGGGGGAGAGAAAGAGGGGGGGGTTGAGCGATCAACAGCAGTTGTTTTTGAAAACCACATTATTTTGGTTGTTGCTATACACAAAATGGACACAATGAAAGAAAACCTTGGGGGAGAAACTCTTTCCCTCCTAGTATTTCTCTTCTTTTGACCAGCCCTAACCATTGCATCAGTGCCATTAAGTTTCATCTGACTTCGCCATAGAGCTGTCTGCTGTGTTGGGAAAAATGACATGCAAAACATTGGGAAGAACAGATCCAGGGCAAGGCAGCATCCTTTTGGAAGGGGTGCAGTTCCCCAGCAAATCTCCCCCATGCTCCTCTCTTCAGCTCCACGAATCCCTCTGGATGTGAGCCACTTCGGCTCGAGGTTGCTTCTGTGCATGGTCCAGGATGCAATACAAGAGGCTTCACTACCCCACCCAGCACTCTGCTCCCAGTCAGCTTCTGTGTTCCTCTAGAATCTGCAGTTTGGAGGTCCCTTCCATTTGAACCATTGACTCAGAGAGCCTGGGCCAGTGCTGGAAAACGTGCTGCCTGCACAAGGGATTCACAGCGTGTGTGGTGTCCTAATTCTGGTCCTGTTGAGAATACTGGGGCAATTCTGAGTTCTCCTGAAACCGTTTATGGAGCTGGGGAACAGCTAGCACTAATGGAGCAAGGAAGTTGCACGTTCCTGTCCTCAGTGAGATGGCATTTCTTGATATCTCTTGGCAGCAGGAGTTCAGGTTTTAGTGGTTTCCAAGTGCTGCAGTCCCCCTTTCTGGTCTCTCTTGTGCTAGTGCCCTGTTGCAAGCAGAAAGAAATTCATCTGTCTCTGAGCCCAGCTATGCTGCTGCAAAGGGCGGCTGAGCAAATGCAACCCCCTGTAACTGGCCGTATTTCCGTGTCCTGTGCCATGGTGTCCCATAGTGGAAGGTTTGCCCTGTTTTTAACATGGCTGGTGAGAGGAGCATGTGGGGTGCAAGCCCAGGGTCAGATTATACCTACACTGACATTCATAAGTGTCACCTCTTGCTTTCTGACTGACTCCTTTGTCATTGCTATCAGGAAGCTGTTGGCTTCCTGCGCCCCAGCCCAGCCTTGGGCTTCAGAAATATCTAAGGTTTCTTATCTGACTGGATGCAGCCTTAGCTGTTTTTTTCCCCCTCCTCCAGGTTCCCCCTGCAGCTGGAGAGTGGCCAGACTGTGGAGTGCACGGTGGCTCAGTACTTTAAGCAGAAATACAACCTGCAGCTGAAATACCCCCACCTACCATGTCTGCAGGTTGGCCAGGAACAGAAGCACACATACCTGCCACTGGAGGTGAGTGCCAGTCCTGCATCCTGGGCCTGAGGCTCTCCTATGGCCTCTTGGCTGAGGCTGGGAACAGGGGGGATCAGTTCATAGTCACTGCATCTTGGAAAGGGTTTTGGGAGGTGGCATTGGACCTTAAGCAGCAGATCCAGTCAGCCTCAAACTTGAAGGGCCCAGCTGTTACGCAGGGCTGTAGCAGGGATCATTCGCGCGCTCAGCCGCATGGGGTGGGCGTAGGTTATGTGGTTCTGCTGCCCAGCGGGTTTCTAACATGCTCCTGTTTGCTGTCTTCTGTTCTCCACCTTACAGGTGTGTAACATTGTGGCAGGCCAGCGCTGCATCAAGAAGCTAACAGACAATCAGACGTCAACCATGATAAAGGCAACAGCAAGGTCCGCCCCGGACAGGCAAGAGGAAATCAGCCGCCTGGTATGTAGCACCTGCCCCTGGCCTCCTTCTAGGAGGAGCTGTGTGGGGAGAAAAAAGGAGCTTTCACCCAGAGGACTGAGAGTCCTCTAGGGGATGGGTGTCACCTAATATGAGTGACAGAATAGGCACATTATGGCTGTGAACCCCTGTAACCTAAACTGTTTTTGAATGGGGACTTGTATGCTCCGGAGTGACTTCAGCTGTTGCCATTTAGCTGTTACATCTGTCTCCTCCTATAGCAGTGTAAGCGAGCTACATTTGCTGTAATTTTAACCCTGAATGTAACCCTGAATTATCTTTTAGTGATATACCTTGAGTCTTTTCATACAGTCTTGCTGAGCTTGTTCCTGGCTGTCTCAAAGCTGGCCACCCTAAGTATCCTCAACAACTATAAACCATTCAAAAGGAATTAGTGGCGCACAGTCTGCTTCCTCTAGTAATATGCAATGAATGTAGAGAGGAAATCTGTCTGAATGTAAACTTGCACTCAATAAAGCCAAGTCTGAGTGATCATGGAAACTGCACATGGTGCAGGGACCTGATTCAGGGCTTGTCATTGATGGACTCAAACCAGAAGAAACTAGAGCTAAGAAGTGAATGGAAGGTTTGAGAGTTGCAGGGATAGTGTTCACGGGTAAGGCTTGCTTTCAGTAGTGGTACTTCTTGCTGGCCGTCTTGGAGACAGGCTGCTGAAAGCAGTGGTCAGGATGCTATAATGCTGGAAGGGATGCTTAACTCTTGGGGAAAGTCAGCACATCAGGGAGCTGAAGAGCATTTAGTGTAGCTGGCTCATGGTGAGGAATCAGGTCATGGCCCATTACTCTAAGATATGATTCCAAGCTCCAGAATCCGGTGAGTACTGATATTTCTGCTGGGGCTTTTAATGTCTGTTTTCTGCCAGGCTGAACCTCTCCTGTTAAGCCTTAACTTCTATTCTCCATTGCACTGGAATGAATACAAAGTTATTCCACTGGGGTCAGTACTGAGCAGATTTTTCCCCTTTGTTTTCAAATCCTTGCCAGAGACTTTAGTTTCAGAGCATTAGAGCGGCTTTTGCTTTCCTCTCCTTGTTCAACAGTGTCATCTCTGAGCAACAGCCTTGTCTTTGCTCAGGCCACTCTTGGTGAGATCAGTCTGGTCAGTTTTGAGTGTGTGCATAGGTACCTATCTGTCCTGCTCTCCTAAGAGGGGCTAAATAGTTAACTGTCAGGATCTGAACTGGTGTCTCTCTTAATCCTTCCTCCTGGCCTTTTCTTCTCCTCTAGATGAAAAATGCCAGTTACAACCTAGATCCGTACATACAGGAGTTTGGGATAAAGGTGAAGGATGACATGACGGAGGTGACTGGGAGGGTCCTTCCTGCACCAATCCTACAGTATGGAGGACGGGTAAGCAGGGGGCACCTTGGCATGGACACATGTTTGTCCATCTCAAGACCATTGGGAAGTCCTTTTGTCACAATTTGGAGTCTGGAACACTCACTGCTTTGGGGACTGATGTGCGGTGCGTTAAGAACAGAAGCAAACCATCTAATCTTTACACTGGGGTTTCAAGGCTGGGATTTTCAAAGCAGCCTTGGATAGTTACAACAACAAATCCATTTGCAAATCCTGGTCTCACACATCAGGAATATATTGAAGTACAAGTAGAGCTTATTGCGTTCTCCTCCCTTCCCTTCCTTTTTAAAAGAAGGCTTCTCCCAAATCAAGCACAAAAGGTGCTTTAATCAAAGCCACAGGTGGCTTTGTGGATGAATTCTTTGGCCTTTCCCCACCGCAGATCCAGATCTAAAATCTGGAGCTTATCCGTGTGCTGATCCCTGCCCCTTGGTTTCCTGCAACCCATTGTATGTGGGCCTCAGAACCTTCTGAGACCAAGAGGTAATCGTCACACAAGGCCACTCAGCAGTCAGACGGGAATGAGCTCAGGTTGCATTCAGTCCAAACTAGGTTTGACTTGCTCATGGAAGAGGAAAAATGGCCTTTCCGGGTTCCAAGCCTCTGATCATCCAGTTCCAAAAGCCTATGAAGGGCTGGGAAATTTTTGCAGTTGAGTGGTTCTTCTTTGACCAAGGCACGTAGCTTGCTGCCGGGGGCAGGCTTTGTGACTTGGTCACTGGAAAGGTTTTTCTCTAAGTTCTTTTCTGACCTTAACCATAGTGGGATCGAGCTCTTCCCATCGCTCTACAGGAAGCCATGTTGCTACATTCCTTCCCATGCCAGGGTGACAGGCTTGGGGAAGCCACAGGTTGCCTTTTCTATTGGGCAGAGTGCACCTCAGATCTGGGTTTGTGGTGCCAGCTGTCTGTCAGTGACTTGACTCCTTCTGGATGCTTGCCTTGCAGAACCGGGCGATCGCCACTCCCAACCAGGGCGTGTGGGATATGCGCGGGAAGCAGTTCTACAACGGCATTGAGATCAAAGTGTGGGCCATCGCATGCTTTGCCCCTCAGAAGCAGTGTCGAGAAGAGGTGCTGAAGTAAGGAGCTGGGAGTGGCAGTGGGGAGGGGAAAGCCAGAGCAGGCATCAGTGTGCCCAGATGCTTGAATAAAGCGACTTCTCAAAGAGCCACCCAGCTTTTCTCAATCCCCTGCTCCTCTTTTAGTAGCTGGAAGCTTTTAGATTTAAACTTCTCTGCTTGTACTCCTCAGGGTTTGACAGTCAGCTTTTGTCGCCTTCTGTCTGGCAAATGGGAATTTCTTGCCTGGTTTCAGGCTTACCTTGGAATTCAGTGTAGCCCCTGGGTTTCCCTTCTGCCCCCTTCAGCACCTTCAGCACCTTCTAAACTTGAGCCTCCTGCTGTGTCTACCTTATTAAGGAAGATTCAACCTTGGTGGTCTGCTCTGTGCTGTGGAATATGAAGCAGCAGGGCTGTTTCTGCCTTCATCTAAGGGTAGAAGGGCTCTTTAAAAAGGCAGAGTATATTTCCTCCCCCCCCTGCTCTCCTGAGCATTTAAACCTTTGGGGGTGCATCATCCATGATGCTGTTTAGGTATGGGCAGGGGTGCACTGGCAATGTGGTGTAACCCTCCAGAGCTGGCTGCTTATTTGGCATGTCTCTAGAAGCCCCAACACGGACTGTCAGCTTCTGAACTCTTGTCCTCTGGGAAGGCTTGAAAATTCCTGGGTTCTGTCCCCGGTAAACAATCTGGTAAGACTGAAAAGTGATAGTTGGCCTTGTGTCTGGCAGTGCTGCTGGTGACGGGGTTGTATTGGGGACTAATCCTCCCTGTGAATTCCCACATGAATCCAGCTCCAAATTGCATGCTTGCTGGCCTTATTTCCTTGCGTATTGGCCACTGCCTTAATCTGCACTTAAATTCTTGGTGCAGCATTGAGCTGTAAACGTGCTATGGCCACTGGCTACAATAGCTGGGACAGTTGTGAACAGGTTTAATGGAGTCGCTGGGATGCTTGAGTTGATGCTGATAAAAGGGAGGTTGTCATTATGTAACCTCAAAAAGGCAGAGCAGCATAACAGAGCCAGCTGGAGCTGGTGGGCTATGGGGCTCCTTGCTGGGCTGTTTGAAGCAAATAAAAAACTTAACATTACACAATAATCTGACCGCATGCATGTACTGAACACTTAAATGTCTGAAGCTCAGTGATAGGTGAATGATTTGCTTCAGCTCTGGCAAAATTATGGAACTCTACCAGCCCAGATCAGTTTTATAGAGTGATCTTACTCAAGAGAACTCCTTCACCTGTTAGAGCAAGTTACTAGCTGTGCAGGCAAGGAGACCTTTGCTGGACTGGAGCCATTCAGCCAGCAATGGCTTGTTCCAGCCATTCTGCACTTCGCCCCTAAGCATGCTGAGTGCAGGACTGGGATGAGGTACCCTTTCCTTTTTCCATCTCTCTTGGGTATGCTGGTTCCTATGAAAACCACAGGTTAACCAGAGCAAGGGGAGTGGAATGGGCTCCTTTTCCACCCTGTGCTGCAGTGTGCCAGCTGCAACAGTGTAGGTTGGAGGAAGAATTTGCTCAGGGACTGACTTGTGCTTTCTGTCCTGGTGCAGGAACTTCACAGACCAGCTGCGCAAGATATCCAAGGATGCAGGGATGCCAATCCAGGGACAGCCATGCTTCTGTAAATACGCCCAGGGCGCAGACAGCGTGGAGCCCATGTTCCGACACCTCAAAAACACCTACTCAGGGCTCCAGCTCATCATTGTCATCCTACCAGGGAAAACACCCGTGTATGGTATGTCTGTGAGGGACACCCCGGGATAGGGGATGGACTACAAGAAATGCTTGTAGTCTCTACAGTGCCATTGTGCAAGCAGCTCCTCCTATGACACGTCCCCTCCCAGCTTGAGGACCGATTTACATTGAATGTTCTGCAGTGAGTCCTGCCTCATCCCTTATAACCAGGATGGTGGATAATTTGTCACCTTAAATAGCAATATTTTTCATGCTGAAAGAGGATTCCAGTGAAAATAACTTTTTGTTGGGACTCAACCCCCCACCCCGCAGCATTTGTTTCCCAGACGTGTCTGTGTACTGGCTTTGAGACACCTTATCTAGGTACATGTGGATTCTCCATCCATCACTTGAAGCCTTTACATCTAAAATTAGATGGCTCCTTTCTCCAAAAGGTGCTGCAGCTAAACCAGAAGCCATGGCCTTGCTGCAGAAATCACTGTGGGGGGAGGCGGGGGGACAGGTCTCTAGCCTGCGCTAATACAGGAGGTCAGGTTTGGTCTCTTTCAGCCCTAGACTTTTGTGCAACTGTACTCGCAAGCCCTGGGCTTATTAACAGATCAGAACTACACTCAAACTTTCAGCACCCAGAGGTTGAAATGCAATAAATGAAGTCATAGTCAAATACATGGAAAGGTAAAAGCCAGGGGTGAAGGGAGATACGGGTGGTTTTTACCTTGCATTCAGGACCTCTGTCTTCTACATACGTGAGGTCCTAGCTTAATAATGAGGTGGGTGGAGAATAATTGTACCTGCTTTATAGATGGGTAAGCCAATTGCCTGGAGCCCCTTGCAGCTGAGTCTGGGAATAAAACCTAGGAATCCTGGTGCCAGAGTCCCCTTCTTCCTCTTCTAGCTGTCCACAGTCTCCCTTTAATGTCCAGTTACGCAAAGCTGCTGCTGGAGGCTATTCATGCTCTGTCTGTGCCCGCAGCGGAGGTAAAGCGTGTGGGGGACACGCTCCTGGGGATGGCCACACAGTGTGTTCAGGTCAAGAACGTGGTGAAGACCTCTCCACAAACCCTCTCCAATCTCTGCCTCAAGATCAATGTCAAGTTGGGTGGAATCAACAACATCCTCGTGCCTCATCAGCGGTATGTACATGTCCCTTGTCAGTAGTGTGGCACGTCCTTCCTCTGTTCCTATAGGCTTTCCCTTGCTTTAAGGGCCCTGTATCCCAACTCTTCTGCTGTGGTAGAGCAGGGCACAGCCCTGAAGGGGTGCTCCTGCTGGAGAGTGCCACTGGGCTTTCTCTTCCCAACCCCTGCAGCCCTGGGATGTCAGGATCAAGCTGGGATGTCCACCAGAGTTCACTTGCTAAGAGCAAGTCTCAACATTTTCTTGAGCTAGTTCTAGCATGGGAAGGGTAAACGGAAACTCTTCTCTGTAGATCAAGAGCCCTGCCTCTAGAATAGTTCCTTCATGGTGGCTTGTTCAATAAACCCAGAGAACAGATGCAGAAGGCTGGTGTAAACTCTTCCAGAAAGGAGTACCCCTGACAAAACTGGTTCTGTATTTCCCCCTTGGTCACTAAAGTTAATGTATATAGTAGGTTGAGATAAACCTAAGCACTTCCTTCCCATGCAGATGGGGTGGGCTATGAGAGAGAGACTACATACTTAGCTTTTACACTGTGCATAAAGCTAAGCACATGTCTAAGCTCTTGCTGGGTAGGGGCCTAAATGTCTGGTTCTAGTCTGTAGCAGCGTTCCTTTTTGGCTTTGGGTATCTGGTGAGCAGGTATCTGTGGTCCCAAACTGATAAGCAATATGGTTTCACAAAAGACTTCCCTCCCCCCACCAAAGCCCTGAGGCTAGCTGGCTGTGAGGGGTGGGGTGGGGTTTGTTGTGCCTTGAGCAAAGGCAGATGTAGGCTCTAAGAGGAGGCTGAAACCTTTCTCTGATTTAGTTGTCACATCTAGGCAAGTCTGAGTGCAGGGGGATTTCTCTAGTACACTCTGTCACTCCATGTCCATCAGTGTCTGGGAATGGCTAATGCCAGTGCAGTTTGACTCTAAACCAGAGCCAATACTTCTGCTGTCTATTCTTTCCAACCAGCTCGGCCGTCTTTCAGCAGCCAGTGATTTTCCTCGGAGCTGATGTCACTCACCCGCCAGCAGGAGATGGGAAGAAGCCTTCCATCACAGCTGTGAGTTCCCTTCTGGCCCATGGGAGCGGGGTGGTGTTGCTATCTCTAGCTGCGTTTTGGAGAGGGGTGGGTGTAAGCCCCAGGCGTCACTGGCAACATGCGTCACTGGCAAGGGACGAGCATGGGGAGGGGGCAAGGGACAAGGGGCCATTTGTTTTGGATGTGGGGGGGCAAGTCTCACTTTCCCTGGACTGGGGTTTACCCAAATTCAGCAACACAGGGAATCTCAGAGCTACTAGGCTGCACTTACCACTTGATGCCCTTGCATCCAAGCAAGGACTGTCCCTGGAGTGCTGGCTCCAGCCCTCTGAGCTTCCCCAGGGCTGCAGGTGCTGGGTTGATTTTTCTCCTCTGTAGAAGCCAGGAAGTTGGAGGGGGCTTGAGGAGTGATTTCTGGCAGCCACCAGCAGATGGGGCCTGAGAGACATGCAACAGGGACCCATGTAAAACCCCAGTTTTCTGTTGAAAGCCTCAGGCTGATGCTTCCTCTGCTGTAGACTGGGCCAAGGGGGAAGTATTGCCTGTGTGCTGACCAGAGCTGCTTGTAGGCGTGATGGAAGCACTCACCTGGGCTGTTGAGGACCACTGTGGACCTCTGTGCTTTTGCTGAGACGTGCGTAGGCGAGTGATGTGGACGGTGACTTGTTCTGTGCCTCAGATGCTGGTACAAGACCTCTCCAATTTTGGGGTGTGATGGGTGCTGCTGTTAACCACCAGGTGGCAAATTCTGGCTCTTAGCTGGATCTGAGGTCAGGGGCAGTGTACCTTGCCCATCCTTTGATCCAGCAGCCTAGTGTTTGCAGTTTGGTCTACGGCTAGACTATTAGAATTGATCCAGCTTTATGCAGATCTTGCAAAGTGAGGTCTCCGGGTATTTCCCGAGTTGGCTTTTTATTGGGAGTACCTCATGGTTTTGTGTTTGACATGCAGAGCCCACTTCTGCCTGGGAAAGGGATCTGTGTGGGTAAGCCCTTTGTGGCAGGGAGTTTGTCCCATTGATTGCCTTGTCCATGAAATGGCCTGGCCCTGTGACCAGATGGAAGAACATCTGCTACTGAATCCCTAGTACTGTTTATTGTGCACCTGGGCTCTCCTTGGAGACCTGCTGTTCAGGTGTGAGCCAGGCCAGACCCTGTATCTTGTGGGGAAAGATATCAACTTAAGCTGCAGCCAAGTGGGAAGACAGTTCTTGCGCAGGGGGAGTAGAAAGCATGTTGTACTCCTCCCACATGCCCATGACCCAGGGTATTAAAGTGCCTAGAATGAAGCTTGACCTTGAACGCAACCAGAACAGGAGTGCCTTTTCTGCTGTGCTGGATACCTTTGCTAGGCTGAGGCACCAGAGTGCAAGGGGAAGGTGATGGGGCAGCCTGACTGTATGGCAGCATATAACTTGCTTGGGATTTTAACATGATACCATGTGTTTTGTCCAACTTAAGGAAGATATTGGGGCCTGGCAAGAGCAATAAAGCATGTTAGTAGAGTCCTTATTAAACCCTGAGCATCACGGGATTCACAGCACGAGTTTTCCTGGGCATGCACACACATTGTCTTAGTAGTTACTCCTCAGTCTGAAGGGGGCAGGGAGTGCTGTGGGTGAGACAAGTGCAGGCTGTCTGACCTGGGTGTTTTATGGCTTTTGCAGTTACTGACAACATCTTTCGAGTGGTTTTGTTTTCCACTCGAAAGACTGAGGAACCTCTTAAGAAATGCTTCCTGCAAATGTACGTCTAGGGGGAGAGTTTGCCAGTGAAATATGCCTCAAAATTTAAATGAAACTTCAATGAGATTTTGCAAAACCTTAAAGGCAGTGAAAATGTGTCTGCAGTAGAGATGAATCCCAGTGAGAACTTTTGTGTGTCGATTCACCGTGCTTTTCTGGTGGTGTGTATAGCCCTGGCATGGCAGCATTAGGGGCTGTGGAGTTCAGCTGTGCTGGTTTTGCCTTCGTAGGTGGATTGGGGCAGGAGGAACAGCCTCAGCAATCTTTTGACTTGTAATAGCATATGAGGTATTAATGAAGTAGGTAAAAAATGCCATTTGATTAAGCACCTGATAGAGTTTTTAGCTGAAGCAGCAGGGGAGCTCTAGTTTGTGGCTTAATCCCAAATTTAGTGCCCTTTTGAAATCAGCAGGATTTTTGTGTCTCACTTCAGGGAGGCCAGGATTTGGGTTGTAGAGAACTAGCTACTACACGTGTGTTATTTTAAATACCTTGCATTCATGCTCTTTGCTACGTGCAGAGGGAAGACGGTCTGGACCAATTCCCAACCTTGCCAGTCCTGAGCATTTGGAAGCCATGAGTCAGGGCCCCAATTAAGTCATGAGGTCTTAAATATAAACTTGGGGCTCTTTATTTGTGCTTGGGTTTTTGCATGAATGACCTATGCCCCTGGCGGTTGGGGGGGCATGGCAGTGGCAGGAGCACAGCAGCAGGAAGCGAGGGGCTCCTGCAGATGCCGCCAGCACTGTTGGCGGTGGGGGTGGCGAGCGCCCACCAGGAGTCGGCGACCACCTACAGGCACTGCTGGCAGTGTTGGCGGTAGCCAGTGGGGATTGCTGACCACCCACAAAGGCCGGCGGGGTGGCGAGCGGTGACTGCCCGCAGGCACCGCTGACAGTGTTGGCGGCACCTTTTTGTAGGGGGTGCACTGCCATGCTCAGGGGGTGCATTACCCTCATGCACTCTCTACCCGTTGCCCCTGGATGTTTGAGCTTTTGGGGGCCATGTTTCCAAGCCTCTCTCCACCACCCGAACTACTAGGGACTTAACTTTTTATTTAAAATGAAAGATTTGATTCTTGTGTCGCCATGTGATCCCTGGGCGCTGGGACCAAGCATCATTTTTGTGATATTTTTTTAATCTCAAGTTTTGGCAACATCATTCAGGCAGTGCCTCAAACCTGGAGTAGGCTGGTGCAGTGGGACAGCATGACCCCCAAAGCTTACTGAAATGGTGAGAAATGCTCTTTTAACATTACCAGTCAGGCCCTTAAAGAGCAGAATATAAATGTAAGGAGAAACTCAGAGGCATGGTAGGCAGTCTGGGTGTTGCTGACATGTAATACAATCACAGAGGATTTAGCCTCCTGTGCTGGATGTGCAGTAACAGTACTTTGCTCTTTCATAGCACTGTGCCTCAAGCACCCTGGGGAGGCAGCTCTCATCCCTGCTTCAGAGACCTCTCCCAGAGTGGCATATTTCTTATACTTGGCACACTGGTATCCTTGTTTCCTAGTAGGAAAAAAAATGAGGCTCACTGCAACTTGTCCAGCATCACCAAGGCAGAGAGCGACAGATCTGAGGCTGGAACCCAGGAGTCCTGGCCTCTGGTTCTGCTGCTAAAGATGCCTTTTGACAGCATTGAATCTATTTCAGTTTACAGAAGCTTTCTAAAAGGGAGCACAGACAGATGGGCAGGCTTTCGCTACACGTGCTGCCTGTGATCCACTCTCCTCGGAGATAACCCCATCTGCTACAGTTAGAGTTCTCTCTTGGCTGGAAGGGGAGGAGAACCTACAGTGCTCCGAAGGTTCCTCTGATTTTAGCTGTTTCAGACAGGAGTTGGGGTGGTAGGCCCAAGACCAACTGGGCCCTCGCAGGGAACGAATGTGCCACTCACAGCTTCTCTCCCTTTTACTAGTTGTGCTCTGGCTCAGAGTGCCTCTCCAGTACAGCATTGTAGCACTGTCTGCAGTTGTCTGGAACTGTGAACATCTCTCCAACGGCAGCTTCTTGGCAGTGGCCACTCCAATTGCTGACCTGTACCCGTCGCAGCCATGGAGCTGTGAAGAGGGGAAGTTGGCTCTTCCGCTGGGAAGTGACGATATGGAAGCTGCTTGCTCCTGATGGGTGGAAGAAATATTCCAGTTCATCCATGGACACGACTTGCCACCATGTCCCTTTCTGAACCCCAGGGCAGCTTTGTTCCATAGTATCTGGTGACTCATGTTGTTCTTCGCACAGCATCACAGCTGAGCAAGGCTGCTCAGGCCTCCTTGCCCCTGACCCTTCCAGGCTCTGCTTGTAAGAGTATGGTCTCGCTGAATACCCCATGGCTTCTTCATGGGCCCTTGGGAGGATTGCTGTCTAGCAACCACGAGGAGCATGGGGCTACTCTCCTAAGGAAAGGACGAGGGTAACGTGAAGAGTAGTGGGGGCAGATGCCCCAGTTTCCCAGGCACCACAATTCTCTGTTCGCCTGGTTTTGTTCAGGACAGTTTGTCAATGGGGAGCAGAACTGGGGGTGAACTGCAGCTGGCAGGGGTTTTACTTTTTAATTTGCCAAGTAAGAGTTGCCTGCTGGGTGGAAGTGTTTCTTGCTCTTTCCTACGTGGCTTAAATACTGCCATGTGGTATGGATACCTAGGGATGAGCTGAGGTGAGAACCTAGCTAGAGGAAAGCACTGAGACATATATTAAACAGGCATTTAAGCATGGACAGCTGCAGCAGCTTTGCATAAAGAATACAGGTCTGTGTTGTCTGGATGTAACTCTCCTGTTGGCTCAGTGGTATAATAATAATCAGTCTGGTACAGCTCCTTCCATCTGTGAAACTCCAAGCCCCTTACAGAAGCACGTGACATCCCAAACGTGGTGGAACAGAGGTGGCGCTTCTGATATAGCCTACAGTGGCATGGACAAGAGCAGCCGTTCATGATTTCTTGGCTGCACGTAGCAGGGGTGATAGAGCGGGGAAGGAAGAGATGAGGGTGGCAGCAATGATGTTGCCAATTTAGCATTACATGTTGGTGGTTCTGTGCTTTTTTGGGGGGAGGGGGCATGGCGGTTGTTGCTGATGCATTAAAAAGGAAGGTGAATGGAAGGACGAGTACTTCAGATGTATTTGTAGACGGGCAATATGGGAACTGATCAACACTGTTCCATGCTTACTTATATTAATACCACTTCAGAGCCCTCTGCAGTGCTATCAGGACCCATGTGTCTGCAACAAGGAGGTGACTTTTTTAGCCAGTCCAAAATCACCCTGGGGTTGGCAGAGCTTGGGGTGGAGGGTCTAGATCTCCTGTGTCCTAGTCCCACAGGCGGTAATGCCTCTAGAGAAAATAGGTGCTTTGCAGTCCTGCCCTGTGGCAAAAGGGAGGGAGGCAGCAGTGACCTGGCTGTCCCAGTAGTGCCGCGCAAGCCAGCAAGGAGGAGACGGCAGCAGTTAGCATTTCCTTTTGGACCTTGATTCTCTGCAGTCCCTGCTTTTTTCATCCTGTATCTCTTGAGCTCTTTGAGAAGAAAGGGGCATGGTGCTTCAGCTAAGAGGCTAGGTTGTTGTTGTCCCTGTTTGCAGCTGCGCAGCAAAACTAATCTGTCACCCCTTGCCATTTCTTCTGTAACTCCTGAGCGTGGCCCATTTCCTTTCTGTCACTATAGGTTGTGGGCAGCATGGATGCCCACCCGAGCCGTTACTGTGCCACGGTGCGTGTGCAGCGACCACGACAGGAGATTATCGAGGACTTGTCATACATGGTGAGGGAACTTCTTATCCAGTTCTACAAGTCCACCCGCTTCAAGCCCACCAGGATCATCTTCTATCGGGACGGGGTTCCCGAGGGGCAGCTCCCGCAGGTAAGGAACCCATTGGCCTTCTGCTGTGCCTTGCTCACACGTGGTCAGAGGAGGTAAGATCAAGGATCCAAAACCACCTCCCTTGGATGTTTGAGCTTACAGTTGGCTCTGTTATGTGTGCAGTGTAACCCTTGAATGCAGGGAATGGCAGAGGTAATTCTCTGGGCTAGAGCTAGCCATAATATTGAGTCACTTCCTTACCAGCACCCCTGTTCAGGTTGCAATCAAAAAAGCTTCTTCGTGCAATCCCCAGGGGAGGCAAGCAGCCCGGGTAGCTTTTCAGAGAAGAACAAACACAGGTTGGGCTGAAACTGGGCAAGTGGCTTCGGGCCACACAAAGATGGATTTACTGTGACAGCCCCAGGTGCAAAGAACTTCCATGTTTAGCAGGCACCTGTGGTCCTGACCATGGCTTCTTTCTTTGGTCTCCATAGCAAATGGTCCTCAGTGATGGGTCACATCTGCCAGAAGGGGAGGGATCTGCATCTGCCTCTTCCCATCTGGCACATTCTTTTCTAGAGGTAGCAAATGCTGCCAGGTGCACTGGGGCCTGAGACCACCTCTGAGCATAGGTGCCGTGATGGGGACGAGAACTGTGCTGCCCATGCATGGGGGTGGCTCCGCAACTGATGGCTGAACTACAGTGGAAACATCCTGAGACTGGGTTTGAAAAATGAGACCTGGAAGTGCCCTGGTAGCTGTCAGCGTGGTGGTTAACAGCTTATCATGTTTGCTTTTAAGAGGAGGGGAAATCATCATGAAATAGCTGTACTTCTTCATGCACATGATGAGGAGTTTGTGATACTTATCTGCTACAGTGTACTTGGTTGTAAGGCAGCACAGTTTCTAGATCCAACTGCATTTAGAGAAACCTAGCACACTAGAAGCCAGCCCAATAGTGTATGGTACATGTACAGCTGTCTCCCTGTTTGACTGGCTCAAACAGTGTCTGGGTATGGTGAGGGGGACAACACAGACCCTCTGGTAAAGAGGCAGTGCACTCTCATTCAGTCCACTGTTGTCTCTAGATTCTTCACTACGAGCTTCTGGCAATCCGGGATGCCTGCATCAAACTGGAAAAGGATTATCAGCCTGGCATCACCTACATAGTTGTCCAGAAACGGCACCACACCCGCCTTTTCTGTGCAGACAAGAACGAGAGGGTGAGAGCTTCCAAATGTGTGGGTAGGAGGGTGTTTAATCTTGGGGTCTGGGGGATTTGACTGGTCTTCCAGGAGAGGCCCCTGGCCTACCTGAGTAGCATATGTAGTGCCAGCAAATGGAAGCAATCCTTTCAGGGATGAGATCACGTACAACAGAGATCTCACTGCCTGTTGTGCCAGCTTGAGAAATCCAGGCAGTTGCTGGCTTGTATTTTGCATTCCTAAGCAGTGTTTAAAGGGCACCTGTGAGACTGAAAATACAAGCGTTTCTCTACCTGGGAAATTGCATGTAGATTCAGATGGAGAATTAGGGGGGAGGCAGCTTGGGGAGTAGGGGTAGTGTGTAAGCACAGCTTTTTGAGCGGAGCGTGTGTGTGCACCAGTTTCTTTTCTTGGTTCTCAGATCTGCCACATGCTGTGGTGCCTGAGTTCTGAACCCGGCCATTTGGGGTGATACCCAGTGTGCTGCTGTTGCACCCAACTTGATGGCCAGATCCATCCTAGCACTGGCCCCATTTGAGGGCACATATGTAACCGTGGAAGTAAGGGCTTAATTGGCCTCGGAGTCAGAAGCAGTGCGGTTGTGTCCACGGCACAGGTGCATGAACCTAATGAAAATGCTCTGTAGGTGGGCTTGAATGTTTTAGTTCTTTAAAGCCCATTTTTCTGTAATACAAATATTGGCACTTTGACTGTGCCCACCCCGCTTCACCTTCTGACTTACTATCGCTTTGTGGCATTCTTCTCCCCATAGCCACCTCAATGACAGCAGAGACCCCTAGCCAGTCTGCTTGTCTCTCTTGTTCCTGTCTGAAGGGCCAGAGTTTCTCCCATTTCCCACTCAGAGATATTTAGGGAAGCACCAGGCAGGGGAGGGTTGCAGACACCCCTGAAGAGCAAGTACTCCATGTGTGGCTGCTACAGGAAAGGTCTTCTCTCTGTGGCATTCTTCAAAGGAGTGGACCCCGCAGCTGAGGCGTATATGGCTCTGTAACTGAACTGAGCAGTTACACTGTGGACTTGAAGGCTTAGAGTTCCTTTTTTGGTACAAAGCAAGGTGATCTTTGCCCGTGGGATTCTGCAAAGGAGGGGGTGACTTGTACAGCACTGCAGCCAAGGCGACCAGACAATGGAGTGCTTGCATCTCTGTTATTAATCTCTGCAGATTGGCAAGAGTGGCAACATCCCGGCAGGAACAACTGTGGATACCAACATCACCCACCCATTTGAATTCGACTTCTACCTTTGCAGTCATGCAGGCATTCAGGTACCGTGTCCCATAGCTCTCCGGGGTGAAGCTGTCCAGCTTCTTTCCCTTGTTACTGGAAGTTGCAAGCGGTGTTGGTGTGCCTCCTTCCCAGAGTTTTGGCCAGAATCCAGTGTGGGGAGCTCTGCATAGGTTCCTGTGGTTCCATTTGAGTGCAGTGTTTGTTCTTTCTTCTTCCTCTGAATGACTGAGCAGCATTGCTCACTGTCAGGAGGGGTCTGGAAATCTTTCCCTTGTATTGATTCTTAGCACAGAGCTATCATCAGTTGATTCCACAGCTGTTGAGAGGGCTGAGGTTTTCCAGAAACTGCCCTGGCAGATGTGGGCAACAGCATCTTATCTGATTTGCAGCTGCTTCCTGCATTTAGACTTCCTCTCTTACTCCAAGGACAGCAGGGCACTAGCCTCGTTAATGAGCTGTAGGCAGCTCCTGGGCAAGCGCAGTATGTGATGTGGTACCATGGGCAGGGTCAGGAGCTCATTGCTGCCCAATCACCGGCATAGCAACAGTGGACAGGGGCTGGACTGAGCAGCTGCTTTTAATAATGGCTTACATGCAGCCTCCCTTATCCAGCAACTTGAAAGCACTTCTGCCTTGCATTGCTCCAGACCTGACCTCTTGACTTAACAGAGCAAATAGTACAGGTGGGAGAGGAATGTAAGAGACAAGTTAGCTGAGCTGCTTGGTCGGATGCTCTCTGTCTTGGGGAAAGAAGGATTCCTCTGTCAGGACTCCTCCAGCCCCTGGATCACACAGCTTCCTGCTCTGCATAATCTTGCAAAGAGAGAGGACTTGTATTGGGCCACCTGCTTCCCCAAGTGCCTTGTAGCCCATTCATGTGCAACAAGCATTTTCCCATGCCACCTTCATCTCCTGTGCAGAGCTTTTGCTGATCCCCATTTTGATCGGGTGGGCAGGGGAGGAGCAGGTCACCGAGGTTTTCCCACCTGCCTGCTGCTGGCTCTGACCATAAGACAAGCTGGTGGCACCTTCAACGCATCCCCTCCTCCCCAGGGTACGAGCAGACCTTCCCATTACTACGTCCTCTGGGATGACAACCGGTTTACAGCGGATGAGCTGCAGATCCTCACGTACCAGCTCTGTCACACCTATGTGCGGTGCACCCGCTCTGTCTCCATCCCAGCACCAGCATACTATGCCCGGTTAGTGGCATTCAGGGCACGATACCACCTCGTGGACAAAGAGCACGACAGGTGAGCGAGGGTCTGGGTGTGGAAAGAATCTCGGAGCTGCAGTGTCTGTCTGTCTGGCATTGGCTAAGGGCAGGCAGAGAGCAAGGTGAGAGAGAGAAGATGGGTGGTGTGTGTTCATGCCCTGTTTCTCTGGTACAGGCAACAGCAAGGCTTTGGGGTCTGAAAGCCTATCCTGGAACCTGACTGAGCTAGTTTTTACAGGAAACCCCTTTCCCTTGCAAGACTCAGAGAAATGATTTTTTACTGGCTGTTTTTTGTCCAAGAGGCATAATGCAGAATTCTCTGGCCAGATGTTAAGTCGTCCTTTTTCTTCCCCCTAGTTCTGGGCTGCTGTAGGGACTGGAGTGGCCCTAAACAATTTTAATGAGCTGTGGGGATCTGGCTAGGTTCCATCCACCTCCCTGGGGCACCTGTAGGCTGCAGCACTGCTCAGGATCTCCGCAGTACTCTGTGCTGGGGTCCTGCCTTTTGACTTGCTGGCAGCTGGCCCCTGTCCTGGAGCAGCAAAGGGGTTTTTGGAAGCTGGCTTTGCAGTACTTGTGCTGAGTGGAGGAGGGAGTCCTTTGTTGCCGCCACTGCCATCATGACTCCCTGCTGGTGTGCTTGCCTACTTTGGATCAATGGGCAGGGGTGGTGCAATTTTTTCATTGATGCCTGACCCCAGGCACTGACTCCAGCCCTTTCTGCTGTGTGGGACCTAGAGGCTTCCTAGCCTATGTGATGACTGAGAGGGGTGATGGGACTCCAGGTCCTGCACAGTGGATATGCCGTTTCCATGCCCACTGCTTACTACTTTGATCTTCGTAGGTTTGGTCACGCTACCCACTGCAGCTGTTTGTGGTACTCCCCAGTGCTCTCCTGTGCTGACATGGTCACTGTTGTGTGTGGCGCTGCCCCTAGCACAGCAGGGCCCAATCTCTGATGGGCCCTGTAGATGCATGTATTAATCATGGTGTGTTTTTTGCACTTTCAGTGGCGAGGGCAGCCATATATCCGGACAGAGCAACGGGCGAGATCCCCAGGCCCTGGCAAAGGCTGTGCAGGTTCATCAGGACACTTTACGTACCATGTACTTTGCTTGAAAGCCTAACTTTTTTTTACCTCACTCAAGAAAGCTTTCAGATTTGTAGGAGCCATACAAAAACGGAAGCATTGGGACACCTTGTTTTTTTCCAATAAGAAATCACTGCAGGGCAGGCAGCGTCGATTCAGGCAGGAGACCAACACCACACGTGGAGAGAGAAATCGGACACCTTGGTAATATTGGAAGAGACTGAAATTTTTTTTGTCTTGTTTTGTTGTTGGTTTTTGTTCTTTGTTTTTTAATTTTTCTGGCTTTGCAAATTTTAACCTGACCAAACCAATGAAGGCGTTTTAAGGAAGGGATAGAACTTCCCACAAAACGGAAGCAGGTTTTCATTTTAAAATGCAATACTATAGACTTCTGACTGTGAAATAGTGGGATTGGTCCTCCATTGCCAGCCAGACGCTGGTAGGTATTTTTTGTGGGGGTTGGGGGGAGGGATTTTTAGAGCCTTAAACAGAAGACTAGATTTATAAAACTAATATTTTAGGATACCAGATGCTTTAATGGGTTGAGGAGAAGAAAAAAATAACTAGTTTCTAGGAAAATTCTAACACTAACATTTCCCCCCCAAAATAATTTCCCCCCATATAACGTAAGGCACCCTAGCACTTAGCTCAGAACTGATGAAAATTGTCTTCCTTGTGTTAAAAGCTAGTTAGCTGCTGCCATTTGAAGCAACAGTCACAGACTTTTCCGTGGGTGAGTGCCTTACTATGATGCTGCAAAATTTCAATGTTTTTATCTTGTAAGGAAAAAAAAAATAGTAATCTTGTCTTGGTGATGGTCCATATTTCCATCCGAAGGAGTTGATTTTATGTTCATAGAGTTACAGTTTTGTTATATCACAACCTCATGATGGTTAAACTCCATTGAAAGATGTGCACTTTCATATAGGACAAGTTTAATAGCTGCTGACCCGTTTTTTTTTGTTTCCAGTGTACTACCTTGTTATTTAAAACTCCATTTCTGACAAATGGGGGCATCTTCATCCCATGAAGACAGAAATCTCCATATTGATATTTTTTTTTTCTGAATTTCTATAATGATGGACACTGGGATTTTTTTTACTAAACATTATTTTTATACGATACTGAGTCTGTTGCCAAAATACACAAGTCATTAACATTCTCAGAGTTTACATCACTGCACTTCCTGAGACTTTGTATATTCATGCCAGAGATTTATAGTACTTCCTGTCCAATGAGTGTAATGCAAACTGCAGTCTGTGCAGCCTTGGGGTATTCTTTTTTAATGCTCTTGTGTATCTTCCATTTGTCATGTGCATCCATCACATGCCATTGTGGGCAGTCTGCGCTCTCAACTACTATATGCCCCAACTCCAGCATGTTCAAAGTGTCTTGGTAGCTTCTGCTGCTAGGGTTTTGCTGCTTTTTGTATCACAATGTTACTGATTTTTGTGCATGGGGTTTTTAATCTGAAACAATGCCAGATTGTTCATTAGTCCAAAAAATGAAATGCATATTACTATCACGGGGAAATTCCTATTGATTTGTGTTCTCATGGGGGGGCGGGGGAAGGAACCTGGTTTGTGTGTGGGTTTTTTTGTTTTGTTTTTTTCCCCCCCACCCCAGCAGTAACATAACTGCTTTTCAAACTCATTTTGCTGTATTGACCATTCAGCATGGCAAGGCTATGGTAGCAGTGACTACTTGGCTATATCAGATGGGCAGGCTATCAGTTTTTAATATTAAAGCATGCACTAAAACCTTTCAGCAAGAGAAGGAACTTTTTTACACTGTTATCGGACTGACAGGGGGAGCAGTTCTGTTCATCATTTTCCTGCCAAAGTGAATGAATTTTTAAAGTCTAACGTAGACACTGCCCTCAGCCAGTACACATTACGATAAGCACACGGTTTTTTCATAACTTGGACGTTGAGACTTGCCTTGCTAAGACCAGCTTGAGATCACGTTGACCCATCACTCTGTTCTGATACCAGTAACTTCACTGTACTCTTTTTTTTCTTTTGGGGCAACATGTTTGTGAAGAAGTAAGACACCAATATGCTATGCAATCCAAGCGCTGAGCCCACCGATGCCACGTTGTGCGAAGATTCGAAACATAGCTCAGTTGTACTCCTCAAGCCTACAGTGTTGGATCACATTCTCCTTTGCACTTTGTGTGCAACTCCACTGCTGTATATCTGCAAGGTGCCAGAGGAAGGAAGCCAGGAACTCTTCTTCCTCAGTAGGGTAGCCAGCTTTGGGGGAGGGAGGGGGATGTTAGAGAGTAGGGAATGCATTAACACTAAGTGTCAACAAGAGAAGCCTACATTCCTTTACACAAGTGCCTGCATAGTGACACACATTCAGCACCTCTTCACTCCATCCTCCACACTCCAGCACGTACCCATAGATAGCAGGGTTGATCCCTCAGCGGGGTTGAACCCACCCATTTTGACATAAAGAACTCTTCGTTAAGGATACCGTTTGAGTTTAAGTCGCATGTTCTCCGCACCTTTTGCTTAGGTCAAGGTTTCCTTCATAAATCAGTTTGTTCACCAGCATTAAAACTGAAAGCACCTGGCTGCTCTTTTGTAGCCAAGGGCCCAGGCTTTCGGTTTCTAGTTTTTTCACGTTTTTAGTTGGGTCTAGAACTCCGACGTATCTTTTAGAAGCTATGGCATAGCATACGCCATTTTTAACCATTTGAAGTGAGATAGCGTGGGCATTTACAGAAACAACCTGTTGCTCTGTAACAATTTCTTTTTAACTTTGAGACTTGAAATGTAAAATGGACCTTAAGATTTGCACTCCTTCGAAAGGTGGCTGTTCATAGAGACCTATGAATGAAGACTCACTGATGTAGCACCTAGTTTTAACAGCAATTTATAACTACACAAAAGCTTCACAGCTCCTGAAACGCTCAACTGAAAGCTTGCAGATCATGTTCTGCCCTTATTTCACCCTGTGTGTGCTGGGTTTTCCATTTTTGAACCAATACAAATGCCAAATTCTAGAGCTGCTGTGCCCTCAACCATGTTTCCATTTTGGAGAAGTTAACGGCTGTTTTGTATAATGGACTATGCACTGTACCTTCCACAAGGCTTCGGCATTCTGTATTTCTGCCCTTTTGTTGTCTGAAATGCAAACAAATAACTGCATGTTGTGGTGCTGTGCGTTTTTTAACTACCCATAGCCGATAGATGTGTAATCCATATGCCTATTACAATTGATAGTTGGGCGCGAGGCCCACGTAAGCATCTTAAATGACTCCCGAGTCTGTACGTTCTGAAAATGCACGTGTCCCTCTTACAACTGGAAACATTGCCAAGTGCATGCAGTTCATTTCTGTCAGTTGTTTAATGCTGCTTGCTGACCTCATGCTCATGTCTGAACAACAAGGGGTGCTTGAGGGCAGAACATACCTCTCAAAAGAACCTAAGGAGGGCACAGGGTGTTCTGGGATGTGCAACACTTGATTAAGTGTTCAGGATCGCATCACAAAAGCGTTTTCTTGGAAAATGAGTACAAGTAAACAAATACGTTTCTTTTGGGAGGGGAAGCCAGACAGCAGAACAGCAATAAAATTTTTAAAAAAGTGGAATTCATATCTTGTGTGTGGTTTGCACTTCAATAGTTGTGAAAGAAAACTGACGGGGATTCCAGTGCTTTTGTGTTCAATTTTTAACCCCTTTTGTACCTCCTTTATACAAGCAAGTGTTGAACTGTACATAGGATGTTCACAAGACACTCAGTTTGGTTTTGTGTTGCTTGTGAGGTTTTTTGGGGGGGTGTTTTTTTTTTTTTGTTTTTTTTTTTTGTTTTTTGCTAGCTTGAACTTTGTATGGTCCATTTGTTAAATAGATATGAACAGTTGATGTACAGTACTTACAAGCAGCAGCACAAAACTTATTTTATAAAGAAAATAATGGCTTATATTTTAAAGGTTGAATATCAATTTTTTTGTATGAGTGGAATTTAAGATTGGTAAAGAGCAATGAAATTCTTGGATTAGGCCAAAAAGAAAATACTGTAAGATCATAAACACCTCTTTATTTAAAAAAAAAAAAAAAAAAAAAAAAAAAAAAAAGGTTTGGATTAAAAAGTTCCAGAACGTTGTATTTAAACTTGCTTTATTGCATTTGTGCATTTTTTTTGCCTTGGTTCTGACTTTTATGTTTGCAGTTTTTGACTTTGCAGTCCCAAGTGTCTGTGTTCCTGTAACTGTTGGCAGAAGACCTAATAAATAAAAGCAGTGTTAATATATTGGGGTGACCCTCCTGAGTGAGATTCTGCGGGAGAACCACCTAGAGGGAGGTGGGGAGGAACACACCCAATGCAAGAAAATATAACGTAAAGGATTTGGATACCAGCCGTCAAGTCTTTTGCTTGTAGCTGGATTGCATCAGATACTGCAGGGGTTCCAAATCTCCTTGGTTTCCAGCCTATTTCAATTTCATGAGAGGAAAATATTGCAGCGAATGAGTAGCTTGCTTAAAATCTATCGGAACATGGTAACTACTCCAAGCGTCTTAAAAGTAAACCTTCTGCAGGAAACGAAAAAAGGGTACACATCACTAGAAAGGCAACTCTTTTGCCCTTGTAGTTTGATTCGGCCTATGATCTCCAATGTCCTTTTGTTTTGTTGCCTTTTTTATGGTTGTCAGATAGTGACTGTACAGGGAAATGCATGTGCTGTACGTTCGGTACGCCTTGAATTAAAAGTCTGACTCAGAAGTTTGATACAATGTATTTTTTCCCTTGCACAAGGAGTTTCCCTGTGTGTGACTTTCAAAAAAAATCATTTCCTGCCTGAAAGTGGATTTTCTTTTTAATTGCCAAATTAACGATGCAGTCTGTATCAATGCCTCTTCTTGAGCAAACGGGGGTTTGAGTCGAGGGGAGGCTGTCAGTACATATAGCTCAGAAGGCAGAAACAAATGGCAGCAAGTTTCATGCATGGCTTGGGCATTTGCTGTGGTTTGTCATTGAGGTTATTGGTGCCAGGATGAGCCAAGGACTGTGTTCAGTCTTCCTTTTTGATTTGGGGGCTTACCTTGATCCTGGCCCCATGTTGTTTAATATTTGGCACGTTCCTTTTTAAGAATTCTTCATCCTTTCAGTGGCCTGGAGAAAAACGTATCGGAGGATCTAATGCAGGGGCGGACAATTATTTTGGGTAGAGGGCCACTTACTGAGTTTTGGCAAGCCATCAAGGGCCACATGACAGGCAGCCCAGGGCAGATAACTATTAATTTTCTAAATTTTTTAGGGGCCCCGCGGACCAGATAGAATGGCCTGGTGGGCAGCATCTGGCCCCCGGGCCGCATTTTGCCCACCCCTGATCTAATGAGAGAGGTGGCTTGCCATCTCTAATGACTGACTTGGCTCTTATTTGAGGTTTGTCTTCTAAATAAATATTGACATAACTTTTTCAAACAGAATTATTTAAGGAGAGATTGGTAATTGTGGCTTGTTGAGTAAAGCTAAGCAATCGCTGCTTTAGTAAGTGTTTGCTAATGGGTACGCAGTCTGTTTCCTGTTAATTGACTCGAGACGTAACATGGAGAACTCTTGTGTTGCAGTGGATTTCCAGGTGGATGTCTCTGAAAGATCTGTACAAATTTGTGCTGCTGTTTTTATGTGTTGTACCAGTTCCAACAAGCTATGGTCTGTGGTGGGATTATCTTGAAATTTCAAAGGGACTGTTCATATGGGTATTTGATCATCAAGCTGGGTCCAGGAATGGTGCTGGATAGCTGACTCTAATGTAGCGAAAAATGGAGTCTGTTTGAAGTGTCGGCCTGGCGTCTGTTGTGTTTTAAGCCCTGTGCTCCTGGCCTGCCTTCTGGATTTAACAGGAAGCAAGATTTCAGGTGCGTGTGTATACATATGCACATGAATCAAGTTAAGGGTAATTGCACACTTGTTTCCCTAAGTAGCAACAGAATTAAGAAACAGTGATTTTGGCTGAAACATGGAATATTGCATTGGTCCGTAATGAAGGTTTGGGGATTGAGGTTGCAAACCCATATTTCTAGAGTTTTACAACAACGATGATAGTACTGCATGGGTCCTGATAGGGCCCTGCTTTTAGCAGGCATCCAAGCAGGATACTCAGTTCAATCAAATACAATGATGAATTGCATTTGTGGAATTAAATGAGGTTTTAATAGAATCCCCAGGCTCAACAGATGTGTATAATATAACTTGTTGCACAGAGTCCACAAAATACGGTCATTAAATGTAAGTAGTTCTTGGCCAGCGGTACTTTCCTTTCATAAAAGAAGAACAAAATGTCTCTTGCTCAGGATGGCCTTAACCATTTTAAATATCCAAGCTGTATATGTGGTTTTGCACAAGAGACAGCTTTTATGGAGAACAAGGAGATAACAATCCAATTTGGCTTCAAGCATGTCCTTTTTCTCATGTGAATGAAAATGAGCCTTAGAAATGTATAACCATCGGCCAGATTAACAAATAGCCTCCCTGAGAAAAATGCTCTTTACAACAAGGCTGTGGAACCTAAGGGGTTGCATGCCATTGAAGTGTGGGCAGGCTCCTGGGGCCACTGCTGTGTGTACCTAACACTCCCCAGTGGGGTTGAACCTATCCAAACTGTTAGCACAAAATGTTAACTCTAATGACGAGGCCTCTTAGGACTGCAGGTAGGGAAATATTGTTAATAGTTGCAGTTTATTACTAATTTTCATGTTTTAAATTAGATCATAAGTGACTCCCTCTTCTGATTTTAAGTGGTTTTACGTGCAGACTTGATCATCGAGCTGGGTCCAGGAGTGGTCACCCTTAGTGCTATGAGCAAATCCTAGATTGTATGAGAGCACCAACTGACCCCTTTCCCCCCACCAGTGTGACTTTGTTCTCTCTGGTGTGAAAGGCAGAGCTGGCAGGACCAAAGCAAGGTAGAGCTGAGGCTTGTCCCAATATTGTTGTAAAGCTGATTTCCTACCCAAAATTAAGTTTACAAGAAGGAAAATGCAGGTAATGACACAACTCCTGCTGCCTGAGACAGCAGGAAACAGCTGTGGAAAATCTAAAGTCTGTGTAGTGGCACACACTTTGCTTTGCCTCGTTCTGCCTCTGCTCTATTGAGTGACGGCGTTCCTGTACCAGCTCCAGAGCTTTAAGGTGTGTGTTCAGTAGCCTTGAACATAGGATGCTAAAAATAGTGCCAAAGGGGTGGTAAAGGGCCAAATTCCTTCAAGAGTTTAGGTATTAAGATAGTGAATGGGAGCCTTTATTCTCCAGCATCTCATAGCACTTAGGTAAGTTGTTCAAGAAATGTTCCATGAAAAACGAGCGTACCCAAAAGGCTTAATTTGTCATTCCCAGAGCATGTTTTCTTTTTTGGCCATCAGGCCACGTGATGTAGGCTAAAGCTGTCTTGCAGCTCACGTTTAATTTGGGAGAGGGTGACTGTATGTGTATGGTACAGCTTAACTGCTGTCCGGGGTGTTATTTGTAACTATTGGAGCAGAAGGACCCAGCCGCATCTGCAGCCTCCTGCAGTGTGTGTGAGGTCCAGCCTTGGTAATGTGGACTTATGTTATGAGCCAGGAGTTAGTAAATCATTGTCTGTTCAGCTCGGACTGGTAGAGGACATCTGCATGCTGGTTTGGGGGACTGGGAGTTAGGAGTAGTGATGTCTGAGCCTGACTGTGCCTGCCCTTCCAGCTCTCACTATGATGGAAATCTCCTTTGCTAATATTACACATCAAATTCCCCATCTCCCCTATAATTAATCCTCACTGTGAGATACCCAGTTGTCACTGAATGGCCCACCCCTACTTTTATTTACAGCTGGTTAAAACTTTCTGACTGTCCATTCCCTATGGGTTACCTATCCACAGCAAAAAGTTCAGGGTGTTGGCAGTGGCACTTAATTATCGTAGCCTGGCATATCCTAGAGGACTTCACCTCTGTAAACTGGACACTGCAGTGTGTGTCTTGGAGTTGAACAACTTATTTATCCAGACAGCTCTGTGCCATTCCATTACTACCCTTTATTGTGTCCCTGTTTCTGTTCCCAAGAGTTTTCCACTCACTCATCCGCTAGTAGAATATTTATACATTTTCCTCCTTCCTTCCCTCGTCCAGAGAGAGATTAGAAATGTGTGCAGCCCGGCTACAGGAGTACCACTGAGAAGTTAGTGCTTTCCATGTGTCACTGCAGACAGATCTGGTGCAAAATGCACTAATTCTGAGCTGCCTTTACACCAGTTGAAGTGCTCCACCGCAAGTACTTTCCCATGTATAGCAAGAGGTATTTGAAGTGCTTTCAGTGCTGAAATTCTCTAGTGTAGACAAGCCATTTAATTTGAACTCCAAGCTCTTCAGTGTGGAATGACTTGTCCAGATTTGGGCTGGATTGGCACTGGGGTAAGAAAAGAACACAGCCTGGGGACCTGGAACAGCAGCAGAACAGCAACAACTCCGTTCCTCGCAGACAACGTGTGCGTTTTCACAAGTCTGTCTAGGATTAAGAAAAAAGCACTCGATCAGTTATCCACTGGCTCTTGGGTGCAAATTAAAACCTTGCCTTTGAGGTCAGTAAAAGGACTAAAGTACCGTTGCTCTTTGATTGTGATGTATAATGCCATTTACTTACAATCCCACTTCTTTAGAAGGCATGAGCTCCCCCTCTAATCTGCCTTGGGTTGGACATCTACCATAAACCACAGGCAGCTGTGGTTTAGTCTGCAGGAACATTATGTCCTGCTCTGATACTGTGCTGCCTGTCGGAAAACGTTTTTCTTGCTTCTGTGTAGAGGCAGGCTTTAGTCTGTCTGTTTTTTCCCTTATTGATGTGTGTGGGAATATATCATGAGTGAGGGTTTAACCATCTTTCCCCCTTCCAAACCAGAAAGGCCTTATCTCTACTACACATCTTCAACAGCAATCCGTTCTTTCATTCCCCAGCTTCTATATAAATGTAAGTACCAATCAAGCTATTAATTTCCCTGTCAATTTGGGGTTTACTATGCATCTCCCTGACTAACTTTCAGTGCAGTAAGAATCGCATGCAGTCTCTCTCTCAGATATCACCATGCTTGGCAGTGGAATACCAGCTTCAAGTCCAAAAACAGCAGTTGGCTTTTGTATGTGTGTATGCATGCATAGAAAGAAATTCTCAGAAACTTTCCCTGTTGCTCTGCACTAAATGACTGAGCAAATTGGGCAGCTGGTTCCAGGCTCACTAACAGCATTTTCTAGGGATGGCGGTATAGGACTGTACATTTGACATAGCTAATCCTGGCAGGAGGGCAATAGTAATACGGTGCAGAGAAGGGAACATAAAAATGACTGTTAATTTCCACCCTGCAGCCTACATTGCTTAACAGCCTTAGTTGGATCCTTTTTGCCCCTTGCTGCTTTAAAAAAAAAAAAAAATGTTTTATTCTGCAAACTACTCTAAGGGCCCTTTATTTTCTTCATGGTCAGCTCTGTGAAATTCTGAAGCAGTTTATACTGCCTGCTTTTAATAGTTGAACTGTAATACAGCTTTCCCTCGCCAACCACGGTTTTGAGTATCCACACTTTGGCTACCATGGTATGCAGTTTTGAGTAACCACGGTTTTCCATGGCTGTGTATCAGCCCACCACCTGCCATTTTCCACCTACGCCTTTTGTCTTGCCAACCACGGGAACTTTCAGGAACCTAACCCCAGCGGTCAGTGCGGGAAACCTGTACTGGATTGTGGATAAGCACGTCACCCTTCTAAGGGAATAATAAAATGCCTTTCTGATAGTACATCCCATCCTGTCAGGTTCCATCATTGATCAACTGAACTACAGAGTGAACTTTTATGTAGGCATCACTTCATCCATTCCTGTAAGACAGATGCATTCAGTAACTGCTGTGTATGCTCTGGGGAGCTTTAGTTTATTTCCTCTTGGGTTTTAGCTCACTTTTTCTTTTTAAAGGGAATACAGGTACTAATTTTTAAGACAAATTTATCTTTTGCTACTAACATGCCTGCAGCTATTAAATATAATACCCATTTGAAAACACGGAGCTACTGCATCTCAACCAGTGCACCTGGTATGAATCTGAAAAAGAATCATAAAGACCAATCAAAAGTGCAAGTGACTGATGTCTTCATCAACGTGCAAAGAGTAACTGGAGAACAAAAAGCAAAGGTGGGTGTATAACAGTTCTTTTGCTGTGTGACTGGCTCCCCTGACTGACAGAGTACAGGAAATGCAATAAAGTTGCATGAATTAATTTAGCATCAAGGTTCTCTTCCAGCTTGTTTCTGTCACCTCTTGTGAACCACTTGACTCATTTCCAGGTCATAATTTCTCCCCACCAAACACACACACCCTTTGCTGCTTCTTTTATACTTACATTTCCTATTTTGGGAGTTGTTTTCATTGTATAAGATGTTTAAGTTAACTTGCCCAGATTTATTTTTTGTCTCCTTTGTTCCTGTGAGTTCACTGCTTGCTTGTTTGCCTCTCGCAGCACTGCCCCTCTTTCCCCTCGCTTTCTCCCCCTACCTTGCTCTTTGCATTCTGATTTCTCTTCCCTTATATTTTGTTTTCTACACATCCTTTCACAGCATCTGATGAAGTGAACTTCAGCTCATAAAAGCTTGTGTGTTTGCGCTCTAATCTTTTGCTCTCCCTGGGGTGGGGAGAGTATATAAACTTTCTTTCCCTCTCCCTCTCCCTCTTTCTTTCTCTATATATGTATAATTTTCTCTATACATTACCTCTTTCATTCTCCTCTCTTCCTATCTCTCATATTGTCTCTAATTTCTCTCTCTCTTATTCTCTCTCAACATACATAGAGTATATATGTGTGTGTATTATATATTCTCTAGTCATCTCTCTCAACATATACATATGTTGAAGATTCTAGTTGTGTGTGTGTGTGTGTGTGTGTGTGTGTGGTCTCTCCTCTATTTTGAGATATATCATCTCTATTCACATATGTTGAAAGATAATGTGTGTTGAAATAATAGATATACTGTGTGTGTGTGTGTGTATCTATCTATCTATCTATCTATCCTATGTAATCTCTAGCTAGCTAGATATCTCTCTATCTCTACATGTAATTTCTCTCTACATAGAATATACATAGAGACACTATACTCTATATTCACCTCTCAACATATATGTATATGCTGAGTGATATATGTAGAGAAGTATGTATATATTTGTGTGTGTGTGTGTGTGTGTAGGTATATATACACATCTCTCAACATATACATTTGTGTGCATATGTATAAAATCCTTTATCTAAAAAAATCGATACACACACACACACGTGTGTGTCTGTGTGTATGTGTATATATAACGTGTGTGTATGTGTATATATATATCTCCATTATATATAATGTGTATATATAGAGAATTATATTCAGAGAGAATATAAATTTAAAAAATTCTCTATATGTAATCTCTACATATAATCATCTCAACAGATATTTATATAGAGTATATATTCTATTCGCTATACATATAGTTCCTATATTCAATCTCAATATTTATATATATTCTCTATGTAAGTATATATTCTTTCTCTATAGTCTCTATTTGTGTGTATATATAATCTCTACATATCTCAAAATATATATGTTGAGAGGAGATGATAGACATGGTGTCTATGCATACAGACGATTTCTCTGTGTAATACATGTATGTGTACATTGTGTGTGTGTGTGTGTGTGTGTGTGTGTGTGTGTGTGTGTGTGTGTGTGTAAATATTGGATCCTCTCAAGATTATAGAGAAAATGTATATTGTTTATAATCTCTCTACATCTAGAAAATCTCTCTGCGTGTGCACACACCTCTCTACATATGTGTGATTATATGGATATGGAGAGAGCGAGAGACCGCATATATTCTCTTTATACATATAATTTCTGTATATGGTGAGAAGAGATATATTATCAGCATCTATCTCAACATACGTCTTGAGATCTAATGTTGAAAAGAGAGATGTAGGAACTATACGCTGTCTCTATGCATACATATATTACCTCTCAACATCTATATTGGATTCTGTCTCTATAGAGATTATAGAGGAAAATAAGTGTGTGCGTGTGTGTGTAAAAATCTCTAAATTGTTTCCCTACTTCCTCCGCCTAGCAACGGTTGCCCGGGCAACCTCGCCCCAGTTCCGGCCCCGCCTCCTCCCGTGCGTTCGCCGGAAGCTGTTTGCCGGAAGTGACCGCGACCGGCGTGTGGGCGGGGGTGGAACTTCCGGCGGTTGGTGCGCGCGGGGCGGCGCGGCCGACGGGGGCAGCGCGCGCCGGG
>NW_005842217.1:1865537-1884718 GCF_000455745.1 Alligator sinensis
GGCCCTCGCGCTGGGGACACGTCCGGGGGCCCCTGGGAGCCCTTTGGCCAAGGCTGGAGTTGCCTCGAGCCCGTTTAGCGCTGGGTGGCGGGGACCCTGGGCCCACGTCCACACCCAGGGTCGTGGGAGCCCTGTGCCGGGACAGCGGGGCGCTCATCGGATGCCCTCGCTGCTGTTTGGGGAGCGGGACCCTGGGCAGGGGGTTTCGCTCGGCACCGAAACGGGCTCTCCGGTACCTCTCTACCATGGGGAAACTGAGGTTTGTACGGACCGGGTCGAAAGCAAGTCTCCCGTGGCGACTTCGAGGCACTCAGTAGATGTGCGAGTGTCCGTTAAAAAAATGCCTCGGGTCTCTGCCGACGGCTTCTTGGTGGATCAGTTTGGTCTCCGTTTCCGTCCGGCGCTGGCCAGCCCCCGAACCCAAGCGGTGGGAAACTAGAAAATACTCGGTTCTGTGCCGTTGAGCCGTCTGATCTCTGCAGAGGAGTGTAAACAGAACGGTTTCCCCTTCCATCACGCATACAGTGTGCGTGTGTGTGTGTGTACACACAGACACATACACAACTAGCGTCTTCAGATGATGGAATCTGACAAGTGGAAGCTCCGTCCTTGGAGGTCGTTAAGACCCGGCTAGATAAAGCCGTGGCCGGAATGGTCCTGCTTTGAACAGGGGATTGGACTAGATGTGACCTCCCGAGGTCCACTCCCATCCAACCTCTTAATTTGTTGTGATTCTGTGTTGCAAACTGGTCCACGTTGAGTTTTAGTTGTTGTTCTGAGAATTGGAAGCAGCCTCTGTAAAACTGGTGGTTGTGAATTAAAGAAGTGCCTATTAGCACTTCTTATATCAAACCGATGCGTCCCATAGCAGTTAAGTAACCGATGGACTGTAGAATTCTTTAAAGCTCCGTCTAACTGTAGCCCAGCCTTGGAGCATAGTTGTAGAGATGATCAACCAATATAATCAAAACTGTTTTAATTACAAGTTATAGGGAGCCATATGTATTCAGTATTTTTCTAAAGGGGGAAAAAAAGTAAAGGTCTGCGTGTATTAAATTACTTTTGCTTCTGGTTTATTTTGTTTTATCTTTTATTTTGTCTACTGCACAGGAGATTTGGGTTAAATTAGCAGTCTGATCAGGAGTTTTCACTAGCCCGTTTATCTTGAAATGTTATGCTTATGACTTATAATAGTATGTGGATACTCCCCTGGTCTGAGACTCTTAAGAAAGGAGCTGTCTTAATATATCAAAGGAGATTACTTCAGTGCAGTAAGATGGAAAGTCAGTAGGAGAGTTTGTTTCCCCTTTGCTCATTCAGCGACATATTAGGGAGTTGAAGAACAAATGGAACTTCAGGAATTTTAGACTTGCAGTTTTCTTAGCTTCCAAAACATGTCAACACATGGTAAAAACATGAAAACTAAGCTGAAAGATCCAGTGTAAACAAACATGTACAGGCACACTTATGATTGATGGAGGGAGTTAAATTAATGCTGAATTTGGTCCTGGAAACATTAATCCGGATTACAGAAGCTATACTTTTCTTTAGTAAGAGATATGCCTGAACCAAAGCCATTTTAGGAGTTTCAGTGATCTGGTTTCATACTATTAACTTTGAATTCCAATATTTGTGTGTGTGTGTGTGTGTGTGTGTGTGTGTGTGTGTGTGTGTGTGAAAATCCTAGCTGGCTTCTAACTGCTTGTAACCCATGTAGGACGCATTGCATCAACAATGTCTAACTTTGGTGGAATCTGGCCTGTGTGGCTTTTTGAAGGCTGGATGTGACTGCCCTCTGCGAGAGCCATTGTGTGGATGTTGCTTTGGAACTTGGGCCGAATGCCTCCCTCCCCCCTGCCACCTATTTGAGTCACTAGCAGTGACCAAAGACCCCAAATACAAGTGATGATCATATTCACCCTTTAGGGTCCAGAGTCATGTGGGCAGCAAGTTTAAATCTCTTGTGGGCTGTATTTGACCCATGAACTGCCACTTGAACAGCTCTGTGTTACGTTACATCATTGGTAGGGCATTGGCAGCGCCCACATCCTCCTGCTTTACCTGTGACAATTTAGGGTGTTCTTGGTAGGAGTTTTGTGACCGGTTGATTTGTATGTAATAGTATAGACCAAATACTTGGATGATTTAGAAAGGGATGATCCTGCCTTGAGCAGGGGCTTGAACTCCTGAGGTCCCTTCCAGCTCTATTTTTCTGTAAACGCAGCTCCCGTTTCTTCATAATGGGATAATTTGCAGGTAGAATAGATAATGGAAACGCCCACTTCACGCAAGACCTTTGGCTCTCAGAGTCTGAGTACGCTGTTCTACCATCCAAAATAATTTAGCCGTGTTTCACCTCAGGCTGTTTTTCAGAGGAGGTTATGCTTATTCTATATAAATGTTCTCAGAGGATGATTTACTCAGTTGAATTCAAGGTCCGTATGAACTTTTAATCATTTTTTTAAGCTAAATGAGGTTTCTGTTAGTTCTTCAATCACACCAGTTCATCTCTTGCAAGACTATTACTATATTTGCTTGTAGCAAATGGTACAATTAAGGTAGATAGTGCTAGCTGAGACTGCAAAGACATTACAGTCCATTTGATGACATTTGTTAGTCTGTTGCTGTGTTCCCCATACATGCTTCCAAATCTAGTCAACATTGGACAGGCCCAGCTGAATCGGGGTGTCTGAGGTCTCTTTTCTATTGCTGGAGCCACAGTTTCAAGCACCTTTTTAGTAGCTCATAAACCAAAGTAGCAGCTGATACTGCTGCTTAATGTCTGCCAGCAGAGTACTATTGTCTTATCTGTGCCCATAGAGCTGAACAAATTGATACCTGAATTTCTTATCCACCAGGCAGAGTAATAAGGGTGGGATGTAAGTGGAATTGTGAGGAGGGGATATGGTGGGGGGCAGACAACTCGGGATACCTGGCCTGGGGTGGAGCAGGGGACTCGAGAAATATAGATGTTACCTTAGGAGTAAGCAAGGTAAGGGATGGAGATGGCCGTAGCCCTTAGCATAAGGGGGAAGGTGGAGATGGAATTGCTGGGACTCACTTAATTGGAGAAAGGTGGCACAGTGGCATACAAGGAGGTTGTGGGTGGAGCTGAGGAATTCAGGAAACACGGTGTGGAGCAAGATATGTACACACAAGCATCAAACTATATTGTCCCCCCTCTCTCCATTTAATTAGAACATCACAATTTAAAAATAGGTAAAATAGGGAGGTGGAGGAATTTAATTTAAGTGAGCTTTAATGTCAGTAGACAGTAGAGCTGGAAATGGGAATATGAGAAATGGGATATGAGATTCTGATTAGAAAAGATGAGATCTGAGGCACAAAGTAGTTCTCAGTAAAGTAGTAGATTAAGCCAGTGTTAAATTTAACACATTTTCGGGTGATGGTGTGATGCACTTGTGAACTTCAAAAAGGCAGGCATGTTAAAATGCTGCTGCCATAAAGCTGACTGGCTCGCACCATTCAGTCCTGGCAGTCAGCTAACATAACTGCTTATATGATCTTGCAGAACGTTCTGCTTACGTCAAGAACGTTGAAAACTGGATTTTAATGATTAAAAAAAGAAGTCAAATTCATTGTTTCATCTGCTAATGGTCCTCAATCCCTACTGTTGGGAGTGTACATTTTTACAAAACAAAGATAATTATCTTGTTGAAAAGTCTGTCTGTCTGTCTGTCTGTCTGTCTGTCTGTCTGTCTGTCTGTCTGTCTGTCTGTCTGTCTGTCTGTCTGTCTGTCTGTCTGTCTGTCTGTCTTAAATTTGGATTTATAACAGCATAAGAACTTGATTTTTTTCTTCTCAACACTTCTGTGTAAAGGATAAGAAATGGGGTGGTGGTGGGGGCTCCAGAAAGACACTGTTTTGGGGAGGGGCAGAAGAATGAAATCAGGAACAATTTCAATGCGTAAACTTTATTCAAGTGCACTTATACAAATTATAACCAGACTTTGCTGGCTACAGGAGAGTATCAGTGGGAGCTGTCAGAATAAGATGGTAATGCTTTACAAAAATTTCATGTGGAATTCTAATAACTGCTCCTTTTAGTACAAGGTTAGGTGGAAAATAGGTTGTCTGTGGAGTTAGTCCCAGTTATTTATTGAAGGTTATAAGGTTCTGGGTGCCCTTGACATTTATTTAAAAACATAAATCATTACAGAAAAAATTAGCAGCCAAATCCGTCGTATTCTGGCACTACGAACTAATCCTTGCAGCAAAAAGAATAAAGAATTACCAATTTGCTTCCCAGATCACCCTCTTTGACAATGCCTTCTGTCTTTTAAAAAGATGAGCTTCTGGCACCTGCCCTGTGTCAGCAGATTGTCAATATCTGACTGGGATGAGTGTAGAGCGAGATCCGAAGTTGGTGAGCCTCTGCTAACAGTTTTCTCTTACTCTGCTGATCAGAACTACAGCACCAGGGCATTGGGAGAAAGGCAGATCTATGGGTGTTTGAATCCTTTAAGATGTTAGTTTTCATTTAAAAACATGAAAACTGAAAGGCTACCAATAATAATGGGGAAAGTATATTATATACTAGCAGTGAGATACCAAATGAGCAAACGAATTCTCCACTTGCATCAGCTTCTCAATGGCTTTAAAACGATATCTTAGAGTCTTGTTTAAAAGCAAACCAAAAAAAAGGCTGGACCGAAAGAAAGCCAGCCTCACCTTATTTGTTGCATGGCTGCTACTCTTGCTGATTGTTGCTGACCATCTATCAGTAAGGATTGCTTTCCTGGTTCACATGTTTCATTCATAGTATGATCCAGCAGTATTTGTGAGCCATGTCCAAAGCATTTTTTTTTGTCTGTTTCACATAACAAACAATTTTTGGTTAAAATTAATTATTCCACTACTTCAACACACAGCAGTTTTTTACTTCAGGAATTTGTGTTGTTTCTTAATGTTCTTCTCCTACGATCAAACTAAAATGTAATGTAATTTATTGCATTCCACAGAGAATTGAATAGACTTTAAAATTCTAAAATAAAACTTAATCACTTTTGTCAGAGGCAAGGATTTCTTAGGGTGATATCTTCTATTGGGCCAGCTGCATAGTTGGAACAGAGTTAGACAAGCTTTTGAATGCAAAATATTCTTCACCCTTAAAAGATGATTTATAGTGATAATGATAATATATCACCCTAAGAAATCCTGGACCGTCACAGTTACAACATCATGCTAACAGTACCATCACTTTTTTGGAAACTTTTTGCGTTAGACTTCCCTAACCATGGAATTCTTTGTTTCCTGGGTCAAGTTCTTGTGTTATAAGAACAATCCAGTTTGTCTAGAATTGTTACGGATGATTTAGTCCAAGTTAGAAAAATAGTTTAAAACTTTTGTGGTGTTAGAGTTCATTATCAAACTTTCCATTTTTCCAAACTATATTGAGACAACTTTTATTAGTGTTCTGTCGACAAATGATCTGAAATATTTATTTGGTAGATTTTGAGATACATTTTGAATACTGAAGTTCAAAATGGCAACACGATGGTGAACTGTGTCATATCTCTCAATTATTCAAGTCATTTCTCTTTTCAGACTTGGTTAGAGTAGGCCAGTGGCACCATAGGGTGCCTTGGCTTGAGATCCTTTTAAGGGTGATGCACAATGTTATCATTGTTAGGTGTGCAAACAGGATTCACAAGATGAAACCTTGAGTTTTCATATAGGAATATATAGTGTTAAAAACATGGTATTTATGAGTTCTTTGCAGTAAAAGAATTGTATCATTTTGCTATACACACAAACAAGTGAAAATTTAAGAGCTGGCATTTTATGAATTGCCTTGAAGTTATCAATGATTGCCTCAAATCTAAGGTGGAGAACCACTGGAACAGACTCTGGACTTGGATCATGATATAAAGCATTCACCTGTGGCTTTAAGAAAAGGAGGGTTTAGAATGACCATTTTAGTTCAGGTCTTGAAATACTTGAAGGGTAGTTCTTCAGTTACATTCCATATGATATGAAACTTTTTCCTGAAACCAGGTGAACTAGTCATGATTTAGCTCTTCATTTAGTTTTCTTCGTGTGCAAAACCTGTTGTGAAAGGGACTAAATCTTAAGATTACTATCCTTTTTTTAAAGGACTTAGGCAGACAAGGCGTCTGAGTTGCAACCAAGTTTATCAAATAGAACTTCTGAAATAACTTTTATTTATATTTCTATTTTCTGTCCATGTCAGAACTTCCTGATAGCTTTATTAGTGAAAGGGGAAAATTGCAAGATACTTAAACATTTTTAGGTGGATAGGGAACTTAAATGGATCGTAATAGGATTTCAGGGTTGTGCTAGTTACGTTGGGGAAATTATATCAGAGCTTTCAAAACTGAATATGAAACTTGGTAAATAAAAATGAATAAATTATTAATGAGATCAGGATTTCTTAAGGTTTTTTTTTTTTTATTGGACCAACTATGTAGTTGGGATAATAGACTTCTAGGCTGTAGATTTTCCATTTTATGTGCTGGATTTCAGTATCTTCCATGTTACGGTAGTGTTGTAGCTGCGGTGGTCCAGAAATTATGCACGAGAGTTTAACATTGGCCAGCTACGTAGCTGGGATAATAAAAGATATCACCCTAAAGAAATCCTTTCTGTGTGAATAATGTCTGGACTGTGACAGCTACAACATCACTCTTATTCAATGCTTACACAACATCACTCTTATACACCTAAATTATTAACTACTCATTAATTTGAAAGGTAATAGATGCAGTTCAAGTAAATGCATGCATTATTTTGGTAACACAACTTCTGTTGCAAATTTTGGTGCAGTTCAGAAAACAAGGAGAGATTACTTGAGTTTGATTTCTTGTATTTAGTGGGCGGAAACAACTGCAAGAGCAAATTAGCAGCGTCTTTGTTTATGTGCCTGTCACACACACTGTTCTTTCTTCATGGTGTAGGTAGATCTAAAACTTAATCCAATGAAGATGAACTGCTTTGCTTTAGTAAATAAATAGTTCCCCTACTTAGGGGGTTTTATTGTAAAAATCTTAATTTTTTTTCCAAGTTCCTGCTGTCTTGTACAATACAATGATTGTTTTTGTAAAGGTCTCTTTAGAGATTAGTTTCATACAAACTAGCTGAGTATGATCATACCAGTGTGTGGAATCACAATCAAGCATAAAAAATTAGTTTGTTAGCTTGTGCCCAGAATTTGGATATTCTGAGATTAAACTAATTTGTGCGAGAAGTAATGTTCAGAAGGCAGGCATAGATAGCACTTTCACAGGGCATAACACCATTCTGAAGAGTGGCTCTTAGAGAAGGAAGTGAGGCATTTTTTCATGTAGCACTTAGGCTTTCTAGCGTTAATAAGTACATGTGAGAGCTCATTTTTGGTATTCTGTTTCATTTTTACATGTTATTTTAATTTTCCGTACCCTAGAATGAACTCATTTTCAGGAGTGATGGGATTTCTTTGAGCTCCACAGACTGGGCCTCTGAGTCCAAGCAGAGGCCAGGGGCCCGCTGAAAGGGAATCTTTTTTCTCTTTTGGAGATCTCTCATGTGCACGGAACAAACCCGTGTCTGAAGAGAGCGCCTGGAAGACAAACCTGCCTTGTGTTATTGAACCACAGCTGAATATTTTACCTGTCATAGTATTAAAGTCATTTGGGTATTCAGTTAAGGATTTAAGGCTGTATTTCACAGAGAGATTAAAAATGAAACTCATTCATTAAAAATGAAACAACCTTTTGCTGTCATTTTCTTGTTTATACTGTTGAAGCATGTCAGTAGCAAATTGATAAATTTTGGGTGGAAAAGTATATGATGTATATGAGTAGATAGATGATCATGTAAGAGAAGCCCTGCTAGCTTACCCCTCAGAAGTGTACAGATTTATGTGTAGCTGGTTCAGTCCTTCAGGTCAGCTGCTTTAGCTTTTCTTAAGTATTACTAAAAATATTTGCAAGTTATTGTGTATGAGCCAGTAAGATGATCTCTTTCACCTGTGCTCTGCTTCTACCATCAGTTCATTTGGTAGATGTCAATTTGTGGCTTACAAGTGTAGCTGAGTGTGTTTAGTTAAATTTCAAGGGAAAGAAGGTGCCTAATTAAATAAGCGTGGTTTGCTTTTCCTGGGTCACGCTTACTTGTGTATCTGTGATTCAGAGAAACCAATTTCTTAGCTGCAGGTAGTCTTTCTTTTGATTTTAATGGGAAACTTCAGGTTACAGGTTGAAGTTTTCACTCGCTGAATAAAAGTTTCTGTAGCTTTAAAATTTGCTTAGAGTAAGGCTTCCATTGCCACAAATGCTAGTCCAATAATGATGAGTTGGAACTGGATTCTTTTTATGCAAACAAAGAGCCATATTTTCTAGCCCAACTTAGCTCTCTGAAATCAGAATGCATTTATTTATCCTTGGGATAAGTTTTTCTTCATTGCAGAATATATTTTATAATGCTATATTTAGTTAACTTATCAATTTTAATTCCTTTCTAGGTATTTAATTTTGCTAATCAAACTTCTAAAGGTCACAGTTTATCTGCATCTCAGTAAAATGGATGATCTTATGCAAATAATGTGTTAACTATTGACTCAATTTTTCAAAATATTTTCGACTAAGCCATTTAAATGTTTTGAAAAAAATTAGTCTTCTCAGTGTCCTATACAAATCTGCATACATTCCAGTCACTGCATGTTGAACATGGATATTTAAGCCCAACATATACTAAAGGAAATTACCAGTGGAAATCCCCTATCAAATGGAGCATAATTTTGATGTGTTATCTTATTTTTAAGTGCATTACTGCTAGTACTAATGATACTCCATGCATTAAAGCTCACTTCATTTTCCAAGAAATGAAAATGTAGTCCTAAGATGCTATTCTTCTGACAATTGTTGATATTTGTTTGGTAGGTGTAATCGCCTGTCAGTTTTAAGGAAAACCGAAACTTTCGAAAATTAATCCTAATGCATTTTTTTAGCAATATGCTGGAGCATCGTAAGGCTTAATTGTTGAACTACAACTTGGTTTGGGACCCCTAAGCAAAATATAGTATGGAAACAATTACCTGAAAAGTGCTGCTTTTACAACATTCTAAAGATTAATAGGAGTATTAAAAACAATAATGGCTTATTTTATCCTGCCATTTTTAATGGAACTTTCTCTTCCTACGTATTTGTTCAGAAGCTCCATGTTCACAAGATGGCAATATTCGTGATTTTGAACTTAGGGCCCAGGGCTGCAACCAGTAGTCTACAGAGCCATTGGTTCTGACCTTTGAAGCCATTGGCCTTCAGCTGCAGGGGCCTTTGCCCACTCCGCAGCTAGGTAGTGGGGAGAAGCAGCAGCTGCTGATGCCAGCCTGCCTCTTACCTGAGCTTGGTTATTCTAGCCTGTTGCAGAAAATGTTATCAAACAATGTTGTAGAGTAAGGGGAGTAAGTTTTTCCGAGTCTCAACTTTAATTCATATCTACTGTCCTGTGCCCTAAATCAGTTAGCTCTGTGACAATGCACTTGTGTGTCTGTGTGTACCCCCCCACCCCTCCCCGCCCTGCTGAGGTCCAGTCCTTGGCCTTAGTCTGATTTATGCCCTCTCGCCTTTTCCCCAAGCTTCTTCACAGTGTCTGCATTATAGATTCAGGCTCTTCCTGCAGGATCCCCACTCTTCTCTGCTGCTGGAGCACATCTGTCCTATACTGCTGGAGCCTATCTTTTACGTCCGGGTGAGGATGGGGCCTTCTAGTTTGTGTGTCCTTCTTGGATTCCCCACCCCCTGTCTTTGTAATGGAGATCAGCGAGGGCCCTGTTGCACTCCCAGTATTCAGCCCAAGGTCTTTTTTTTATTTTTTTAAACTAGAACCTTAGCATTATTGACTTACTTACCCTTGCATATTTATTTTTGCAATGGTCCTGAGTGAGTGTTACTTTATACTTGTCACAGAGTCAGGGAATGCTGAATTTTAGTTTTAAAATGATTTCAAAAACCTTAGCCACCCTGTCTATCCTATTGTTAGCAAACATTAACTAAAAATATTTTTGTAAGTCATACATGCTAGGAGTAACTAATTCATGCTGTGTAGCATTTCTGTTTTATTTCCATTAGCTATCCGACGTCCTTAGGTATGAGGCCAAGTGACTCATCGATGCAACATGAGAATGGTAGCTGTCCTCCAAGTCATTCATTTGTTTGTTTTGAGGTTTGAGTCAGATTAGAAGCCTGTAACAGACTTTCATAATGTGCAAGGAAGTTTCTAAATATATTTTGAAAGCAAGCCATTATAAAAGTGTGTAAATTGATTGGGACAGCGATGTCTGGAAATGAGCTGACAGCACAACCATATTTTTAAGTGACTTATCCAAGAAGAGCCCATCTAAAACAAAATGATAGTAAACACAGCTGGTCCTTGTCTACAGTTATTTTAAGGAGAGTCGCAATAGTCTGAGTTTGCAACTCTGCAACCTCTGTTCTTATTCACTTATTAGTCGCAGGTTCTTCGTTACACTTGTGGTGTTTTCAAAGAGTCATAAGGTGTGCCATGCAGAGGCAGACCAGTGGGCTGTCTAGCCCAATATCCTGTTTCTGACCGTGGCAACAGTAGATGCTTTAGTGGAGGAATATCTCTTTAATAGCTATTAATGGGCTTGTCCTCCATGAATTTGCCTAATCCCTTTTTGAGCCTGGTTATAATATTTGTTGCAACAGCCTCCAGTGACAGTGAGTTCCGCAAGCGAATTACTCATTGCATAAGTGTTTCCTTTTATGCAATGTGTAGTTTTGTGTTAAACCTGTCTCCTGTTCATTTCAGTAGATACCTCATAGTTCTAGTATTCTGGGATTTGGTGAATAACAGTTTTCTTTTCACTTTATTGATACTCTTCATGATTTGATAGCCTTATATCATCTTTTCGCTCAGCTTTCTCCTTTCCAAACTGGAGAGTCCTAGTCATTTCAGTCTCTTCTGGTGTACAGCTGCTCCATCCTGATAAACTTGGTTGCCCTTCTCTGTGCCTTTTCTAATTCTACCACGTCCTTTTTGAGATGTGGAGACCAGAATTGAGCACAGTATTTAAGATGTGGATGCGCCATAGATTTATATAGTGGCATGATTGTTTTTCATTTTTGTTTTCAATTCCCTTTTTAATGATACCCAACCTTTTTGACCTTTGGCTTTTTTGTTGCTGCTGCACATTGGAGTCATTGTAGATCACAAACAATTGGCTCAAAGTCTTTCCTGAGTTGAAATGGCTAGTTCCAAGCCTAGCGTAAATTATAATTTGAGGTTATTTGTCCTCGTGTATTACTTTGTACTTGTCAACATTGAAACTTTTCTACCACTTTTTTGCCCACCTGCTTAGTTTTGCGAGATCTTTCTGCAGTTCTTCACCATCAGCTTGGGGTTGAACTGCCCAGAATAATTTAGTCTCAGCTGCAAACTTACTGACTTCACTGTACATTCATTTTTCCATTTTTTTTTAATATTGAAGAAAAATTGGGCCCAGCAGAGCTCTGTGGGAGACTCCCTCGTTACTTTCCTTGCTCCTGAAAAGTGATCATTTAGTAGGGCTGTGCGATGCTTCAGGTGGTGATTCAATTTGGAGGAGATTCAGCCCGATTTGGTGGCCAAATCTCCAAATCTGAATCGAATCAGGGTACCAATTAAAAGGTCCAAATTTATTCGAAGCTCTCTGAATCTTCAGAAAAGGTTCGGAGAGCTTGATGATTTGGGCAATCCCCAGTGGCTGCACCAGGGAGCCAGGTGGACTCTGAACTGGTAAGTGTGTGTGGGGAGGGGGGAGGGGACCATGGGGGGACCCCTGCTGCCCCCCCACTGCCCCACACTACATGGGGGGGCTCTGCATGAGCCCCCTGACGCCCCACCCTATGGGTGCCCCACCTGCCTCAGATCCGGCCCTTTAAGAAAATAAACAAAAACAAGAAAAGCCCCTGGACTCCCTGCTCCTGCTTGCAGGGAGGCTAGCCATTTATATTTTCTTGTTCTTCCTCTTGCATACAGGGCTTAAATTTAGTTAAGGAAAAATCGCATTAGGCTGGCTCTTCCTGGTCCGCTTACTGGGTTTTAACAAAAAATATCACTTGAATTTAGTTTTCATGTAGGGCAACTGGACAGGAATACTATACTGTTAAAGGTGCAAGGTTCTAATTCTATCTGCATTAGTATTTCATACATATATGAATTTACCATAATGTAATATGGTAATATGTAATTATGTGTTAATATATTGAGTCAGCTTGGGCGCTTGGTAGTAGCTACCTTTTAGTTTTGCTGATATCTGCAATGCTAAAATATTTCTGGAACAGTTAATTTATAGAGCTGTTTCTATGGTTGTGGTGTCAAACTATTCAAACAGTGTATTTGATGTTGAAGAGAACACAGAGATCCTGAGAACTGTTTTGCACAAGCTTAATCTGTATGAAGACTCTGTGATGTTTCCTGTTTTTGTACTTTTCCTTTGTCTTGTATTCAGGTTTCCTACAGCACTGGTTTTGGTTTTGGTTATCCGTGCAGTCAGGCACATTTTACTATACAAATTTTCTATATTGCAAAAATTCCTTAATTTTCTCGTTACCCAGTTCAACTGATGTAAGGAAATGATCTTCCCTGGAGGGCTTTCTATAAGGTTATTCGCCTTTTGAATATAGTTTTTCCCCAGCTCTGACATTTTAACTCCTATGTAAAAAATGTGTGGGCAGGAACTGTGCAGCCTGCGTCACTGAGTAGGAGCTGAGTGGAGAGTTTTAACCAACTTCATCAATGCTCTGCAAATCATGACATTTGTATGATGAGTAATTTTAAAAACTCCAAAGCATCTCAAAGTACAATTAGTTTTATAGTCTGTTTCTTGACAGGAAAGAGCTATATTTGCATGGAAAGATTCTCAATATAATTTTTCAGAAATTGACCATGCTTAGTATTAAAATGTATGCTTAGTTTTTACGCATAGTATATCTAACCCAATTCCTGTGGTGAGCATCCTAGTCTGTGTACAGCTAGGCGACATGTTCACTGTTAAAATGGTAGAACAGTTGGAGAGAGATTTGTACAGGTTTAGGCCCCACTTTCTCTACTCCCCTCTTCCCCCAGCACCTTGTGCTTGATTTTTATAAAATTAATTCCCACAGTTGCTGTAGTACTGAAGTTGTTCAGTCTTGAACACCCGGACATCCTTAACAACTCTTCAGCTGCACTCCTTCCTCTTCTGGGTCAATGAGCTTTGGCAAGTGCAGCTACCTTGCAGCTGGCGCATTTAGTGTTTATTTGTTCAGCTCAGCTGGCTGAAAATGGATAATCTCTGCCTTCCAAGATCGTATCCCTTATGCTGTTACTGCTTGTGCATTCTACAGTGCCAATGACTAAAATACACGGGTCCTGGCGCGCATGGACCATCCTGGGATTTCCAGTGCACCTCTGCGCGTTACCTCTAGGGTGGTCTTTACACAGACTTTTTTGGACTTTCCATAGTGATGCAAATAAAAGAAAATGCATTCTCTTGTTGACTCGCTAAGAAAATCCCACTTTACTCACAGCAGTTGTAAGAGTTATATTTTCACCTCTTTCTCTGGGGTGGGATTAGAAAGGCAGATCATCTGGTGATGAAGTTGAGAGAGAGTTTACACACTCTAAGTTGTTGGGTTTTTGGTTGTAGCAGTTTGGTCTAAAGACAGGCAGGCAAGGTTCTTTGAGTAGATGTGATATCTTTTATTAGACCAACTGAGGAGTTCGGAAAAAGAAATTCTTAGCAAGCTTTCGGACATCTGAAGAAGGGTGATTGTGCCCGAAAGCTTGCTAAGAACTTTTTTCAAAGTCCTCAGTTGGTCTAATAAAAAATATCACAACTACTCAAAGAACCTTGCCTTATACGCTCTAAGGCTTTTGTCCCATCCTAAATTTCAGATTACTTGAGGCTAAACATTTTGCCCCTTGGAGGAAGTTGAAAGTTTTCAAGAATCCAGTTGGACAGTTGCAGGGCCCCAGTCAGATTGGTCTGATTCTGTCTTTTCCAGTGTTGTCCCTTTCTGTATTATTTTCTAACCTTTCTGTTCTCTGTATGTCTTTCCCACTTATTACAAGCTTATATGTTTCAAGTTCTCAGCAGTCTTTGATCTCCCTTTCAGGCTTTATTGCTTAACTGGTCTGTGCTGTGGTCCATGTGAGCCAGGACTTGTGTGTTTTAAACCTGTTCCGCATCCTTGCAAATGTAAATGAGTTGTTGTGTGCATTTTAACCTTGCTACAGTGTCGTCAAATATTTTTTTCAACATATATTTTAATGCATTGTGTTCAGGTTCTAATCTGTATTAATTGTTTCCTTGGCAGGACCCGTCGGGGCTCAGCCCCTGCTCATGGTGCCCAGACGGCCTGGCTATGGCACCATGGGCAAGCCCATTAAATTGCTGGCCAACTGCTTCCAAGTTGAAATCCCAAAGATTGATGTCTACCTCTATGAGGTGGATATTAAACCAGATAAGTGTCCTCGGAGGGTGAACAGGTAAGTCATTCACAAAAGGTGTCTTACTATTAAACGATATTGACATAGTTAAGCAATAGAAGAGTAAATTTAAATAATGAAAAGCTTTACAAGAAAATGCTTGTTGAGAATTCAGTCATTCCTTTTTCATGTTCCCCCAGAGTTGGGTTAAACAGAAATTTCCCCCTTCCATTCACTTGGGTATTCAGATAATATGTGTGTCATTAATACTGGGGCTGAATAATCGGTCAACAAGCTCCAGGAAGATGTTACATTTGCTTAACTCTGTGGAGAACAAACAGCAACTTTTAAAGTCCATTGTGTCTTAAAGTAAACATGCCATGTTTCTTGCACTTATTTCTTAAAATACTTTCAAATACGAATAATTTCAAGACAATCCTAGAGGGGTACGTTAAACCTTTTTTCACTAATACATGGCACTAAGATTCACAATAAATATCTGATGTGAGCCAAACAATATGTTTTTCTCACTGAACCTCATTCTTGTTCAGCCAACTTAGTAACAGCTGAAGTTATTCAGAATTCAGTCTGCACTCTTTCAGGCATATCTGAGGTTTTCCTTTTTTTCAACCCCCTTTTGTTTTCACAGTATTTACTGCATGACTGGGTCAGTTAAATCCCCTGGTGGTCTGATTTCGAGGTTTATGGTTAAATGGAGAAAAAACTTGCTTTTCTCTCAGTCTAGAACAAGCTTTTATCTGATCTCGCCTGGACCGTTCAGAACTCAGTTCAGAATTTCCCCCACACAAATGTGTGACATCTACTCTGTAGCTGACATTAAAATCAACCACAGTTCACTGCTTACTTATGTAGAAACTAAAAGACAGAAGCTAGGGTTTGGTTTTGCTTTGGGGACGTGAAATCACTGCACCGACTGCGCTGACTTTTACACATGCTTAGGCAAGTAAACTTTAATGGACTTCATTGGTTGGGCTTTTCTCATGTTAGGTAATTTTTATTTTAAAATGCTGAATCACTTGATATAAAATTCAATCCCATTTTAGGCTTGTTGTATATACATAGAAATAAGTACTTACTGTACGTCATCTGCAAGTTAAGCATATAGTTTAACAATGCTCCATTTCCTTGTGAAAGTCTACTTGTGCATTTTATGTAGGTTGTGTGTATTGGTTGCAATATCTGTAGTTAATCTAATTTCCCATTATAAGACCCTGTCTTTGGTTGCTTATAACTTTACTGATCTCTTAACTGCTTGGAGTGAAATTTTTCAAGCCCTGCAAAGACCCTAGATATTTTTTAAATTTCAGCCACTTGAGATTAAGGTATGGGAAAATTACCTTTTTTGCCAACATTAAATTCTCGTCATTTAAGAAAATGTAGTACCTCTATACATTGGTGCAGAAAAATGAATGTAGCTGGGAGGGCCTTTCTCTTGAACATTTACCTAGATTTGGCTGAGTGAAATGGTTATAAAATGACACTTGACTCTGAGATTTGTTACAAAGCTGACAGTTAAGTTCCCTGCAGGTTGGTTGTGTCTTGAGCATGCTCCAACTGAGGGTTACAAGAGATCAGTGGGATATTTCTTTGCAGTTCTTCCCAGGGCTCAGACTAGCTGTTGTGTGGGGCACCAGTATTGAACATAGGCGCCTCTTCTGCGCTTTGGTCACTTCCCCTGTTGGAACCCAGGCAAAAGGAATAAAGGAACTGGCCTGGAGTCCAGAGAAACAGTGGGATGGGGATGTCTTAGAGTGGACTAAGGAAAATAAGGACAGAAAGGAGCAGACTGGGAGGGAGAATACTAGTGGACCTAGTTTAAGGGGTGAAGCCCCCTAGAATTGGGCCCAGGATTATAGACTATTTCTTTGCTATCAGATGGCACACCCTCACAAGTGGGAATATGCATTTCCCTGGGAATAAACCTAAGTCGCACAATATGTGTTGCTGCTACTTGTCCCTAGGGAACACCCAAGTACGTGCACTACGGCACACTCTCATGCATGTGTTTCTACCCTGCTTCCTTTTTTTAGGCATGGGGTTTTTTTGACACTAGAATCTCCAATAGTCAACCCCTTTCCTCCTGTGCTGTAAATTAGTAGTGCCAGGAACACTTCCATGTGTATTGCATGTGTGCAGTGCCAGACAGGTCTGCAGTGCCACGTACCGCATGTGTGCGCTCATGTGGAAGCACCAGAGGAGGTGGCTCTGGAACTCAGTGGTTTAGTGTCTAATGATTGGTCCACATAAGCTGCCAGTTACTCCCGAAGTAAAGTGGTAGAGGTCTGTGCTGTGGATCCAAAGGATTCGGCTCTGCTCGATGGCACGGGTCCTGGTCAGCATGCCTTTTTATAATAGAATTTGGTTTTAGTTGAGATTTTTTTTTTTTTTTAAACAATAAAAACTGAAAGTGATTTTCACCTCTTAAAAAGTTAGAAGTGTCCAGGCTGCAATCAAGAACTCAGTAGCTGGTTTGCACAGGAAACTTTAATTCTGGCACTGAACAGTTCTTAACTGTTGTGGGATTGGCTTTGCAGCCTTGACATACTTCTAACAGTGTTTTTATATGCAGAATTTGCATATCTTGTTCTTAATGTCTTGAATTTTTGGAACAAGCTATGACTCTGGAGTTCAGAAAATTAGCTTGGTCCAAAATGTGCCAATAAAAAGAATAAATTATTTTATGAAAGCTTGTTCTTTTTCCCTGCTCCTCGTATTTCAGTAAAAACCGTTCACCCTCGAAGAGAAGACGGGAAAGAGGGAGACTTTTCTCATTAGTGTCTTATGCAGTTGATTCACCATGTGGGAAGCACTGGGTACAGAGCAAATTAACTTTTTCAGCTCTGGCCTTCATAGAAAAAAGAAAATAGAAAACACACCCATAAATGTCTTTGAAATCTGTGCTGTTTCATCTAAGTATTGTACATACAGTATTGAGCATGCAAATCTATCCCTCTTCCTGCTGTGTATCGTATTGGGTTCTCATAATACTACTTGGCCATTAGTTCCCATTTCAGATGAATGGTTTCAGGATGCATTTGGATAATACACTAAAAGGTGTTCTATAATATCTAAGCTATTTAAAAGGTCAGTATAATAAATTGCCAAAATTGGGTTTTATATTGAAAACTCAAACACTAAGCTTGTGAACTGCAGATTACTTGGGTACTGTTCTATCAGGTACCCAAAGATTATGGAATCATCATCTGGAGGATTCAACAGAAATATTAACTCACCAGTGCTGACTCTCCTGATCACATTTCTGATTACTGAAAAAGATTGGTTTTAGCTTCTTGTAATTTGGTGGAAGCCTGGACGTTAATAAATGCTAGTTTGCCAAAAGCTGCGAGGGAGGGCTTTCTAAAGTGCAAACTTAAATGCCTTTATTTGCATTTTGCACCCATCTGTTTTAGAGGAAGTATCTGATAAAATGCTGACTGAGAAGCTGTACTTTCAGCTGCAGCTGTGTAAGTTTTTTCTCTACTCCCCTGGGAGAACCACATCAAAGAGTGCAACAGCTAACACTCTGTCTACTTAACTCTCCCTTAAGGTGGGGAAGTTTACAGCTGTCTGAAAATCACACACAACTTGATATCAACTGTTTTGAAGTAATATCTTAATAAATCACCTTGAAAAAACAGAACCCTGTCCTCTTTCTTATTCTTGTTCACATTTTTAGCGTGGTGTCACTTAATGATTGTTACTACACGTCAAGTTCTTATCAGAGCTTCTGTTGTATTGATTGTTCATTATAGTTTTGTTGTGTGTGTTAAAGTTTTCTGCCCATGGTTGAGAGGGGTTGAGAAAAGTTTTGGTTTTTTTAAACTACTCATCTGAGATTATAGCTGGAGTAGGTAGCACCACCTTACAAGATCATCTTGAAGACCCTTGGTATCAGTGGCTGATAACTGCTAAGGCAAGGGTGGGTTGAAATATAGATCACAGGCCTGCAAATGGATTTTGTCCAGCTCATGGTGGGTCCCTTGGTCTTGCCTGGCCCAAGTGCTGTTTGATCCGTGGTGCAGGAAGAATAGATTTGCATCCTCAATTCTGTATGTACAGTACCTAGATGAAACAGTACAGATCTCAAAGAAACTTATGGGAGTGTTTTCTATTTTCTTTTCCCTATTTTTACCCTATTTACTTATCCCTACTGCCACCCCCAAATGTGCAGCAGGACTGGGGCAGCTCCATGGCGGGACTCCGTTTCTTGACAGCCCTGGTGGCGGTGGCAGCTCCTTTTGGCTGCTGCTCGCCCCCAGTCCCAGGGAGACTGGCAGGTACCCATGTGCACTACCTGGCCCTGGCCTGCCCCAGACCTGCCCTGACTAGAGCAGACCGGCTGGGACCTGCGCACACAGGCCAGCCCTGGGCCGCCCTTTGACCACTCCAGACCTGCCTGCCCATGATGAACAGCCGCCGCCGCCATGGCTGGGCAGAAGTTGCTGCTGGGCACAGGGGAAAAGTGGCCGCCTCGCCTTTGCTGCAGCCACCCAGAGCCTGTGCCCAGGCTGCCGTGCAGCTCCACTCCACTGTGGTCACTGCTGCCCCCAGCACCGCCTCTGGGCTGCCCAGCAGGACAGCAGTGGCAGTGGAGAGGAACCACAGGACAGCTGGGGAACAGGCGCCAGGTGGCTGAACCAAGAAGGTTGTGGCAGTGGTGAGGAGCTGGCAGCCGCTTCCAACCCTGCCACCCGCCTCAGTGTCCCGCAGCGGCTTTTTTGTCG
>NW_005842217.1:1884801-1901225 GCF_000455745.1 Alligator sinensis
GCTTATTGTGGGCAGGCCAGTCCAGAGCAGGGGCGGGGCAGGTCAGAGTTGGGGTCAGGACTGTGTATGTGGGTCTTGGTTGGCTGAGAGCTAGTGCACTCCTGCTGGGGTGAGTCCAGGGCTGGGACCAGGGCTGTGCACTCAGCAGCTGCTGCTGGGTGCTGGTGACAGGGAGGAGCTGCAGGGCACACAGGCTCCAGGCTGTTGCAAGGGGGGGGGGTGCTGTCCAGCCTACAATTCCATCAAACTGCCTGTGTGGCCCACAGGCCCACATCATTTCCACCCCTGTGCTAAGATATGACAAAGGTTAGGGCTGAAGTATTTTAGCACTGGATTTCTGCCTTGGGCTGATTTTAAACTTCAGCCCAAACAGTTTATGCATTTCCAAGAATACATAGAGCAGAGGTCAGTAGAGCCTTTCCACCTGACCCCCGGAGCTGTGCCTGTGGCAGCCTTCTGTGGCAGTCGGCACTCTCTGCGCTTGGCCACACTCAGCCCCCTGGGGCTCAGGTGCAAGTGAGCTGTCCCTGTGCCCTGCAGTCAGGTGTCGTGGGCTCCAGCACAGGGGAGGGCTTTTGTACTGTGCTGCAGGTGAATGGTGGGAAGGAATGGCAGCAACAGCCAGGTTCTAATGCCTGCCCATCTCCAGCACAAGCTGGGTCATTCCAGCTCCCCCCACCCAAAACATTGCCAATACCTGCCTTGGAAAGAATTGTTTTGCCCATGATACATTTGTGAGACATGTTATTTAAAATGTTTTGCTCCCATGTTCTGAATTAGGATGTGGGATTTGGCAAGGAGCTGGCTGCTGCTTTGTTATGGATGTGCCTTTGCCATTCTTATGAAAATCCACTCAGATTTGGCCAGGTTGTAAGACAGTTCTGTGTGTTCACTAGATCAGTGGTTCTCAACCTTTTTTATACCAGGACCCATTTGCCAACATTGGCCAGTCCCAACCCAGTAAATAGTTTAAGTAGAAAACAGCCTCCTAGGCCTGCTGGTGCCCCTCACTCCCAACCCACTGCCTCCTGCCTGAACCCTCCAGTGTGTGGGGCATGGGGGCCTAAGCAGCCTCTTATAGGCTGGGACTGTGTCAGCCTGCAAGGAGAAACCCAGTTTCCCATGTTTGTCTCATTTGAAAGGAGAATCCATTTTTTAAATTTGTTGATCCATTTTTAAAGTTTGTTTGTGACCCTTTCATATATTCTTCTGATCCACTTTTCTCAACCCATGGGTTGATAAAAGCTGCTCTAGAGACTTGCTAAATTCTGTCCCAGCCAGATCCACAGTTTCTGTCATGGTCTGTGTGCTTCAGCCTCCAACAGCTCCCGGTGCTGACTAGGTAGCGCATGTATCTTCTCCTTTTTATAGCTCCTTCTATGCCTGGACTGCACCGTATATGTGCTGTCCCGACAAAACTAAGCATGCTGTAGTTATGGGACTTCATGGGCTCAGGACTTTCCCCATATTGGCTACTCCCAGCTGCGTTGGGCTAGGAACTGGAATGCAGAGCTTGGAACCCGTCTTGTGCTCTCCATTTTCCTTTGGGTGGCACCTAGGCAGCATAGAGGAAGGATCCATCTTGTTCCCTCTGCATGTGAATCAAAACAGGAGTGGGAGGAAGAGAGAGAAGTAGATGGAGAAAGAGAGTCTAAGAATAGGGCTGGGGGGAGAGGGAAGAAGAGCAGGCACTACTTGAGCAAAGCATGGTGTAGAAATAGTAGTAATAATACAATGTATTTAGACTGTTTTGTGTAATTCATGCACATTATGAATGCATAAATTAAGATAGCAAATGCAACCTGAACTCTGTTATTTCCTACCTTAAATGCTTGATTTTTGCAGCCTTAATGCAGTTTTAGTGTAATAATAAATTAGAGTTTGGGAAAGCATTTTAAGTAGTTGATAGTATGGTCAAATCCTTTTTTATTTCCATATTTTATATTTATAGAAAAGAGTGCTGACGTAGAGTACCTGAATATGGTGGTGAAGGTGGAGTAGTTCAGACGTGTGCTACCCATGATTTATGAACTATCACTCAGACTAAGATGCAACTGGTTTGTCAGCATTCGCAACTCTTGCATACCAAGATAAGTGTCTGCTGCTTTACATATAAATGACATGGAACAGAGTCCATAATTTAATGACCTGGTTTAAGCACAGGCAAATTATCTCATGTCTAGCCCTGAAGTTCTGAGTAGGCAACTATAGGTTGAGCAATGGTAAATTTTAGAGACTTCCAAGTGCTTTGAGGAGAGATTTAAAGGCAAGGAGATGACTTGATAAACAGAGGCACACTTCTCCCACTGTAAGTTAGTGCAATAAAACTCCTGAACTTGCATGGAGAAATTCCAGTACCATATTAGTTTTAAACCACAGACTTCATGTTAACCATGTGAATTCAGCCTGTACTTTCCTATGGTTAAATCATAACATATCAGTTGAATATCTTATCTTACCTTGTAGGGGTAAAGACTATGTCTGTATGTTTGTGATGCAGTTTAGGTCTAGTAAGATGCACTTAGGGATTCATCTTCTTACACATTCAGGAAGATTCTTGAACTCGAATTCAGTCAGCAATTTTGCTGAGCCAGTAAAGAATCGAGTTTGTTTTCTTCCAAATGCTTTGCTTCCACGTTAGTAACAGGAAAAAGTCAGCTGGTTTGACTCCTTACAAACAGCAGTTCTGACCAAAAAGGTGTCTTTATGGTCAAGTTTTGACAATCCTATGTAACAGGTTCAAGTTTTATGTTGTTTTATGAACTTCACGATCAAGTGGAATGCTAAATTACTGCAAATCCTACTGTAAACTAGAGCATGAAATCTGAGAGCTTTGCGTAGATCCTGTGTTCACATTGTTTTGTTTGTAGTAGGAGTCTAAAGTTGGTGTTTAAAAATATCTAATTTATTCCTCCCAGGGAAGTGTGTACAAAAAAAAAAAAAAGTGACGAAGAGTAGTTAAAGACTGCAACAGTAGTTTTTATGTACCGTGAATACTACAGATTGTCATGAGCCCAATAAAAGTGCTTGTAGAACAGGCATGCAGTTAGGCAAACAGTTGGCTGCAGAAAGTGTAGAGAGACTGCAACTAGTTATACCAAAATGCTTCTTTTTTTTTTTTTATTTAAAGAGCTGTCTTTGGATTTTTTTTTCTCTTCCAGATAGGAATACTGTAGACCATGGGTCAGCAACCCCAAGCACATGTGCCAGAGCATGGGAAAGGGGCTGGGCCTGTGCTGCCACAACAAGGATTGGGCCTCTCGCAGGTCCTTTCAGCCACCCAAAGGCACGTGGGCACCTGCCACCAGTATCAAGTTGGGATGGGGTTCTGTGGACCCCAGTGCAGCTGCTTGCAGCCTCCCTCCTGCTGCCGCCAGCAGCCTGGGATCCGTGACGGATGGCAGGGTCCTGTCTAGAGCCTGGCCAGCTGTGGCAGGCAGCCAGGAAGCTGCAAGCTGCTGCGCCGGAGTCCATGGAGCCCCATCCTGGCTTGTTGCTGGCGGTGGGTACATGCATGTTTTGTGCAGGCAGTGGGGAGCCTCAAGGGACCTGATCTTTGTTGTGGCAGTACAGCCCCAGCCCCCTTCCCACTGTTTGCCCCAAGGCTCGCGTCTACCTGCTGCCAGCAATAAGCTGGGCCATGACCGCGGTCCCCAGTGCAGCCTCCCGGCTGCCTGCCACAGCCAGTCTGGTCTCTAGGCAAGCCCCTACTACCCACCATGGAGCCTGGGTTGCTCGCAGCAGGCGATGGGGAGGCTGCAAGCAGCTGCACCGGGGTCTGCAGAGCCCTGGCCCGGCTTGTTGCTGGCCATGGGTGTATGCGCGCCTCAGGGCAGATGGTGGGGAAGGGGTCCTCAGTTGCGCTGTCACAACAAGGTTCAGGCCCCTCACAGCTCCCCTGCTGTCAGTCCCAGGCATGCCAATGTCTTCCAAGTAAAGGGTGCAGGTGTTTTTGGCACTCTGCCCAAAAATGTTGTAAACCCCTGCTTTAGACTAATAAAATGATAGGCTTTTTTACACATGGAGTTATTCCAGAATAACAGTTACAAAATACTGTGTGGATGCTCTTATTCTGGAATTAAGAGTGCTTTTTTAATGTTTAACATAATCCACTAAGGAAGCTATTTAAGAATAGGTATCATGCTTTAAATTCGCACCGTGTTTTAACTTGAATTATTTTTAGATGTAGATGCATGCTACATTTGGATGTAACATGAACTAATGTTCCCTCTCTTTTGTTTCTCCTCTTACCCTCCTTTTGACACATTATTCTTTACCACTTTTCATTTTACAATACAATGAGACACATGATCATTGCTTCACTTAAATTCTCAGTACAGAAAAGATCGAAGTGGAGCAGAGTTGCAGTTAGAAGCTGCTAGGATAAAAAAACAAACCATTTCACTGCCTTTTCACCAGAACTAGCCTTTTCTCTTCCCCTTTCTATAAACTTCCTTGGTCATTATCTTTATCTCTCTTGTTCAGTTTTTGTCACAGGCTTTAAATTGAAACTTATTGAAGTCATTAGCATTGCATGTTTGACAGGCAAGATTTGGTGGAGTGAGGTGGCAACGCACCAAAATGTTGGGAGGGTTTTTTGGACAAAATTACCGTGATTGAAATGTGCAAGAACAGAATTCACAGTAACAGGATACTTAAAAGGTTTTCTTACAGCGCACTGACATGCACATTTTTAATAGTCTTTTATGAAAGATTTGAATCTTACAGAAACCACTGAAGTAGAGAGACTGCAGTGCAGAGACTGTTTTATTTAATTTTCTCAAACAAGTACTTTCTCCAAGTTCAAAATTAGATATGAAACTACTGCTATCAGTGTTGCTTAAAGGGGAGGGCAAAGTATCTCAATTGCTTAAAATAGTTTGGGTTAACATTATGCATTCAGGAAAAGACATATTAGTAAACTTATGTAGGGTTGCAAAAAGGGTTCTGGTTTCTACTGCAACACAAACAGAAAGTTTAAGTTTCTATAGCTTATGAAAGTGCTGTTTCATCAAGTATAAAGCAGCTGCAAGGCCATTGAAAAGATAAATGTTTCAAAAACAACTTGATGCCCACCCCAGTCAGATGGATTGTAAAAGATGGAAAGTCTTCTTGGCTCGTTATGTAATTACTGTTTGCTTGCAGTTCGTAAGGGATAAAAAAAGATTCTTGGAAATGTTTCTGTGATGGTGGCTTTCTTGTGCTACTTCAGTGCATATAGTAGGTTATTTTGTATTTTTTCTTTCCTGACATTGACAATATTAAAGAAAATTAGAATAAACTGTGACTACTATACTCAGATTTGATCAATGTAATTGTATCGTGTAAGTTGTTTTTGGGGACTCAAGTTTAACTAAAGTTCATGGTTTTGCAGTAAAACTGGAGTTGGCAATATTTAGCATTTTTGGAAGCCAGACAGATTAGAATTGTATTTGCCTTTGTTAAAACCGTGCTGTTTCCATGAACTAGACATAACCACCACTCCTAAGATTAAATAAGTAACTTCTTAGTTTGTGTGCTTAGAGGAACATTTAATTATCTCTTTGTATAGCATCTAGCATAACGGTGTCTTGATTCTGAGGCCCTGTTGTAGTGCAGACTATTTTTGCCTATTTAAACTGTGTTGCTGATTACTTTGCTTATGCTTCACCATTTCATTAAGTGTTTTAGGTGAATTACTAGAAGCATCTTTTTCAATATCATGTCAGTATAGCAGAAATACTCTTTATAAACTTATAGAAACATTCTCGGCAGAATGTATAAATTGTATGAAATTAGTTCCCAGTGATGCTTTTTTTTTCCCAAAGCTTTTTAATTGTAAATTTTGACATCTTACAACTTGCTTTTTCAGGGAGGTGGTGGACTCAATGGTGCAGCATTTTAAAGTGACCATATTTGGGGACCGCAGACCAGTTTATGATGGGAAAAGAAGCCTTTATACAGCCAATCCACTCCCTGTTGCAACTACTGGGGTAAGACAGTTTGTTTCTTTTCTGTTAAGACAAGCACAGCTTCTTACAAGAATATCCTGTAGTTAGGATCAGAAATAATGAAAGTATGAACCCTACATTTATATATACAGCAAACTGAAAGTTTGGTGCCAGGGGAGTTGTGGCAGTGTTAATTGCTGCTCCCCTGTTGCAAAATTTCAGGACCCTTTGGAAGCCTTCTGAGCTGGGTAGCATTGCCCTGCTTACTAGGGGTGCACCGATTTAAAGATTTTTTTTTTTTTTTTTTTTTTTTTTTTTTTGACTGATACCAATGGCCAATTATTAACCAACCATATTGGCTGATACCAATCCAATAGCAGATATGCAACCTGGCAGCTTGGAAAACAGAGTCTGGCTGGTAAGTCTGTTGGGGGTGGGGAGGGGGTCAGATTTAGGCCCCCATGGTGAGAGAAGGACTGGGACCGGAGCAGGGGCAGGTGCTACCCAGCCAGTATGGGACGGAGCCACAGACAGGCAGCTTGTTTGTGGGGCTCAGGGGTGTGCAGAAGGGGGTTGGCTCCTGCCTCTGTGCACACCTCCAGGGGAGGCATGAGGGGCATGTGCCCCTTGCATTTGTGTGTGTATATTTCATGTATATTCAAAATTCATATTCATTTTTCTACGCAGTTACATTTTTCATAACTATCTAGTCATATTTTATATATTATATTATTATATATAAAAATAATATGCATGCTTAATATGACTTGTATATATATATGACTCTATTATGGAAAAATGAATTTGAATTTAGGTAGAATTCAGATACGCTGCTGCTGATCTCTTGGGAAGCCATAATCGGTAATATAGGCTGCCAGGAGATGGAGGGTCTACAGGAATTTTATAACTGACAATATAGGAATGTAAAAACATACATTTTTTTTCCCCCCTTCCTTCCCTCCACACCACCCCCCCCTTGTTGGGGAGCCAGCAAAATGGTGTTACAGTAAGTAGGGGAGAGTTATTCTGGTAGACAGAGAGCCATGGGGTGCTGTTGTTTTTTTTTTTAAAGGGTTGTTCATCTATGTAGGTTAAATGCAAGCCTTAGCATGACTTCGAATTCTGTTTTACAGGCTTGATTCCAAGAGCTGTAAAGCTTTGTTTTCTTATAAACTAGGTCGGCGAAAGTTAGAAGCATTTTTCTTTCCTATCTTTGCCTGCCTAATAATACACGCAAAAATGTTTCTGTCCTGATTTCTGACTTGAGATCTTTACATGGGTTGACAGAGCCGTAGACAGGTGGGTCAGGCTAGCAGGTTAAAAGAAGAAACAGTGGCATGTTGAAGTAAAGCCTTTTTGTCTTGTTTTTGTCCTCCTTTCACATCTCAACCTTCGCCAGGTGGATTTGGATGTAACGTTACCAGGAGAAGGTGGAAAAGATCGTCCCTTCAAGGTGTCAATAAAGTTTGTTTCTCGGGTGAGCTGGCACTTGCTGCATGAAGTTTTGACGGGAAGGACCTTGCCTGAGCCTCTGGAACTAGACAAACCGATCAGCACTAACCCTGTACATGCTGTCGATGTGGTGCTACGACACCTACCCTCCATGAAGTAGGTCTCTAATCTGTTCCCTGTCTCCCTGCCGTCTGTCTCTTTGTCTGCTGTATCCCATTTGGGATGCCTCCATACTTCCACAGACATGACCAGAGGAAATTTAAGCCACTCTTTCTCAGTAACCCATTTCATTAGAGAATAGAACTTGTTATCTACAGGTGTGTAGCCATGTAAAGCGCTCAGGCCCCAACAAGTAATATCCAAAGGGGTGTTCTCAGAAAAGTTCAGGAACCATCAATCACTTCTGCCAAGTTCTCCAAGTCATTTCTCTTGAAGCAGAAAATTAATGATACAGAATGCTCTCAAATGCCATCTCTGTGCATTCTGCTTATGTTGTGCCATGTATCATGTAATGTCGTGTGCAGTAGCTGAAGGCTTTTGGCTTTCTTTTTAATTCAGCAGCACCTTTTACAAAGTTAAATCTTTCTGCTCAATTTTTGGGTAAATAACTTAGTATAGTTTTCCTTAACAGTGTCTGTTTTCCCTTCCTTTTAACCCTGAAATTTCAGAAGAGGTTGAATTAACGTAGATACATATTTGTCTTTATTTGGGCATTGGGAGTCGCTTAAAAAAAATAAAAAGTTTGAGTAATCATTTGAGATGGGCATTTTTTTTACACAGTATAAAATACATTAGTACAGACAAATCTGTAACTTGCTAAAATGATCTTGTAGCTTTAAGGAACTGAATTTTTTCAAGTGACCCACATTTCAGAACAATGTGAGATCTAATGACCTTTATGCTAACGTATCCTGGGAGTTTGTAACACAGCTACAGACAGAATTTTCCCAGCTTTTTGTTTATGCCACTTCATCTTGCTACCTTGGACAGTAGGAAGTAAAAACCCACAAGCTGGTAAAACATACCCAAATTCCTGTTAGTATAAAAGCATACCAAAGGGTACATCTAGCACACACCAGGCACTGTTCTGTAGAAGAAACCTGCAAATCTTCATTTGTGCTTTAACCAAAATTGTGCTTTACTGAAATTAAATCTTCTCAGATCTTTAACTTAGGGGTTTTGAAGAGCATTACTACTTTCAAAAATTGTAACGTATGTTTATGGCTAAATGTGAAAGTACTGCAAAGAACACCCTAAAATCCCTTTTTTATCACCATATATACAAACTCTGTACAACAATATTTTCTAAAATACTCCTTCTTGTAGAAGGCTTAACACGCTTATGTGGAAAGCATTGTCATACCGATGGAAACCTTTTTTTCTTTATAGGTATACCCCTGTGGGCCGCTCCTTTTTCTCTGCTCCAGAAGGCTATGATCACCCTTTGGGAGGGGGCAGGGAAGTATGGTTTGGATTCCATCAATCTGTGCGGCCTGCCATGTGGAAAATGATGCTTAATATTGATGGTAAGTAACGGGAGGAGAGGGATATCTCGAGGAATAAAAATGACTGCAGTCTTTCAACCACTTGGTTTCTACATGTCTGAGTTTCAGTAAGAAAGAAAATAGTACAAGCAGCTGTTACGTGATGAACAGAAAGATACAGTTGTGGAAAGGCCAGCTCCTAAGTTTAACTTTTCTGTAAAGTACAAATCAATTCAACTTTTACCTGTAAACTGCATTTTCTAAAATATTTTGGCATGTCCTCTAACAAAACACAGGCTTTTTGTTTTCATTTACTTCAATTTATCCATTTTAAATTTAGGTTTGCTGCAAAATACATCATCCTGTTTGGCTCATTGAGAAGCAACCTTTATAATATTGTAAGCTCAGTTTGAAGATTCAGTAACCTTTCATTATCAGCTTGTCACAAATAATCCAGGTTTACTTCTCATCTTTGTGATTTTTTTCAGCCATAAAATGTTCCTTGTCATTAAAAACGCATTCAGCTCTAAATTTAGGAATATCGGGCTTTATTCTGTTAGAGTTGTTTAAGCCAGTTTTCCAGCTCTGGTTGCAAGGATGACTTAGAAATCCTTAGCATTGAGAAGTCTGGATTTTCCATCAAGTAAGCACTTGGCCAAAGAAAAGTTGCCTGAGGAATGAAGTGTTAATTATGGTGTGCTAGACGCTTCCTCTAGAGAAGAGTGTTTTTTGTGGGTGTGTGGGAAAATGCTGTCAATACATAGACAAACCACTTTAAAGTATGCCACCTTATAACTTCAGTGCAAATAAATAGCTGTCATGTCTGATCTAGTCTATCAAGTACAGATGAAGGGATCACGATTGTTTGTTTGCATCAGTCTGGTTCAGATTTGCATTCTGTGGCTAATCAGAACTGTTCTTCAGCACAGACTGACATCTCAGGGATATGAAACCAGATCATTTTTACAGAGGATGCTCTTTTCTTGTTCTTGCATCTGGATGAGAATGGCTGGTGCTGTAAAATCCTGACAATAATTTGCAAGCCATATCTGCCAGTTTTTCAGCATGTCGTATAAACATCTTTGTGTCGTCTGTGCTGAAGACTTGCAACTCCTCAAACTCCAGACATGATTACTGCAACATATTCAGAGTAGGGGTGAACCACATGCCCTGACAGCGTTCCAAATAGAAAGGCTACTGCATTTCATACTATTAAGCAACATATATTTTTGTACGTACAATCCCAGTGCTTTCTCTCTTTTGAGTGCTGCCCTAGATAAACCATTTCAGGAGGTCTCTGCGTATATTTAAAGATGTGTCTTGCATCACAGCAGCTGCATTGCATTTGAACAGTGGAGCCATGGGTCAGCGGGGAAGATAGCTAAGTACGCGTGTGGGGGTGGTACTAATGAGTTTGACCTAGACTGTTACTGTTCTTAGATGATGCTCTGTGCTTCAAGAGTAGAGGTGTGTGTTCGGATTTTTGTTAACCATACATAATGTTAACTTTTTGTTTTATCAGCTGAACAGTACAAGGAAACCATGACTTAAAATAGCACCTTTATTTCTTGCACTTAATTATGATATTGATTTCATAAGAGCAGTATAACTAGGGTTGTACCAAGATGCTTCAAGTATATTTTTAAAGTGATTGCAAAGCTTTGACAGTTGCCCCCCTCCCCCCTAACTGGGTATGCAAATTAAAAAAGGAAAAAAGATGTGATCACAGCTATGCTTCAGTAAGTTGTTAGTCACAATATTAGGCTAGCAGAGAGAAATTCCCTTTGCTACAGGTATTTTATTAGGCTAGAGGCAGGGTCACTTTGGTAGATGTCTTATTCCCATTAAGAAGGTAGCCTTAAATGGGAAAGTAGAGACAGCATTCAGGGTAGCTTGGATACACGTTAAGGCCCATACTACTTACCTTGGTAACTATTATTGTAATGTGCTTCAGACAAATTCAAGCAGAAATTTTGCAGCTGATGATATAGTAATAAGCTTTGTTTCTATGAAGAAGTTTTTCTTTCTAGCTATTCAGATTACAAAATCATGATGGGAAGAGTACGCAGTCTTTACATAAGTGTCATTCTCTTTGAGGACTGTGGAATAAATGTACCCACTATTAAATGGTACCTGTGCTTTTAGGTTAGAGTTCCCTTCAGGCTCCAGGCTCCAAAGCTCCTGCTTGTATGTTACTGATTAGTTCAAGGAAAGGGGCTGTTAACTGAGAAGTTACCATCTAAGGCTTTGAGTCTAATTAAATCCATATGATGCTCGTCTCCAATACAAGACATATTTTATAAAGTTCTTCTGAATTTTTTTCCCATTAGTCAGGCTATTACTACTAAGGCAAGCAGTCTACAATGGAGCAGAGTATTCTGAGCTTTTATGGGGGGGGGAATACATAACTGTAATGCTCTTCCATACTGGCCTTCTTAGATAATGAAGTAGATCAAAAACTAGTTTTCCTGTGGATGGAGGAGGCATATACTTCTGTCCCAAGGAAGGGTAGTCTGTTGTACATGTAGTTAATGTAGTTCTGTCCCAAGGAAGGGTAGTCTAATGTACATGTAGTTAATGCTGCTAAACCTTTACCTTTTACCAGTGTTTGTTCTCACTGAGCTGTTTGAAAAACAAAGTCAAAAATCTTACTAATGCTAGTTAATTCTCATAGCAGTATATATACTGCATAATGAAATGAGGCTGTTCCTTTTTTGAGATGAAACATCTCAGTCTGCTTTGACACCGCTCTGTATTTTGTTGCTTTTTATGAACCAGGTTTTGCATAGCACTACCGAAAAATTATTTTAACCAGATTTGGTTTTTGTCCTCTCGGCAGAAATTATTCATTTCTAGATGAGACCTGCAGTCTATAGGCCACAAAATGAGTTGCATTAAAATGAAATCCCTAAACAGAAACAGTATTTAGGGGTTTTAATACCACAGTATGGGAGTTTTAGGGGGTTTTGTTGCATTTTGTTTTGTTTGAGACCTCCAAACTTAGAGCTGCAATCAAATCATTGGAGTTTGTTGTGATTTACTTAACTTATAAAAGGTGGCCTTCAAAATATCTGTTCCTATCTACTTTACAATTTTTGTTGCTGTGGCAACCAGAGCCTTGAATTGGTTGTTGTTGGGGGGCGTCAGCTATTTAGTTCATTCAGTAATCGAGGGCTGTAGGCGTTAGCTAGAGTGCGTCATCAGAAGTTGGCGGCCTGCTGGGGTGACGCATGTCTGAAGAATGTTTTGTTGTATTTGTGTGGAGATTTGGTGTGTTTGGTGCATCGGAGTCAGTATCTTTATAAATAGCTACTTCTAGGTCAAATTATTTTTGCTGTTTGAAAGCTTGAAGTGTGTTGTTTGACTCCACTCTGTTTTGGGCGAACGTGAAGCTGTTAATTACAAAACTGCAAGCTCTGCTTTTATCTGAAGTTTACTTGATGCCACCTTTAAGAGCCTGTGTTCAGTTCCTTGTAACTTAAAAAAAACAAGCTTGGTTGCAATTTTGCATGCACAGGAGGAGGTTGCGTTGTGTGTGTGTGTGTGTGGGGGGGGGGGGAATGGACGATTTTTTCATACATACAGATCATAGATATACATAGCACTGCAAGTTAATGTTGCACAAGCAGCCTGAATTCTGGCTTTCCTAACCTTGTAAAGAAAGCTAAGCACTACAACCATAATATTTCTGTATAATAAAAAACTGATGCAATTTCTGCACCCGACCTGTGTTGAACCTTGGTTTTATGCAATAAACTGGTTAATTTCCCCTGTGGAATAACAAGTCTCTGTGACTTCATTCACTCTTGTTCCAAATCCGTGCCAGTGTGGCACACCCCCACTTCACCACCTCCCCAATTAACAGCTCCCGATAATTGTCACTACTGGGTAATTTGCTGTTAAATATAGCCCAGTTGGAGCAGCGAAACAACCACAGTTTACTATATTGCAAAACTTTTCAATGCCTGTGGTGGTTTCTCTGTATTGATTATGTCTAAGCACTGGCAATTATGTAGACATCGATGTCTCTAATAGCACTTGGTTACATGTGAATATTGTTCTAAGCTTTTCACTTACATTTTAAAACTGCCCTGGCAGAAATAAGATGCTTCCAGAAACCACAAGTTAAATGTTTAATGTTAAGTTTGTCGACAGCTTCCCTTACTAGTTCAGAGTTAAAGGACTTCGAATACTCGTTTACTTCTGGAGACCTGAGTTAGGTGACGCACATCAACGTAAAGTGATTACTACATATAAAATTATAGGGCTGGAGCTGAGGCTTGTGGAACTTGCCAGGTTAGAATTCAGATGTGCTGATGAAGCAATGCAAGAGAAGCAGTTGTCGACAGGACTCATCCAGTGCAAAGCTTGGAACTGTATCAGCTGGGGGCATAGGTGTAGATTTTAGCCACTGGGTATTGCTAACACTGTTCATTTCACTACAGTTAAACCTCACGTGAAAAACTTGAAAAAACTTCAGGGAGCGATGACTTACACCCCACCTCTTCTTCAAAAAATGGAACTCATGGCTGGATTTTGAGTGTCCCTAAATTTGTTGTCAGGCTTTTGAATTACAAGTTCATTCATTTCAAGTCTGCTTTTGTGAAGAGAAGCAGTAATCCTGGGAAAATAACCCTTTCAGTTCTGCACAATTAACCTTGTTTTCCTGCAATATCTTGGGTACACATTCATGCTGCACTTGACATATCTTGTCATGCTGAATTGTCTTGCCAGCATGAGCAATTTATTTTTGCTACAGGCAGAATCTGTTGGGAGGGGAAACAAAAGAGTCACTTGAAATTCCACCACTTCCACAGCAGCATTAGCTTTTCTCTGGAACATCCTCTAAAATCCTGATGAGACTCTATATTGCCTAAGATTGCCTATATTGTCTAAGATTGAAGTGTCATGACTTTCTCACCTGTTTTTGGAAAACTTGAAGGCTGCAAAATATGCACTTGGTGCTCACTTTGGCCTTAGACAGTTAATTTGCTTGATTTGTTCATCTTTCTGAAATGGATGTTTCTTTCCTTGATGGGTTTTTTTCCTCTCTCTAGTTTCTGCCACTGCCTTCTATAAAGCACAACCAGTAATTCAGTTCATGTGTGAAGTTCTCGACATTCATAACATTGATGAACAACCAAGGCCTCTGACTGATTCTCATCGGGTAAAATTCACCAAAGAGATAAAGGGTAAGTAGAAAATTATTTTTAACTGTTACAGAACAATATGTGGGCTACTGAAGGGACACTTTAACTGAAAATTTCAAAATGGCTATTGATATTGTTGCATTACTTTAGGGAAAGGGTGCTCAACCCCTGGCCCGTGGGCCCAATCCAGTCCCTGGTGTCGTGTCATCTGGCCCCCGGGACCCCCCATCGAGTTGCGCAGAGCCCCACAGGCCATGGCTCGGACTGCTGGATTGGGCACACAGGACAGTACAGGGCCCACTCCTGGTGCATGGGGGGGCAGAGTGGGGTCGCAGAGCTTGGTCCTGGCTAGGCAGAGGTGGCACAGGGCTCAACACCATTCATTTGGGCTGCAGGGTTAAAATTGTGAGCACTACTCCTTTAGGAGCATGCTAAAAACACTGCAGATTTTACCAACACAAGATCCAAAACAAATATGTTACATGGATGGTTGCAGTCTTTAAAAAATCCAAAGATATAATACTTTGCATACTCTTACTAGTTTAAAGGGGCAATTAGATTACTGTTTTATAACCAGTGTTATCTGTACTGGAGCAGCAGCACTGCTGGAGAGCTGACCATTTTCAAGAGAATAGCAGCACTGTGTTCCACTGACTCTTTATAGGCCTCCTGCTGCTTAAGTACTGAAGCAGAGCAAATGTTGATTTACCCCCTTCCTCCCTCCCTCCCACCTCCTAAAGACGGTCATTGATGGTTTTCTCCCTTCCTCCCCCCCCACCATTTCCTTCCATTTTGGTGCTCAGTATAATTGCAGAAAGGATGTAACCATTTAGGAGCTTCAGGAAAATCCCCTCTTGAGACTGTTCTGTCATTAGGTGCAGGAGTACACACCCTCTAACAGTTAGTTTAAAAAGCATAAGTACTGTACAGCCGGTTGCAAATCTGTGCTGGTACAATTAAAACTTTTTTTTTAATTACCTTTTAATGAATTTTGGAAGTCATGACTCCTTTTTAACTATCAGAATGTACACTATTTAATTGGACAGTGATCAACTTTCAGTTTACTTCATGTGCTTCATGTTTCTCGTAATAGGAATAGCCACTATGAGAGAGCACTGAAAAATTACTTTGAACTGCATTTGAAAACTTCTGTAAATCTACACCAAACATGCAATTAGTCCGAAAAAGTATCACCCATGAAAACCCTTCCCTCATATCCTGGACCATCCTGGCTACAGCATCAGTACAACCCTCCCATTTGTCAATATTGTCATATTTACTCAAATCCAAGATGAGGGTTTTTTCTCCACTGTATATGGAGGTGTGGGGAAGCCCCTCATGAATTTAAGAAGTGGGGAAGAGGGCTGGCAGCTGTAGCTGCAGCTTTTGGCTCTTGCCCTGACCCTGATTCAGGGTTAGAATTGTAGATGCAACTGCTGCCCCACCCTGCCATGTCCCCCACTGCCACTTACAAGGGTCCTTGCTATTGTTTGGAGCACAAAGTACATGGTGGCTCTGGCCCTGGTTCTGATGTGGGGCTGGGGCTGCTGCTGCTGCTACCTGGCCAGGCAGAGGCTGGAACTACTGTGTGCTGTGCGCTCTGGGCCAGAGTGGAGCTGAAGCCAGAGCCACAACTGAGGGTAAGGGGGGTGGGGTGGGGTGGGGAGGGGAATAGAGGCAAATGGCTTGGGGAGGGGCGTGGTAGGCACGTGTCAGGGGGCAAGGGGTAGCTTACCTGCTGTTTGCCTCCCCTGTTGCTGCTTTCCCCACTGCTGTAGTAGGGAGACTAATTTAAGATGACTTCCAATAATTAGATTATATAAGTATGCTGTAGTTTTCCATGCATATTCTTTTCATGTATAGACATTGATTACTGTGGGGGCTGACTCCAATTCAGGTAAATATGGTATATTGGAGTCCCTACCAATATGCTGTGCATATGACATACAGGAAGAACATTCCTGCCTTGAAGAGCTTTCAGTTTAAGTAGGCAAAAGAGCAGGGAAGACAGCCATTGAGAGATGGCATGGCATGCCTTTCCATTTTTCATACTAGATCAGTCACAGACTTGGGAATTAGGAGCAGGTCTTTAAATCCCCACTCTAGTCCAGCAGACAATGCACTACATTGCTACCTCTGTTTTTTCAGTGTCCCTGAATGCAGGAGTTGTGTGAGACCATTTTTTCTATTGCTGTGCTTTCCCATACCATTTCTTCTATCAAGAGCAGCTCTATGGCTAGTTTTACCATGAATTAATGGAGTGTAGTTGATCTTATATTAACTAGTTATTAGAGCTTCTGTTAGATTCCTATGTACGTTCTGGACAAATGCTGGGAGTGCTAAGAATTGCAGTACCACTGAGCAATCAGTGTTGCCACTTATTCATTCATATATATATATATATATAT
>NW_005842217.1:1901256-1902643 GCF_000455745.1 Alligator sinensis
AAATATATTACAAAATTAACTGGTTAATCAGACAATAAATTTGGATCGGCCACACATGCGGAATAAATTATCATGCAGTTAGCTCAGGAGCAGGCAAAACATGGCCTGTGGGCCGAATCCAGCCCACCAGGCAATTTCGTCTGGTCTGCGGGGCCCCTCCATAAGCCCTGGTCCTCAGTGCCACTCTGAAAGCCAGTCTCTCCATGCCGGGGGTGCAGCTCTGGTTGTTAAGCAGCTGCCTCCCCGCTCCCAGCCTGGCCTGACGTACCCCCAGCCCCGAGCTAGGGGCAATAGAGACTAGAAGCTTCTGCCTGGCAGAGGCTTTTACCTGGCCACCACGAGGCTGTTTCCAGCCCTCACTGCCTGCAAGACTGGGAGTTTGGGTACGGGCCCCACTAGGCGGGGACCAAGGACTCCCACTGGGGGAAATAGGGCAGGAGCATGGGAAGCTGGACTGGGGTGGCCCTGCATGCTGTAGGAGCACAGAGGCTGCATGCTATGGGATCAGGCTGGCCCCACACGCTACCACCACATGCAGCCCGGGACTTGGGTGGGAACTGCTGCTGTGGGGCTGGCCCCACACCCTGCTGCCAGGTGCAGCTGGGGACCCAGGGGGGAGCATTGTGGGACTGGACTGAGCTAACCCTGCATGCTGCCACCACTTGTGACCAGGGACTCGGGCAGGAGTGTGGGAGCTACATGTTATGGGGACAGTGGGGCTGACCCAGCATGCTGCCACTGTGTGTGGCTAGGGACTCGGGCAGAAGCACAGGAGCTGCATGTTATGGGGCTGGGTAGGGCTGGCCCTGAGCGCTGCCACCACACGCAGCTGGGGACTGGGACAGGACACTATTGGGCCGGGTGGGGCTGGACCCACTTGCTGCCACCACATGCAGCTCCAGGGACTCTCTCACTCCAGGGACTTGAAGGACTCACGCGCCACCCTCCACCATACCCTTAAACACACCCACACACTTCCATAACCCCATACCCCCCACCATACCCCTAAACACATCAACAGCCTCCTACAGCTTCCACACCCCTATCATAACCCTATACATATGCATACTCTCCTGCACACCCCAACCACTTACCCTTCGTCCTCCCCTACACACTCTACCCACACCCCACACACATCCACTGCTCAACCATATACCCCCTTACCCCCCACACACAGTATACAAGAGTAAGGCTGTATTTTGAGCTATTATGCAGTCACCTCTAGATACACTATGCAAACACACACAACTAAGGACAAAGTATTTTTTTAAAAATAAAAATAAGTTATAGTAGATGTTTGATTTTCTTTCTTTCTTTCTTTTATTTTTTAAGCATGTGATTTGTTTGGGTTTTTTTCTAGTTTCAAGATAACACTACTCCCTCACAC
>NW_005842217.1:1902674-1906329 GCF_000455745.1 Alligator sinensis
CCCCCCCCCCCCCCCCGAAGCAGTACTTCTGCGGCAAGGGGAGGGAATTCCAGTGGCAAGGGGCTAAGGGGTGGGACTTCTGGTTCCAAGATGGCAACCAGGGGATGGGGCACCCATCAAGGGGCAGGGCTATCCTTGTGGCCCTTGACAGATCATCAAAACTCATTAAGCAGCCCTCCAGCTGAAATAATTGCCTGTCCCTGAATTAGCTGGTTAAACATGTAATAAATTTGGACTGGCCACACATACAAAGTAATTATCATGCCATAAAAATGTCCATTGAGCTATAAAATGAGCTAACCTGCTTCAAAGTTGGTGTTTGAAAATGTATAACAACTTTATAGCTGGTTTCTATCTAGCTTTAATTTGAATGTGTAGCAGGACTCTAAGGTGCATAGGGCAAAGACACCATTGATATCTAAAGAACGTATTTTATGATTTTGGGTAGGTGAGGATCTGAAAATGAAACATCAGTTTCAGAAACCTGATAGTTCAGTGAAACTAAAGCAAATTATGGGCTAAGTATTGCATTAACTAAAGCAGGCAGATAGCAGAAGTCATTGAAGTGGGCAACTTTTAAACTGTTAAATGATATAGGTGTGATTTTTGTAGTCCTGTGGTGCATTGAAATTGGTCACAATGGGAAAATAGTGTTTTGCAGCAAGTTAAAACCGTCCACTGAAGACTGCTTTGAATTCAGGTTTCAGTCTTCATGAGAAATCTCAGATCTCTAAGTTAGTGAAATGGCTGCAACAGGAAATGCAAATTATTGTAAAAGAATCCCAACCATTAAAACATATAATTCAAAGAAAAGAGTCTAATCTATGATGATTTACCATTCAAAATATTTAAAAATAGCTGAATATTCAGAAATCAAATGACAGTGAATTCAATGCAAAATGTCTTAAGAACACTGGTCACTACTAACACTGCACATTAAGAGCTGTGAATCTATTTGATACTCCAAGATGCTTGCTACTAACATGCTCACTATTATCGGGAAGATTATGCATCTCATATGTAAATGAATTAGGTGTAGTTATTATATAACATCAGCTTCTCTTGCTTTTCATGCAGGTCTGAAGGTTGAAGTGACTCATTGTGGAACAATGAGACGGAAATACCGTGTTTGTAATGTAACGAGGAGACCTGCCAGTCATCAAACGTAAGATTTGTCACAACAGTGAACATGCAGTAACGTGCCATAACGTTAAGTGTGTAAAGAGACTGATTTTTTTTTTTCTTAATCATTTTGGGTGTTCTAGTAGTTGGCAACTAAACTTTCAGTAATATCTTGACTAATACTTTTGTGCTGTCTTCCCAGCTTCCCTTTACAGTTAGAAAATGGTCAGACTGTGGAGAGAACAGTAGCACAGTACTTCAGAGAGAAGTATAACCTCCAGTTGAAATACCCTCATCTTCCTTGCCTGCAAGTGGGACAGGAACAGAAACACACCTACCTGCCTTTAGAAGTAATTCCAATAAATTAGTGTCCTATTAATACAACAGTCTTTTTGCCAAACGTTAGCAAGTTGTATGTTATGCAGTAAAAACAGTAGAGCATATATGTATAATCACTCCTTTCTTCATGCTTTTGTTGCCATGGGCTTCCTATAGTGGGGGGTTAAGCTTCTTTTTTTTAAAAGAAAAGAGAAGTTATGCTGATATACTATGATAGGAGCCCTTAAACTTATTTTCATGAAGAATCACAGGCAAGAGGCGTACAGAATTTTTAACTATTTTAAAAGGGGAGGAGGACTTGTCCCTGAGAAGCAGGCATCAGCTGTTATGATGCAACTGTTACATCTGCATGCTTTTTCATGCTCCTGTAGCAATACAAGTAAGCTAAATTGCTGTAACTTTAATCCTGCATGAAACAGTTAAAGTTGCATTGGTTTTGCTATGTTTATATTGCTATAGGAGCAGGCAGACATAAGTTCCAATGAACCACCTGTTTTTGGTATCCCCTAACATACATGCATTAGACTTTTTTGAGTCAAAGATCCACTGAAGTCCATGTGCCTTGCCCAGGTTAGCATTATTAAAAGCCAGCTCTAATGGCAAGCTGACACAGCTGTGTGCTGTGGCTAGCATCCCTCAACTCCTCAGCCCAAATAGCCACGGGTGCACATTGTACAGCTAAGCTAAATAGGGGAGGATGGTTTTCTGTGTGAATCCAGAGGGTGGCTTGTCCTCATAGCAAGATACCTGAACTGTTCTACCACACTGCTCAGATTTTTACATAGTGACTGCATGGCTGTGTTCTAAGAGAGGCTACAAAACTGCACTGATACCTGACTTCCTTCTTTTTCTTTTAAGGTATGTAATATTGTGGCAGGCCAGCGATGTATCAAGAAGCTAACTGACAATCAAACATCAACTATGATAAAGGCAACTGCAAGATCTGCCCCAGACAGACAAGAGGAAATTAGTAGATTGGTTAGTTCCTAACTTTGAATAGGGATTCCTTGGGGCTTAACAGCTAAGCACATGCTTAGTATTTATCAGATAGGGTCCTTCATTTTTGTCTTTATTATGCTTGTTTTATAGATTCTTATAAACTCTCTCACAAGAATGGTCTGAGAATTAACGTATGTAAATTGATTCAGGTTGCCTGTCTGCCCGATTCCTGTAATGTTGGTGTACCTTGTAATGTCTAGCACGCACGCCAGCAGTCTTGTGGTATAGGGCAGCCTTATTATCTCTGGGACAGAGTTTGGGAAGACAGTAACAACACCAAGGATCAAAATCTCCGAGGTGCTAAGGTGACTGCAGGGTCTGGACCTAAATGATTTGCCTATTATGCAAGATGCCTGTAGCAGAACAGGAAATTCATTTTTTGTCTACCATATCCCCAGCTAGTACTTTAGCTAATAAACTACGCTTTCTCACAATAGGCCCCATGGTACTCCTTGACACTTGACAGTCCTGTTTCCCTCCTGTCTGACAAACCAGCCTTCTAAAACATCAGCATTTTCCTTGCTTGGAACTGTTGATACATAAAATACTGGAAATATTTGGTTTTATTTGAGTAGCATTACTAAAAAAACACTCTGGAGAAGGTGCTTTTGAACTGACTTAAGACTTTCCTGGAAGATGCCAGAAAGACTAATATGCAATACTCTCTCCAGAGTGCTGACCTTCATGGAGATCTGAAAGCAGATGTATTTTCCTGAACAATTTCCCCCTCAACTAAGGATGGGGAAAAGGCCTGTTTTGATGAATATTCTCAGTAAACATGACATTACCAATGGTCTGTGCCTCCAGAGGGCCACTTTCAAACTTTCTAATGCATTAAATACATAAAGAGAATTTTTTTTAATGGTAGAAAAACCCCTTGTGAAACCTGCAAGCATGATTCAGCAGAGCAGCAGTCGGCAACCTTTTCAGGTTGTAGGCTGGAATAACCCAGCTCTGGTTAGAGGCAGGCAGGTGAACACTAGGAGTCAGCCACTGCCACTGCTTCTCCCTGCAGTGGCACGAGGAGAGCTCCAATGGCTGCTACTTCTCCCCACATCAGTACAGAGAAATCAGTTGCTGCTGAAGCCCCACCCTTTGCTAAATGCTACCCAGGCCCCATGTCTGCAGGTTGAAGGTTGCCAATCCCTCCAGTAGTGACATCAAAATGTGTTTAAGACTGGCATTTTAGGGAAAG
>NW_005842217.1:1906360-1907699 GCF_000455745.1 Alligator sinensis
GATTACCCAAAATCTGTTTTGCAGCAGCATTGTCAATTATATTAAATATAGCTCAGCACAGTACATTTAAACTGGATTATTACTTGCAAAGGCAAAAGTTGGGTTATGGGTATTTGGATAATTAAGAGAACAACTAAGTTGTTGTCTCATTCCATGGGGGGAGGTGGAGTTGGATGGATTTTGGCTAATAGAGCTGGGTGAGTAGGGTTTAAAAAAGTTAAGGTAACGAAAAGGGGAATGTTATAGGAATTCTGTTAATTTTTAATATAACATGGAAACTTATCCTTTCTTCTTTCAGGTAAGAAGTGCAAACTATGATGCAGATCCGTTCGTTCAAGAGTTTCAGTTCAAAGTTCGAGATGAGATGGCCCATGTGACAGGACGTGTGCTTCCAGCTCCAATGTTACAATATGGAGGACGGGTGAGACTTCAGTTTTCCATTTTTTCCCCTTTGTCAATAATACAAGTAACAGCATTACTCCTATTACTGAAGCTTTGGGCCAGCTCAGTTTCCTTATGCATAGTGCAGAGAATCAGAGCTCCAGCTGTATGTCGGGGATGTTTTCCAAAAATAATGTGGGGTTTTTTTTTTCCTCTTCTGATAATTTGAACATCAGAGTGTTTCTTTAATCTCCACAGAATCGAACAGTGGCTACCCCCAGCCATGGAGTATGGGATATGCGAGGGAAACAATTTCACACTGGTGTTGAGATCAAAATGTGGGCCATAGCTTGCTTTGCAACTCAGAGACAATGCAGAGAAGAAATACTGAAGTAAGGCATGTCATAGTTTAGACACTGGACTATTCTTTCAGTGAATCTGTAATGTTCAAAATTCTAACCCGGGACTCAGTACAATGCCCATTTTATCCTAGTTTTAATGCTGAAGAGGGTATTTGTTTATAACTTGAAACTTCTTTGCTTCCATGCTGGACCTAGGAAAAATCTATTACCTTTGCAATTGAAGTTCTGCAAGGATACTATTAAGTGGTTTTCCTGTTGTGTGGTAGCCACAGTGGAACATGAAGTAATCCAGTTCTCTGTATGGCTGTCCTTAACGTACCTGAAAGAGTCCTAAAGCTCTCTAATTCTGTTCCTTCTTGTACGATGGTATAAGAATGGCGAGAGCGTCAAAATATCATCACACTCTATCTTAAAAGTCCCTCTGCACTCCACACTTTTTTAAATTTAAACTGTTTTTACTTGCCTTACGTAAAATGTCTTCCTCCGCTTTGCCTGTTTGTTATGGATGCCGCTGCTGAAACTCAGTATACCAACTTCACTCTTTCACTAGGGGTTTTACAGACCAACTACGCAAAATCTCCAAAGATGCAGGAATG
>NW_005842217.1:1907730-1910775 GCF_000455745.1 Alligator sinensis
AGCCATGCTTTTGTAAATATGCACAGGGGGCAGACAGTGTGGAGCCCATGTTCCGGCACCTCAAGAACACCTACTCAGGGCTCCAGCTCATCATCGTTATCCTGCCAGGGAAAACGCCTGTGTACGGTAAGGGAGTATCTCAGGACGGACATCTTGGCTCAGGTGTTCTAGCAACGGTCTTTGCTGCTCAGTTGGTAAAGTCTAGAGGACTGTCCTCCTAGGCATCTGAAACCAAGTGCTTTGCCCTAAGTGATACTGCATGGGAAGGGGGTCAGGGCATTTATTTAATGGGGAGTTAACAAGATGGAGCGTAAATTTGAAGTACGGTGGCTTTGGCTAAGTTCTAATCTTGGCTTGTATTTCAGACATTTAATTACTTGTCTCTGGTGTATTAAAATTAACTTAATGCTTGCTTCTTAGCGGAGGTGAAACGTGTGGGAGATACACTGTTGGGAATGGCCACACAGTGCGTTCAAGTCAAGAATGTCATAAAAACATCTCCACAGACTCTCTCCAACCTGTGCCTAAAGATTAATGTTAAACTAGGAGGAATCAACAACATCCTTGTACCTCATCAACGGTAAGAATTTATTTTAGTGAGGGTTGCTTTAGGACTTGATTTTGGAGGGTTTTTAGTTTCCCATGTGTTCTCTGTGGGACCAGTGGTGCTTCCATTGGCAAAACATCCTGATTTGCCAGTGACTTCAGGTTTCTTCTTTTCAGGTATGGTAAGGGAGAGGTGAGGTATTGCATCATCCTCAGTAGGTGTCAAAATTAATTGAGTCTCTAAGCAGAAGCTGGTAAACGAAAGTCCCCCCGACCTGGGTGTTGGACCACTATGCTATACATGCAGTGAATGATAAGAGGGTGTTGCCTTTTGAATGGAAATATTGTGTCATTCTCCTATTTTATAAGTATTCTGTTTCTCTTGTAAGCCACCGTGAGCTTTTTTTGGATGGGCAGCGTATAAATCAAATAAATAAGTAAAAACGTCATCTCTGGTGGCTCTCCTAATAGAAACTTAGGATCCCACAGAACTAAGAACACATTGGTTCTGTGTGCTATTAGGGGTACAGCATATATCATAAGTATTTATCCTCTTCTATGTAACAGGAGAGAGTTCATCTTTCTGGGCAGGATGCTTTATTGTTCCAGTGCTTTATCCCAGTTAATTTTTTTTTTTAATTGCTTGAGTGTCTAGGTTTCTACTGCCTCTCTTGATCTTCAGTCTAGTACAGGGGTGGGCAATTATTTTGGGTGCAGGGCTGCTTACTGAGTTTTGGCAAGCCATCGAGGGCCGCATGACAGGCAGCCGGGGGCAGTATTAACTTTCTAAATTTTTTAGGGGTCCCGCAGGCCAGATAGGATGGCATGGCGGGCCGCATCTGGCCTGCAGGCCGCATTTTGCTCACCCTTGGTCTAGTATATCACTGATTTTCCTAATGAGAGCTCACTTGGACAGGTCGCTAGTATGACATATATATACTCTTGTGCTTCTTGGCACCGAGAAGAGGGCAACAGTATCTACCCTGGAGCCTGGACACACTCCCTTTCTGGCCCCAAGTGTTATGAGAGCAGATTTCTTTTGAAGGAGTGGAACTGTGAAGGGTTCAGAGGGTAATGTACTACCACAGAACAGTTTTTTTTTAATTAAAGCCTTGAATGTCTCTCGATACTTTTGGAAAAGCTCTGGGCCAGATTTAGGGAACCAAAGTTAATATGAAGTCTTATAGTTTAGTCTTAAGTGACTATAAGAATGGGTAGTGAGAGTTTTTAATGTACCACCTTGCTTTCATGAAGTGCCACCCAGAATAGTGTGTACACTGTAACTACATCTGATCCAGCGTTTGTAATATTTGTGCAGTGTTTGGCACAATGGACAACTTGTTCTTGAATGCCGTGAGGCATTACCATAGCTTCCATGATTAATAATAATGCCTTTTTAGGGGATGTACATTTAATATGAGGTGGTGGCTCTTAAGTAAACTTCTTAGCAGCCCAGTTGTAAGTAAACCGATGCATTTTGGAATGGTGATGGTATTGTTCAGAAGTTCTCTACAACTTGCCTGATACTGATTTCCTTGTTGAAAGTTAATCTTCTGGGTAGTTGGTAAAACTGTCTTCTCCCTCAGGATCCTGTTGTGAGTTCAGACAGAATCCGGGACTGAGCAATTTAGTAGGTGAATGGTTGGTGCAAGGTTGACTTGTCACTTTTTTTTAAAGACCTTCTGTGTTCCAACAACCAGTGATCTTCTTGGGAGCAGATGTCACTCATCCACCTGCTGGGGATGGAAAGAAGCCTTCCATTGCTGCTGTGAGTCCTGTTATAGTGGTTTAGTTTTGTTAATTTGTTATAAAAAGATCAGGCTAGAAAATACAGCTACACTTGAGTTCTGAAATTTTATAAGTTAACTCGCTGATTTTCATGGCATTTATTTCCACTGTGTCTTCCAGTTGTATGTATACATTTCCAGTTTAATTGTCAGAAATCTTATGGCTGCTTTACAGGAAAAGTAAGACTTGAGACTTCTGATTCATGCTTTTTAGCATTTTAAAATACTTGACCATAAGGTAAGGAGGGATGTTCACTGAATGAGTTGTCTTCAAGAAAATGTAACTGAATTATAAGTGCTTTAAATTCTCTACTAATATTCAGGCTGACAGATATCACCACTGTCTTTTAGAATTTTAAAAAGGGCTTAGAGAGGTGTTAACAGAGCAATCTTTAGTAATTTTCTTACTTCTGGCCAGGCAAAGTTGAGATGTTTTTAGAGTCAGATCTTAAGACAGTCATATGGTAATGTTGCCCTCCTGTTACAATGTCTGATATTTCACAGACTAGGTTTATTTGCTTCTTAGGAAGGCTACCCGTGCTTTCTAAAGAATGGTGTGTCTAAATTGAGCAAAAAATCGAGCCAATGATAACAATAATAACAATAATAGCCAATGATCCTTCCTGAAGAGGAACATTTAAAGTCCAATTTTGAGCCAAGAAAAAGTATCTTCTCAGCTTTACTAAGAAGGGAATAGAAGGGGAAGGGAAAG
>NW_005842217.1:1910856-1930765 GCF_000455745.1 Alligator sinensis
AGCAATTTTGAGGCAAATATTCTTTCTGTACAGGTTATAAAGGTCAAGGTTCATCCTTTTCCATAAGTGTGTCAGGACTTCAAACCCACAACTTACAACAGACTTAAATGACCTGGTTTCATTCTCTTTAAATCAAACCTTTATATGAAATCATTTAACCTTTTCCTCTTAACTTGTTCTTTCTCATTTCCCTGTAGACAGGACCTCTTAGCCTTTTTATTTTTATATTTATGCTTTAACCTGTAGGTTGTAGGTAGCATGGATGCTCATCCAAGCAGGTATTGTGCCACAGTGAGAGTTCAAAGACCCCGGCAGGAGATCATACAAGATTTAGCCTCCATGGTCAGAGAACTTCTCATCCAGTTCTACAAGTCAACACGGTTCAAACCCACACGTATCATCTTCTACCGGGATGGAGTCTCTGAAGGACAGTTTCGACAGGTCATTATGCTTAAAGTCTTTTACTCTGGCAAGGTTTGGATTGAGGAATGTTTGTTTGATCCATGTATAAAATCTGGAACTGAGTTAAACTGCTTTGAGTTAATCATAGATGTCTTAGCACCACACATTGACTTCTTTTTATGTACATAAGAAATTCCCAAAAGGTGGAGATTAGTCAAAAGCCTTAATTTCCTCCGTCCATACTCAGTGTCTTAATAGGACAAAAAAATTCTCTGAATGGGAAGCCAATTACTTACAGACAGGAAAATGATATAGATTTTCTTTCAAATCTGAATTTCATAATAGACTGGAGACAGTTGAGAACAACTTGTACAAGCCATAAACACGCTGTATGGAATACATTGCGAGAGTCAGCTAAACCATTTTGTTTCTCTGTTTTTAGGTTTTGTATTATGAGCTGCTAGCAATTAGAGAGGCCTGCATCAGTTTGGAGAAAGACTACCAGCCCGGAATAACTTATATCGTAGTGCAGAAACGACATCACACACGATTGTTCTGTGCTGACAGAACAGAAAGGGTAACTTCTAGTTCATTACCAAGTAGCTATGTGCATGACCAGGTAGAGAAAATATTTGCACTGAGTTTGACAAAAACTACCCAAATGTTCAGTGCTTCCTTGGATTCAGAGGAGATGCTCAGGATTGATAGGTGCGAAGTATGAGCTCCATCTTATTTGAAAACAGCATTTTTCTTGCATCAGCTTTAACGCTCCATCTGGCCCTAGTGAATGTGTCTTAGAATGACAGACATTCCCGAGACATATTGTGCTATGGCAGTAAATTAGTTTCAATAAGACAACGCTAATATCCTTTTAAACAACATTTGCTACTGATTTGTACCAAAATCACAAATACCAGAGAATATACATATGAAACTAAAAAGGGCATTATTTCAGTTAGCTTTCCTTGTCTGATCTAATACAGACTGGATGGGCACTCAAACCAAAACATAAATGTTCAGCTACTTGTTCTTCACTGTAGGAATACCTGAAAGTGCTGTGATTGCAACTTGTTCAGCTTTGGAGAGAAGGAAATCAAATATCCTGTATTACTATATTGACCCTCTTTTTCCAAGAGAGCGTACAGGTGATTCATTGAGTGCTGCAAACAAAATAGTGTTCTTCTTTGATGGTACAAGTACACTCACTTGTTTTCTGAAATTATCTAGTGAATATTTTTCTTTATTCTTTCTTAGGTTGGAAGAAGTGGCAACATTCCAGCTGGAACAACTGTAGATACAGACATTACACATCCATATGAGTTTGATTTTTACCTCTGTAGCCATGCTGGAATACAGGTAGGATTCCTTTCTTCATAAATTAATAGATGATACTTTGGCAAAACCTCCCCCCACAAATCTCTGCTTATCTAAGAGATGGGAATCTTGTTGGTTGTAAAAGTGATTCACTGAAAGATTCCACTGGTGAAGTTTTCATGTTGTCTTCATATGAGGTTTTTCTACTTAATTTGAAAAGTGGTTAAATAAATTTGAAAGTAAAATAATATATTAATACATATATAGCTATAATAAAATGCAAGCTGTTTATATTTGAGGACTTGATTCAATTTCAGGATTAAAAACTATGTTGGAAATAAGTAAATTGTAGGATATGCAAATGGAACCCAGCAGCTTGGCGGTTATGCCAACAGTACAGTGGGTAGCCAGTTTAATGAGTAAAATGACATCAATATATATGAAAGTAGAAGGAAGTAAACTCTTCCAAGGTCTGTTTTGTATGTTCATGAAATTTGTGCCTGGACTGCAGGCTGTTTTGGTAGTGCTGTGGGCATACTCTGTCTTCTTGACTTTTCCAAGGGTCCAGCTGCTCTGACGAGCCTTAGTTTATAAGTACATATCTAGATTTGTGGCATTTATAGGCAAACAAGTCCACCAAAAATACTTGCTGGTGTTCACTCCAAAATTTTTTTTGAAGGGATGAAAAAATATCTCATCTGAAGCAAAATGAAACCAGCCTCATATGTGGTTGGTACTAATTTTAATGCTGTGAGACGTGTTCTGACAAGAATACTGTACTTAAATGTGAATTCCCTTCATTCATTCATAGCTGGAATGTCAACATCTTGAGACAGACAAATTGCAGATGACGGGTAGGGAAAAAACCTAACTTTGTGCTCTCATTTAAAAAAAAAAAAAAAAAAAAGCAAAATCACTAATGATAGACCGGTTAGCATGTCATCTGCTTAGGCAATAGCCTGAAATGGTTGAAATTGTTTAATCCATTAACTGTTGGTTTGATCTCATTCATTCAGTAGTATTTTATGGAAAAATAAGTTTTATTGAACTTGTTGGTATCTTTTTTTCTGAGACAAATTTGAAGAAAGTAACTTGACACAATACTCTGAAAATTCTATAAGATCTTGTCATAGGACCATTGAAAATACATTCTGGTTTAAGAAGCATCGGTGTAGCATATCCCATGGATTCAGAACCAGTTAACATTTTCAAAGTAACAGTAAATGAGGCATCATTTAACAAAGGAATTTCTAGTGAGGTTTCAGTGACCTCCTGTTTAAGTGTCCCAGACATATCTGTCAGTAAACTGAAAAAAGGACAGTTCCTTGCAGGTAAAGATGAGAGGACCCGAATATGGGAATGGTAAAGACACTGGTGGAAGACCAAGTGAACATGAGCTTCCAGCTTGATGTGGTGGCCAGGGGCAATTGTGATTCTTGAATGGGAGATACTGAGTGAAAGTAGGAAGATGTTAATAGTCTATCTGGCATTAACGAAACTGCTCCTGTAATACTGCATCCGTTTCTAGTGTTGCTACTTAAAGGTTCTTGACAGCCAGGTGAGAGTAGAGAGAAAAGCAACAAGGATTATTTGTCTCTGTAATGGGACACGAAAACTCAGTTTTTAGTTTATCCAGAAGAAGGATAAGAGGTGGCTTGATCACAGTATAAGTACCTTTATTGGGAAGAAACTTCTGATTGAGGGCTAACTTAATTTAGGGGATGGAAGATGACAAGATCAATTGGCTGGAAGTGGAAGCTTGACAAGTTCAGAGTAGAAAAAGGATGTACATTTCTAAGTGACAGCAATCAACTTTTGGAGCAATTTATGTAATGTTGTTTGAGTTCTTAGTTCAGTCTTTACAGATCTTTATAACTCACTGATGTAGGAATTGCAAGCAAAATGATTGGTTTATGTTGTTTGGGAAATCAGACTAGATCATCACATAGATCAAAATCTAACTTGATGCATATGAAACCATCAGACAAGTGAACTGATGTTCCCTTTTCCATAGGGTACCAGCCGTCCCTCACACTATCATGTTTTGTGGGATGATAACTGTTTTACTGCAGATGAACTTCAGCTGCTGACTTACCAGCTCTGCCACACATATGTGCGTTGCACACGATCTGTTTCTATACCCGCACCAGCCTATTATGCTCATCTGGTAGCATTCAGAGCACGATACCATCTTGTGGACAAAGAACATGACAGGTAATAAAAGCACAAGTGTTAGGCTTTATCTCAATTAAGCCCTCTCCCCAAAATACTTTTTGTTGAGCATTTAGACCTTTTGACCCTAGATAGTACAAACTGGGCGCATCTACACAAGACGTTTACTGTGCAGTTGACTAATTAACTGTGCAGTAAATGTCTCGGCATCTGCATTTTCACCCCTATTAGGGCACACAAAACAAACTGCACAGCAGGGTAGGACTTGTAGTTACAAGTCCTGCCCGGATGAGGAGTAATTTTTGTGCGCAGCAGCACGTGTAGATTCTGAACCGGCTGGCTGGGGAAGTGGTTCCCAATAGGGCTGTGCGAAGCTTTGGGTGCTGATTTGATTCGGAGGAGATTCGGCCCGATTCAGTGGCCAAATCTCCAAATCTGAATTGAATCGAATCAGGAAACCAATTAAAAGGTCCGAATCTATTTGAAGCTCTCTGAATCGATTCGGAAAAGATTTGGAGAGATTCGGGCAGTCCCCACTCGCTGCCGCAGGGAGCTGGACCGAGACTCCATGCTGGTAAGTAGGGGGCTGGAGGATGGGAGAGGGGACCGTGGGAGGACCCCTGCCAGGCCCCATCCCCTGCCTGCATCGCCTGACCCCTGCCCACTCTCCCAGCTCCCCTCATGGCTGCCTGGCCTGGCCCAGTTCCTGGCTCTTCAAAAAACAAAAAAACCCCTCCCACTCACCAGCTGCTGCCAGGCAGGGGGACAATCCCCACTGCTCCGCGCTGCCACGAGCCCCCTGACCCCTACCCGCTCTCTCAGCCCCACCCCATGGCTGCACCGCCCGACCCCAGCTCTTTAAAAACAAAAAAAACCCACCGGACTCATGGGCTGATGCAATGGCCTCGGGGCTTGTGGCAGAGCCGCCATCTCTTCCCACCCCACCAGCAGCGTGGGGCAGTGGGGGGGCAGCAGGGATTACACCCCCCCCCCCGCTCCAGGCAGCAGCTGGTGAGTAGGGGCTTTATTTTTCTAATGGGCCAGCAGCCATGAGGGGTGGAGGGGAGGCAGCACTGGGAGAGCGGGCGGGGGTCAGGGGGCTTGTGGCAGAGCCCCCCCCACACAGCACAAGGCAGTGGGGGGCAGCAGGGATTGCGCCCCCCCCCAGCAGCTGCTGAATGGGGGCTTTTTTTAAAAAACCGGGAGCTGGGGCAGGCAGGGCAGCCATTGAGAGCAGGTGGGAGATGGGGCTGATTCAGCTGGGGCCGATTCGGATCACCGAATCGAATCACTGTCCCCCAAATTGGCCGAATCCAAAGCAAATACTAGCCACTTCACACAGGCCTAGTTACCAACATTTTTTTTACTGCGGTCTGGTGGGAGCAGGACACGGTGCACAGATCTAGCTGCCTCCCTCTTGGAGCTACCCCACTGCCCGGCTTTAACCCCAGAAGCTCAACTGTGACCCCAGAAGCCACTCGCCTGGGCAGACAGATGGAGGGTCTGAGCGGAGGGCTCATGCCATGACCCGGCAGCCAACCCGCCATGGCCCGGTGGTTGGGAATGTCTGGGATAGGGCACCAAGGGTACTTCAGTTCAGAGGCTGCCTGCCGGCTAGCCCTGCACTGAAGCACCCTTGTGTCCCAGCCAGCCCCTCTGCAGCACACTGCGCCCAATTGAAGCAGCTCCGGGCTGTCAGGCTGGCCTCCCAAGCCCTTGGCAGCTGGGGCTGCTGTGATCCAGCTCTGTGTGCTGCAGTCTAGGCATACGTGTAAACCATGTGTCCAGGAGCAATAAGCCCCCTAATGGCACATGTAGACATGCCCTTTACCTAGTAGCTTGGCTTTCATCTCGTGGAGCACTGGACTTCAAACACATTTCCCCCACTGCCACCACAGTGTGCAGGTATAGTGTGATGTCCAGTTTCCATTAATGAGATAATTTGGGTTCAAAGCATCATATTTTTATTTAATGATCTGTCCTGCATTTTTGCTTTTGAGATTTGGTTTAAAGCAGGGCTGTCCAACTGGTAGCCTGTAAGCTGTGTGCAGTCCCTGAGGGGTTAAATTGAGGCCTCTGTGCTCCTGCCCTGCTGCCATAACTGTGGCTGCAACTGCCACCAGAGTCTCTGGGTTCCCGCTTCCTCCTCTAGCTTCTGCATCCTGTACTTGCTCCAGGGGGCTGGACAGTCTCTTTTGGTGCAGCTCAGGGAGCTGGGAGGTGAGCCCAGAGCTGCGTGAGTGCACAGTGCAGCTGTGGAAGGCAGGGTGCCCAGGTTGGTGTGCAGCTGTGGTGAGGCAAGTGTGCAGGTGTAGTTCAGTGATCAAAAGGGGAGGGTGTCTGCATAGCCCAAGGAGTTTGACTTGCCCTGGTGCGTCCTTGGGGTGTCCAGCCCTTGCTGGTGTGGTTCACTTGGCATGCAGCCCCTTAGATGTTGGACAGCCCTGGTGTAAAGGACTCAGTGCATGCATTAATTCTAATCCAGAAACCAGAAGTCGTTTTGAATGAGGAGCATGATTCATCTATTACAGTTTTTTAGCATGATTCATCTATTACAGTTTTCAGATGTCTTCATTCCTAAGTTTGTTACAAACATAAAGCCTTATAATCAACACATGGCATAAAAAATTATTTGTGGGGAAACAAACTAAGCTATGGAACTTAAAGATTAGCTAAAAGCCAAGAAGTCACAGATTGCTGGACCCGGGAATATAGCATGCTCCAATTTAGCTATTGTTCCCTCCCAGATTGTGCCCTGAATATGGTAGCAGTTCAGATATGCAGCATTTCTACAAGTCTTAACACTTTTTCACGTTGCCTTTCAGTGCTGAAGGAAGCCATGTTTCAGGACAAAGCAATGGGAGAGATCCGCAAGCCCTTGCCAAGGCTGTACAGATTCACCAAGACACCTTACGCACCATGTACTTCGCTTAGATCAATAAAATCAGAGCATACTCACTGAAAAGAAGAACTGAAAATTTAAGCCACATACAATGTATGTTTCCAGTGGGGTCAGTTTCTGGGGTGCGCCTCCAATCAGGCTGAAGTCGACACTGTGCAGGGGCGAGGGGCTAATCCTTAAATTGACGCAAGGAAGATTTGTTTACTTCATCGAGGAACACAGCACTATTATGCAATATGAAACCAGCCAACTGCTTTTTTGGCGCGGTCTCCTGTTGGAAGCACCGCCATCACATTTTATTTTATTTTATTTTATTTTTTATTTCTCGTAGTTTAACCCTTTTATGCCTTTACCTCAAGTTGCTCGGCAGCACAACTCTTTGCAAAAAACAAAAAAAACAAAAAAACAACAGCAACTACAAAAGTTGATCACGTAATTAAGAAAAAAAAAAGAGACAACCTTAGGAGAATCACAGCGATTGTTTTGGGATTGGGGAGGGGAGTGTGCAAAAAAAAAAAAAAAAATTTTTTTTTATTTTTTACCCCAGCTATATTCATGAAGCTTTCATTATTGCCATCAACATTCAAATGTGAACATATCCAAGTACATTTGAATGTACAGCACTAACTAGAAGAAATTGGAGGAGTATTTGCACACTTGTCCATTAATCTGAACATAATTTAGCCAACTGCTGCCTTTTGTCTGTCTTCACAACTTGGAGTCCTCAACTCCAATAGTTCCCTTTAAAATGAAACAAAACCAATAAAAAGCTAGTAGTGTATGTGCAGGCAGTAGTGATCCAAACTCTTCTTACTCCCTGGTGAATTTACTAAAGCTGCTGTTTTATCTTGTCCAGAAGTTTCAACTAATTTTCCATCTGGCAAGTCGCATACATATTTGAGCTTCATGTGATATCTGAAGTCCCGTGTTTGACGGGGTTCCTTGTAGTAAACACCAGAACTGAAACTCTAGATATAAGGTCTTTTTGGAAAAAATAAAAATAAAAAAATTGCTAGTTTACTTGCTGCCTCTCACACCTTAATGTGATTTCATATGTGTATGTGTTTTTGAAGTTTAGCTTCCTTTTGTTTCTTTTATATTTATTAGAGTAATAATAATGCTTTAATTTAATTATTACAAAACATATGGGCAACATCAATTGTTATTTTTAGAAATGTAACCGTGTTTGTTTAAAAAAACAAAAACTGACAACTTGTTTTTGCTATCTTTTAGTGCAATAAGCCGTTTGAAAGGAAAACTGTGTCCGTTTAGCTGTGTTAAAGCGGCATTTGTACCACTAACTGTGGGAGAATGGACACCTCCACAATTTTAAAAGGACAAAGTAAATGCCTTCATTTTGAAAGGAAAGTTTTTATAGATGAGGGGGATCTTTTTTTTTCCTTTTCTAAATCAAAACAACAAAGAATAGCAAACATGCTTTTTGAATCCTGCAAGCTTTACTCTTGGCAATCGGGCTGTATTTTGGTTTAACAAAGGAACTGTCTGCATATTTGGTTTGAAGAGATGAAGTTATTTGAATTAAGTGAACTGTTTTTTATTGGAGATCTAGGTTTTCATGCTCTTACTTTAAATATATCAGACATTTAATCAGGAAAATGTCTTAAGGGGTTAATGAAGTTTGTAGGCAATTTTGCTGAGTTCATAGCGACTTTCCTTTTAAAATTAAGGTATTGGTGACTTCATTTCACTTTACAAATAAAACGAGGGCTGGGATACTTTTAACAAGTTAAATCACTGAAATGTGAAACAAATTTAATGGGACTTTTGTTCATTCCACTTTTTAAAGTTAAAATGAAATATTTAAGATGTCAGAGGTGAGCATTTATTCAATAAGGGGATCAGGGGAGTTTTGCACTTTGTAAACTCGTGAACTGCATTTTTGACTGTTTTATTTGCACTGGTTCATAGTATATATACATATATATATACTGCAGATTTGTTTATATGGGCATTGCTGTTATCCCAGCCCTTTGGAACTCCACCTGCTCTCCACATGAAAACCAGTGGGTTGGTATAAGTTACCTGACTTATCTCCTGTCATTCTCATGTAATCTGTTTGCCAATTTACTGTATTTTGAGCCTAAAATCTGAGCCCATTTTGCTTCAGTAAGCATTAATTTTCCCCATTTTCTGCCAGAAAAAAGTACTGTATTTTGTGCATTTTGTATTTTGTACTAAGATGTATGTTAGTGCTGTTCACAACACTGTCTCAAAGCGCTTTACTAAATACTTGGTGTATATACATTTATTTTTTTCCCAATACCAAGGAAGATAATACAAAGTTTCTTCTTTTGTGTTTCTTTGCAGAATTTTAAAAGTGCACTGGAAATAGTCATGACTGTGGGCAGTGTATTAATGGCTCAGGGGGCTGAGGAGAAAAGAGAAGGGGGCTATGTCACAGATCCCTACGTAGCCCAGGAGCTCTTGGAAAGATTGGGGAGTCGTGAGCTCATCAGTGGGACTGCAGACCCCAAAATGAAATGTCCTGGCTTTGTTCTTTTACTGTTTCTTGCACTTAGGTTTCAGCTCCTTTTGAATAAATCTGCTGCAGGGAGGTCAGCGTAACTAAATGACTAGGCTTCCAAATAAACCCTTCAGTAGTTCTCTTCTTGGACTCGCTGAACAGTTTCCTCTTGAGAGTGCTCTAGCTAGTAGTCCTGTCTGTAAAGGCCAAGGTTAGGTTTTTTTATGGAGGCTGGACCTGATGATCTTACGAGGCCCCTTGCAGCCCTAACGTCTATGAAATTAAAATTGAGGATTTTCTTTTTTTAAAAAACTTCTTGTGGATTCCTGGCTTTTATCATGAGAAGTCCTTGAATGAAAGAAAGTAGATTTTTAATTTTCCCTTCAGATACACTATCCATTTCCTATCCTGCCCACACTCAGAGACTATGGTTTTAAAGGGTTAAATTATTTTTCTTTCTGCTTTTACCAAAAAAAAACAAAAAAAAATAAAAAAAAAAAACGACTATGGCTTGAAAGGTTTAAATTATTTTGCTTGCTGCTTTCACCAAAAAGAAACAAAAAAAACTAAAAAAAAAAACCCCACCACATAAATTGGGCAAGTGACTTTAAGCTGCTCACTCGGTGGACAAGCGGAACTGGTTTTCATGTGAAGAGGAGCTGGAAGTTTTAATTTCTATTCTTGGTTTTGCAGATGTCTACATAAAGTGCCGATACATGTTTGTATTACAATATCAAGTTACTGGCTTTGTGAGGGCCACACACGTATGATACTGTAGCTGCTATATTTATTTAAACGGAGACGGACAATTACTGCACTAGGGAAATGAGGAGATGAGCAGGAATCAAGGCTTAGTTAGATGTGGTATCGCATTTTTCAGAAGAGAATTAATGGTGTGAAGTATAAAGTGTAACAAAAGGGTGCTGTCATTTTAACAGATTAAATAGCCAGATATTCTTCCTTTGTTTAAAGACATATATATTTTGATGTTTGCAGTTGGGGGCGGGGGGGGTGGGGAGGGAGCAAATGGTACCTCATCTGTGGTGGCAGTTTCCAGTGTATTTTCAGAGTATATGGATTTCTTTTATTTTTGTACCTGCTCTCCTTTAAAGAAAAGTTTCTCAAGTTTTATGTGCTTTTGGGGAAACCTTGAGTGACATACCTGATCCCCCTCATCTTCGCAGGAGCTGTCCATATCAAGCCCAACAAGGGACCTGGGCAAAGGCTGACGGTTCTGTTTTTGCAGATGAGTTGGCCTCATATTCATATATCTCTCTAAAACGATGGTTCCCAGCCTTCTGTGGCATTGTACCAGTTTTCCAAGCTAAGACCTCATTTGTACTAGCAAGTGCCACTAACCTCTCAAGCAATGAGAGCATCCGCTTGGGGCTCAGTAGAGAGTAAGGGGTGCGGCAGCCTCTGGTACTAACTACACATCCCTGAAGTAATAATACTGGTACATGTGCCAAAGGTTAGGAACCACTTTCCCAGAATTGGAGGCAGCGCTTCTAATAAGCTAACTATAGGTCTTTGCCAGATTTGTGATCTAGTGACTAGTGGATCCAAATTTGGGAAGAAGCAGTGAGAAGCTTTTGTAGTTGTGGTGTTACACTCTTGCAACATCTGCTAACAGAGTGACTGATGACTCCGTTTAAAGTAGCTTTGGATTCGTGGGGCACTTAGTGTGGCCAATTTTACTCAGGATTGTTAGATTGCTGTTTAAATGTTTAAACTGGTTAAAAGTGCCCAAAGGGGTATTTCTTTTGGGCTTAGCTTTTACAGGTAGAATGAATTCTGGAAGGTTGTCAGTCAAATTATTTCAAGATGCCATTGGTCCTAAATTGTTTTCATTTCTCTTATGTGCAAATACTTGTCCTGTGAAGTCTAGCATAGGACATTGTGTAGTAACCACCTCTGTATACATCTTATATTGGTTTTCTACTAGTGCTTGAGTTCACAACAGTGAAGCTTCCAAGCTCAGACTCCTTCGATTTAAAAATGAGGCCTTTCTGAGTTTACATATGTACTCGTACCTTGAGACTTGTCCACCTTTGATATTTTTTAATCTTGTGAACTGAGGGGAATAGATCCTTTCTCAAAGCACTTTTTGTACCAGAGGAATCAAAAGCTCAGATTATATACATGAAAACAATAAATGTACAGATATCTTTTTTTTTTTTTTTTTTTTTTTTCCAAATGGTTACCTTTGTTTCTTTTCATGCCAGGTAAATGCTCTGTCAGTTGCAGTGTTGTGGAATAATTGTGGCTGCCGCTGGTCAGTTGATTTGATCGGGTAGAATATCCATGTAGAGGTCAAATGGAAAAGTATTCCTGGCTTACTTTCCTACCCAAAGATGGTACTTGAAATCAACATTGGGTATGAGATATCATATTGTTTGGCACATCTTTTAATTAAAAACTTCACTAAGCCAATTAACTCATTATTTTTGTAAAGTTGAAAAATAGTAGTTAGGGCTTGTGCTAGTCAGTATTTTCTGCTAGTAGAAAATCTTTGTAACTTTACGTTAGTTATGAGGTGTGAAACTGGTATGTACAGGACCCTATGTCTTACCTATCTAGCAGAGTCTGAGGAATCCATACTTACTAAAACACTAAGATCAAAAACTGGTTTGGGGCTTGAGCAGCTAAAGGTGCATAAAGGCAAGGTGGGGGTCAGGGTGGAGGGCAGGGGGGAAGAGAGGGACGGGGGGAAGGCTCATAAAGAAAGATGAAGCATCAGTCTCGTAGAGGGTTGGTAGAGAGATTCTGTATTCATTGCTGTTCCAGTCACGTGCTCCACCTTCGTTACAATTTTGTCCGAGGTCCCTGCACCTAATGCAGGTAGCTAATGTAGGGTCCTGTTAAAGCAAAGAAGTTCCACTGTTTAAAACTTGGAATTATTATAATTTTTTTTTAAAGCAAGACAGTCCTCAGAAAGTGCCTTTTCAGAAGATGGTGCTGTAGATTTTTATTTTGAAATTGTACATGGCTGAACATTTACAAGAAACTATTTAAATTGCCAAGTGTTTGATTGTATCATTTTAGGTACCTTCAAACAGCAGTTTCTGAGTCAGGACCAAGAATAACCAAGGAGGGTGTATTCAGCAGAGGGAAGGCTGTTGAGGAATGGTCACCAAATTCAGCTGGTTGGCTTGCACTAGTTCAGGTTTTATTTGATGCAAGTTGTCTCCGCCTGTGGAGGGCGAGGGGTTGTGGGGAAGGAAATAGCACAGGACACTGAAGAAGATGATGCAGTTCAGTATGTTAATAGGGGCACAGATGATCAAAGGGTGTAGCAGGTTCCCAAAGAGGAAGGTGATAAAAAAGCATTGTCTTGAAGATTCACGGTGAAGTGGTTGGTCCTGTGGACTGGCTTCACACAACTGGCATTTCAAGGGAGTAATGCTGATATACTCGTGGAACTGTAATGACTCCGTGGGAATTTTTGCTGATATAAACGGCAACAGCATGCACGAGTGGCCGTGCCCTGTGATGACCGTGGTAAGAGATGCAGGGAGCCCAGCTGATGAGTTTGGTGAGCATTCCTCAAATCGGGAAGAGCTGTAGACTAGAATAATAAACACTGCACCTCAGTAACCTTGTAATGCTGCATAAAATAATAATAGCAAAGTTCTGCTTTGATTACTCTGCAGTGTGCTTGCACATGCCTGCAAAAAAAAAATACACACACTTTCATTTTTGTAATGGTCTTAATAGCAGTTACCAGATCTTTTTTTAAAAATGAGCCTTGTCCTTTTTTGTGGTGTTTCTTTATATTTATTGGTAATCTGTGTGCAGCTTGTTGCTTCATGTGTTTGGCCTGGAGGTTACTTTAAACACACTTTTTTGAGGAGGGAGGAGTTTCTAGGTGTCTTTTTTTTTTTTTTCTTTCTCAAGTCCTAACTTTACTAACCATGGATAGGGGGGAGGGGGGGCGGGATTTAATCAAAACAGTTGAGACCAAAACAGGCTAATTAGGTACCTGTATTAACTTTTTCTGTGTTGACTTTAATACAGTACTGGGCATTTCAGACATGTAGCGTATATCTCTGCATCACTCAAGAATATCCTCTTTTGATATTAAGCAGGAGATCTTCAAGAACCAGGAGTATTACCATGAGAGCCTCCCTTCAGTGGTAAATGGTGTCTTTTCTGTTGGAAACTGGTTTATTCATGAAGTCCATCAAAATGTTGCATTCAGTTATTTGGTAGTTTATAATTGCTCACTTAAGTATTTCAAGTACTTTAGAGATAAGAATTGTAAAGTGGGGACAGTGACCCACGCCTGAATTTGTAGGCCTTACTTTTAAACGTGTGTTAATCCATGATTAAAAAAACACTTATTTGTATTACTTATGCCAATTTAAAAAAAAAAACAACACATTTTGGAAATCTGTTTTATCACTGTTCTATGTTGTCCCCTTAAGTCAAATCAAAAGCAGTTAACTGAAATTAGTAGTCACTTTAATCATTCATCTTTATGGCAGTCATCCAATGCAACACTGACATTTAAACTGTCTGTGATGATTTTATCTTGAGATGTTTTCAGGAATTAGAAGAAAAACTTCATAAATTTTACAAAGCAAAGTTTTCTCAAGACCTAAATTCTAGGCCAAAACTACCTGACTTCTGTTCTATTTAGTAGCAGTCAGAACTTTATTTTATTGATTTAAAAGGGCCAAAAAATCTTGTTCCATCAGGGTTTTTTTCCATGTAAGACGTAGACTCCATTCTTCCCATTTTCATCAGTCAGTTTAATTTGCTTTATAACCATGACAGTAGGTGTTAAGACCCACTAAGGTTTCAGTTCTTGCCCTTTTGACTTTCCTTACTTTGTAAACGTGATTACAGTAGTCTATGTAGACTTATGCTGTTGGGCATAAACCCCTAATCTGTCTTGCTTTGGCTAAGATGCACAGTGGCATACATGTTGGATTTCAGTAGATCAGAACTGTCCATTTTTGTTGCTTATTGGAGGGTTTCTGATATACTTTAAAAGTATCCCATTAGCGTTTAAACTGGGAAATTTGAAGGTGCAGATACTCCCACCCATTGTTTTCAGTAGAAGAATCTGGGTGTGCTTACCTAGTTTTTTACACATGCTCCTTTTTGGCAGACTGAGAGCACGGGCTTCCCGGAATATGTTGCACTGTTGATAAAGGTGAGCTGGAACCAAGTGATTTTAAACCAAACTGACCTGGCTATTATCTATCCCTTGCCCTTCCTACATCATTGAAGTGGGGAGCAGCGGACAATCCCATGAAATGTGCAAGAGAGTCAAAAGTAATGCAAGAAGGGAAATGAAGCCTATGTTAAAAGCAGCAGCGCAATAAAAGCTACAGTTAATGTACAGCTACAGCCTTTTTGAGCCTGTCATCTTGTCTGTAGTTCACCCAAAGAGAAATCCACCCACATATAGCCACTTCAAAAATCTCTCATAAATGCGTGACTGTTTCCTCCACAAGAGAACGTTCATCGAGGCAACTGGCAATGCCTGTCAGGGTTGTATAAAATCAAAATCGGAGATTTTTTTTGTTGGTTCTTAAATCTTGATGCTACTTTAATGACTTTGGCTAAAAGAAATCCAGTAAATTGATGCTACTTGAAACAATGCAGCCAAGCTGTTTTATGGACATAAACATTTTAGATCTCTTGAACGCTTCTAGCTACAGTCCTCAGCAGCTCTCACTGCAGCATGCACAGTTAGTGAGAGAGATGGCAAGTGGCTGCATATTTTATTTGCCAAGGCACTGAATTTATCCTGCTGTAACTCAGTTTTTTTTTTACCTCCTTGCCCCCTCTCCCACTCTGCCAACCAAAATCATTAACTCTTATGCACATGTGGAATAGCCATTTTTGTCTGCAAGCCGTATCATTGCCCTGTTAGAAAATAACGCATCATGTTTGAACTGGAGTGGTAGGTGGTAGAGAGCTGATAAAGGAAAAAGGTAGGGGGAGGGAGAACTCTGAACTGTTGTCGGTCCAAATTGTTCAGCTTGTTACCCTTCAGGGAACGGACAGGAATCTCAACGGACTCCTGAAATGTGTGCGTCAGAAATCGGAGCGGGTACTGAGACCCTTAGCAAGCACGTGCCTTTTACTGATCAATAACAGATGCTGGAAAGGAATTGAACACTTGCGATTGAACCACTCCCAAATAATGCGCTCCGGCTAAGATTTTCACGAGCCATGCTTAAAGTTTCAGGTCCTTTTGACAGAACTTCATAATATAAACTTTTTCATATCACACTTGCTGTTAAGCAGTTTGTGCTTTTGAATGGGATTGCCTCTGAATTTATAGTGCTCTTGTTATCTTTTCAGGGTACTTCTTTCAAGTAACTAGTTTCTAGGGGGTGATGTTGTCAAATATGCCTCAGTCAATGGTTGATTTGCAGTTTTCTCTACAAAATTTTAACTTTGATGTAGTCCCATTGAAAATAAGCTGGCTTGCCTTTACTTGAATGTTGCCCAGTAGCATCTTTGCTGGTTCTTGCATAGCTTCAACCGTTCATACACTCCACTTAATTTTAAAGATATGGTATAATGCATGTAAGGAGGCAGAACAATCGCCTGATGAAGTGGAAGTGGTGGAAGTTGAGCGCCACCGTTCTCTGGAACAATTTAGTTTGCCAGGTGAAGTGGTGATGGTCTGTGTAATTAATTTAGTCATAGCCTGGGTATGGAAGGGCTTAGCAAGGCAATAAGAGAAGACAAGTTCCCACGTCCTAAATCAAGAGTAAGTCTGTGTAAAATGCTCTGTGCTGTGTCTGATTCAGCAGCGAGTCTGGGTGAGCTAATTAGGCTTGAAGCTGCCATGAAGTTGGGTTTTCAGGATTGAGAAGGAAAGGTTCAAACAGACCATAACTAGTTTTGAGACTGGTGTGGTCTGCAGGTAGGCACTCCAGGGCTCTAGTCCGATGCAGGCTCTCTGGGGTATTGGGTAAGTTGTTCTGCCTCGGTTTTCTCTGATCTATAAAATAAGGCTAACGTAGCACATTTTTCTGTGAAAATTGAATATTTGGTGCTTTGAAAATAAGTTGCAGGGTTGTTGGTTTTAGCCATGTTGGTCTAAGGATACAGGCAGGCCAACTTGTTTGGGTAGATGTGATATCTTTTATTAGACCAACTAAATAATTGGGAAAAAGTTCTTTGCAAGCTTTCAGGTGCAAACACTCTTCTTTGGGCGTTGGGAGACCCTGCTGCAGACCTCAGAACAGCAGCAGAGACAATTTAGGAGTTTCTTTTTTGACTTCAGGTGTCTTTTCAGTGAATGTTGGCTTCATTGGACTGTTCTGTTCTGTGGGCGCAGTTTGCATTAATGAGAAAAAGTGTACTTATTTCTCCAAGCGAAGCTTTGCAGCATTGAATCTAGCTTAGAAACAGTTTTAAAATGTCATTTTACCCACAGAAGTGCTGCTCTTAAAAAGTGTGTCTTAGTTTGACAAATAGACATTAAAACAAACCGCTCTGGTACAGTAACTGTATTGACCTGTTCTGTCCATGGTGTTCATTTATCAGGGTTTCCTCCCTCCGTGATTATCAGCATTGCCGTGCAACTAATTTTGGTTACTGGCTCATCTGTTTTATAGGTCAGGTAATAAATCTTGGGCTCACAGGGTATAGATTCATTTGATGGTTATATTCTTGTTACTTCCCTTGGCGTGAGCAACTTGGCAACATGGACTGACTGTTAATGGATGAAAAGCGCTTGTGTTTGTTAGGGAAAAGTGTAGACCGCTTAGTAGCAAAGGGGTATGAAGACAGTCGGTATAGCTACAAACATTTTCTGCCATCAGGTATTACTTTTGAAGCTTTCACTGTAATGGTAGCCTTCATCTGTGTCTTCGATTATGGGCCAGCCATGGGCATTTCACGTATCTTGAGACAAAGATGGCTCATCTGGCATACGGTGCACCTTGAACATTATTAGTCATCTATACGTTTAGCTCAGCTGCTGGAGGTGGTGGTGTGTATGTATATAAATGGCGTAAATGTAAAAAGAGAATAGTGCTGTTTGGGATTCCTTTTGGAACAAAATCGTGATAGGTTACTCCCATGGACTGAAATTCTCCTTCATGCCTCTCATGCTTTCTCTTTCCAGTAAGCTGTTAAGTGCTCCTTTCCTTTTCGATATCGCCATTGCTTTATGCAAGAAATAGAATGTCCAACCTTGAAGACACTTTTTTCCCCCCAAAAAAGGGGATTATCTCAATGGAACAGCTGTGATTTGAAACATTGCACAATAGCTTGTAGGTGGATGGCAAAAAAATTGGTAAAAGCCTTTTTTTATTTTTACTACTTAACCCTCTTGACCGTGTGTGCCTATATGTATTGCGGACATGGGCTGCAACTACATGGGGTGGGAGGGAATGGATATGTCAGTATATTTTAAAATAATTACTAACCAGAAGCAGTGTCCTCTCCCCATTTTTTTTTCCAAACTGTTCTTGCCAAAATTTTCTACCTGTTGCAATGGTTGCTTTCTTTCCAGCACAGTAAAATGTCATAAGTTCTCTTCCACAATCACTTCCCTCTGGTAGCCATCTGTAACTTCTGTAAAACAGTGTATAATACAAGTAGTCATCAGATCTTTTTGTTGGCTGAAAATATGATCAAGTTGGGTATATTATAAATCTACCTTAATCGCTCAAAGAATCCATTTGTGAAATGCATACCTGATATATTTTTTAATTTTTTATACTTGCATCGTTTGAATTTTTTTCCAAAGCAACGTCTGCAAAAGTAAACGGGATTAGAGCATAGATCTGAATCTGTAATGTCACAGGACCAGATGACATCTTGAGGGAAATACCAAACATGACTGCCAAACCTCTGTCAGAAAAATATTATTTTACTTTCAAATTTTTCAGTACCTTGTTTAAAGCTATTGAGTGGAAAAATAGCTGGAATTAAAATTGCAATGTAATGTTCTCTAAAACTGAAATGCGCATAAATTGGCATCTTAAATTGTGTGTGCTCTCCACAAACTAAAGATCTCATGGGAAAATATGATGGTATCTTGGGAGTTTTTTGGCATTGTTCATGTATGTGTTGAATACCTAGTTATGTATTACGGTGTCAGCTGAACTTCCTTGAAGGCTCAGAAGTAGCACAGGCAAATAAATTGGGAAACTGTAAAATGCTTGTGCAGGTTTTCAACAGCTAATGTACCCTCGGTTAAATCATTGTCTCTGCAAAAAATGTATTATGTCTGTGGTTGAGATTTAAAAGGAGAATTTTTTTTTTTGTTGTTTTTATTTAACATTGTCACTCACAATACTGACCTTGTGAAATACAGTCATGGAACTCTTTCTGAGCCAAAACTGTCACCAAAGCTTTTCTTCTGTGACAGATTCCACTCCTGTCTTTCTGCTACTCTATACTGGAAGGACTCTATGTTGTGTTTTTGTTTTTACCTTTTTTAAAAATTTTATTGGTTTTAGTGTCGCTTTGCTTCAGTTTGAAGTGTAACTTTCACTAATAACTGCAATAAAAAAAAAAGCTTTGCTCCAAACTTCATGGTGTCCGTAACGTCAACTTATTTTGTCAGGGATTTGTCTTCCAGTGTCACAAAATGTAGGGGGCAACTATGCTTTTAGTTATAGCATCTCACTGTACCTTGGGGGGAGACTGTGGTGGGAGGAGGGTGGTGAAATCTAGAATGTATTTGGATTTTTTTTTTAAAAAAGCAGCCTCGATCTTAACTAAACTTATCTACCTTGAATAAATTATCCGTTTTTGATCTTGTGGGGTTTTTTTTTAATATGGTCTACCCTTCACTTTTTTTTTTTTTCTTGGCAGGGAATTCTCGGAGTAGGAGACAGGCTGTCTTGTACAGTACCTAGCACACAAGGCCCTGAACCTGACTTCTACTTTGTCAGCATCCGGAGTTAGAAGTGAATGAGTCTTGGGAGATGAAACCAGGTGGGATTTTTTCCACAGGCCCAAGTGACTTAGGTGTACACATTCAAGTGCTTCTGAAAAATCCTGTTCAGGATTAAATAACTGAAGCACAGCTGCTAGTCAGCCATGCACCTTCAAAACCTTCCCAAGCTGAATTTCTTATCGGGTCATCTTAGACTGGCTCCCATGTGTATGGTTGGGCCCCAGGGTCTTTTGAAGATAGCACATTAACCCTAGCTTAAAACGGGCTTTCACATTTTATTCATTAAAGCCATACTACAGAGCAACCCACTTGCTGGACTGACAAAGAGCATCAAAAGAAAACTGCCCTGCGCTGTGCAATTTTACTGTTATCTCCACTGTTGGTTACCAAGCTTTGTTCGCTGTTCTAATGCATACAAAGAGAAATGGCATTTTGTTTTGCAGATGGCTGACTTTGAACAACCTTGTTAGACTACCTAGCATGTTCCATAATTTTCTTGAAACCAAACTTTTTAGTTTGTTTTTTTTTTTAAGAATCCCAATTAAACCTTAAAATGCAATTGTACACGTCATGGGACATATAACAAATAGGGACCCAGCCAGTTTCTTCCATGTATACAGAGCACAATGGGGACATCTACATAATGTTAATAAGATACAAAAAAGCAAAACGGATCCAAATAGTACACCTTCTGAAGCTGCTATGCCATGTTTGAATATTTCTAAGATTTGTCAATCCCCTTTCCCTA
>NW_005842217.1:1930796-1937032 GCF_000455745.1 Alligator sinensis
TTTGACCTACCCAGCATGGTGGTTTTGTCAGTGCTGCTAAATTCACATCATGACTTGTCCCTGTGTTCAGTACATGCGCCATTCAACACTGGTGTTTCCTGGTCACAAATACAACCTCTTTTCCATTGTTCTTCACAGGATACAACAGCAATTCTGGAGGCCATTCCTCCGGCCCCATTTCATGGGTCCATAGTGTTCTTCAAATACTATACCAATTTATGTCCTCCCACACTGGGGTTCTTGAAAGAACTGCTAACTTTTTAAACCAGAATAAATAAATACAACAGCACTTGTCTTCCTTCTTACTTACAGAAGAAAAGCTAATTTTGGCACATGCAGTTCCTCTCTCTGACATATAGCTCCTCTTTCTCAGGATCCATCTACCTTTCTTTTCAAAACCCTGGATGTCCCGAAGGATTAGTCTGCATGGTATTGTCTGGAAGTCTAATCCTGTGTCTACATCGTACAGCAGGTGGTTTGTTTAACATCATCTGTCACATGGTTTCTTATTCCTGCAACATATGACTCTAGATAGATATGGTGGCTTCATCTCTGAGCTCTACCATCTTGGCTTTCAGTTGTGATTGGGCGGTTGCAATTTTTTTTATATCCTTCCGTTGTCAGTGCAAGGTGATGCATGAGGGTTGTGAGAGGAACCTCTCAGCACAGCTAAGCAGAACAGCTGATGCAACAACACAGCTGTTTCATGGTTTTAGAGTTCACTTATATCACGATAGGACCTGGACTAGTCCTGGACCCTGATCCCATGCTCTGCACAAACAACAGAAGAGATTCCCTCCCCCAAAGGAACTTACAACCTAAATCTAAAACTAGAGGCAGCAGTTGCTTATGGACAGGAGGACGGGCATCAGTATGGAAGTGTTAGCATGATAGGCAGCGATCACAGTCCGTAGGCAGCCAAGTCTTGAGTTTTGTGTAGGTATCCTAGCAAAGGAGAGGGGTTTGGAGGAGGCTAATAAGGTAGCTTTGCAAATAATTACAGGGACCATTACTGAACGTGTTAAGCTGCTGTATTAGTTCAACCCACTCTGTTCAGTGGCTTAACCTGTAATGGTAAACGGGTGCAGCACAGAGCTCTACAATGTCTGTCTGCAGCTGCCTCCCAGTGTACAGTGCCCAGTATGCCCTGAAGGGGAGACTTTGCTCCACAGAAGTGCCTGGAGCCATTTAGTTCTTCCCCTAGCAGACCTCTGTGCTTTAATTAAACTTTTTCGATTGACTTAGGTGGCCTGAGGCATCCCCCTGAGGTTCTCCAGGTACAGCACAAAACTACAGCAGCAGTGTGCACCCTGCTCACACTGTGCTATGGCTCAGCCAGGCAGGGCAGCTGACGGTAAGTAGTGAGCCTAAGCCCAAGGCTCCCCTCATTGCCTCAAGTCACTGCTCCTTAGACTTAGGGCATCCCTCAGAAGGTGACAGCTCTGTGTCCCCTCTCCTTGTTTCATTTTAATTATAGAAAAATACTAGAACAATTCTTCTGTTGCAAGGAACTTGGGGACCATGACAGGGAAGAATGTTTTTAACCCTATGTATTCTTATTGGAAATCTCTCGGTTTATCCTGTGAATCATGTTTGCACACCTAACAGCACTAACCTTGCCTGGCACCCTGGAGCACCCTTGAAAGGATCTCAGGGCAGCCTGGTTGAGATTCAGTCCCTTTGCCTATTTTCTCAGCTTTTGCCCCTTTTCCTGGTTGCTTTGCTATACTGTCACCCTACCCAGATCTTCTCCCATGATCTCGACCCCCCCCAGCAGCGCTCAGCCTAGGGCCTGCAGCCCTTCTCTGCTTGCATCCCTTTGCTTAGCTCCCCCCTCCCTGTAAACATAGAGAGGCCTCCAATTGGCTCTTGGCGATGATGGTTGCATGGCAACGGAGTGTGCTTGGCAACCAGAATGTTACAGAAAGTAGCTGTGGGAAGCAGACACTCGGGAGCCAAGGTCTAAGACTCCTAAAGGAAGGGAGGTGGTAAGTCACCCCTGTTTCGGACTCCCGGAGTGGAGCCAGGCGGGCAGCCCGTCTGGGGGGTGAGGGAGCTGGTTTTGGTGCATGGTGCAGGTTTGCCACTTCCCTGCTCTCAGACTTTACCTGTGTAGTTTTGTGCTTTGTTTAACAGGGAGAAATCCCCCTTCCGGTCTGCCCTTTCACTCTCACAAAGCCTCCCAACCCATGCTGAGAATGAATGAAGTCCTCATCCTCCGGCCCTTCTCTCCCTGGTTTGCAGGAGAACTTGCTCGACACAGTCTGATTCTCTCCAGCTCCCCCTGTAGCTCGGCCTTCCCAGTTCCCCAAATGCACCGTCCCAAGGCCTCTGCACACACTGTGGTGTAATGCACGTCTTGCCATCAGTCCTTGTGCAAGGAAGTCCAGATGAAGGTAGATGAGGAGTCTGCTTGGGTGAGGTCGGCAGGTTTGTCTGTGGGCTTAAAGTAGGGTTGCCAACTCTGTTTGAATCTATTCCAGGAGGTTTCATCACATGACTCGGGGCACAGGGCTCAGTCCTGGGGCCTGTACTGTTCAACACCCTTATCAGCGATCTGGATGTGGGCGGGGAATGCACACTGTCCAAATTCACTGACAACACCAAGTTGTGGGGTGAGGTGGGCACGCTGGAGGGAAGGGACAGAATCCACCTGGAGCCATTTAGTTCTTCCCCTAGCAGACCTCTGTGCTTTAATTAAACTTTTTCGATTGACTTAGGTGGCCTGAGGCATCCCCCTGAGGTTCTCCAGGTACAGCACAAAACTACAGCAGCAGTGTGCACCCTGCTCACACTGTGCTATGGCTCAGCCAGGCAGGGCAGCTGACGGTAAGTAGTGAGCCTAAGCCCAAGGCTCCCCTCATTGCCTCAAGTCACTGCTCCTTAGACTTAGGGCATCCCTCAGAAGGTGACAGCTCTGTGTCCCCTCTCCTTGTTTCATTTTAATTATAGAAAAATACTAGAACAATTCTTCTGTTGCAAGGAACTTGGGGACCATGACAGGGAAGAATGTTTTTAACCCTATGTATTCTTATTGGAAATCTCTCGGTTTATCCTGTGAATCATGTTTGCACACCTAACAGCACTAACCTTGCCTGGCACCCTGGAGCACCCTTGAAAGGATCTCAGGGCAGCCTGGTTGAGATTCAGTCCCTTTGCCTATTTTCTCAGCTTTTGCCCCTTTTCCTGGTTGCTTTGCTATACTGTCACCCTACCCAGATCTTCTCCCATGATCTCGACCCCCCCCAGCAGCGCTCAGCCTAGGGCCTGCAGCCCTTCTCTGCTTGCATCCCTTTGCTTAGCTCCCCCCTCCCTGTAAACATAGAGAGGCCTCCAATTGGCTCTTGGCGATGATGGTTGCATGGCAACGGAGTGTGCTTGGCAACCAGAATGTTACAGAAAGTAGCTGTGGGAAGCAGACACTCGGGAGCCAAGGTCTAAGACTCCTAAAGGAAGGGAGGTGGTAAGTCACCCCTGTTTCGGACTCCCGGAGTGGAGCCAGGCGGGCAGCCCGTCTGGGGGGTGAGGGAGCTGGTTTTGGTGCATGGTGCAGGTTTGCCACTTCCCTGCTCTCAGACTTTACCTGTGTAGTTTTGTGCTTTGTTTAACAGGGAGAAATCCCCCTTCCGGTCTGCCCTTTCACTCTCACAAAGCCTCCCAACCCATGCTGAGAATGAATGAAGTCCTCATCCTCCGGCCCTTCTCTCCCTGGTTTGCAGGAGAACTTGCTCGACACAGTCTGATTCTCTCCAGCTCCCCCTGTAGCTCGGCCTTCCCAGTTCCCCAAATGCACCGTCCCAAGGCCTCTGCACACACTGTGGTGTAATGCACGTCTTGCCATCAGTCCTTGTGCAAGGAAGTCCAGATGAAGGTAGATGAGGAGTCTGCTTGGGTGAGGTCGGCAGGTTTGTCTGTGGGCTTAAAGTAGGGTTGCCAACTCTGTTTGAATCTATTCCAGGAGGTTTCATCACATGACTCGGGGCACAGGGCTCAGTCCTGGGGCCTGTACTGTTCAACACCCTTATCAGCGATCTGGATGTGGGCGGGGAATGCACACTGTCCAAATTCACTGACAACACCAAGTTGTGGGGTGAGGTGGGCACGCTGGAGGGAAGGGACAGAATCCAGCTAGATCTAGACAGGTTGCAGACGTGGGTGGATGAGAATAGGATGGAGTTCAGTGCAGACAAGTGCAGGGTGCTGCATCTAGGGAGAAGGAATGAGCAATACACTTATAAGCTGGGGAACGCCCTTCTTGTCAACACGGTGGCAGAAAGGGATCTTGGAGTCATTGCTGACTCCAGAATGGACATGAGCTGCCAATGTGAGGAAGCGGTCAGTAGGGCTAACTGCACCTGGTCGTGCATCTAGATGCATCGCAAGCATGTCCAAGGAGGTGATCCTTCCCCTCTGTGCGGCACTGGTCAGGCTGCAGTTGGAGTACTGCATCCAGTGCTGGGCGCCGCACTTCAGGAGGGATGTGGCTAGCGTTACGAGGGTTCAGAGGAGGGCCACTTGCATAGTCAGGGGTCAGCGGGGCAGGACCTCCGAAGAGGGGCTAAAGGGCCTGAACCTGTTCAGTCTCCACAAGAGAAGACAGAGGGGATCTGGTGACTATTTACAAATTCACCAGTGGGGACCAGGAGAATTGGGAAAGGCTCTGTTCCCCCCGGGCACCACCCCAGGGTTACTAGGAATAAAGGCCATACATTTTAAGAGAAAAAGTTGGGGCTGGACATCAGGAGACATTACTTTACAGTTAGGGCTGCCAGGCTCTGGAATGGGCTCCCAAGGGAGGTGGTATTCTCTCCTGCCTTGGGGGTCTTCAAGAGGAGGTTGGATAGATATTTGGCTAGGGTGATAAGACTGCGACCCCCGTTCCTGCCAGGGCAGGGGGTCGGACCTGATGATCTGTTTAGGTCCCTTCCGACCCTAAGCCCTATGAAACTATGACATGAGGTGGGATGCGGAGCAACAGGGAGCAGGTGCTGGCCCTGCTGCCATAGAGAGCAGGGCCAGCAGCCGTGTGGGGAATCTCAGGGCTGGGCAAGGGACGCAGCAGACTTCGGCCCTTTGCAACACTCACCTGTGGCCAAGGAGCAGCTCCCCTAGGGGACCACACAGGCAGAGGCTGCTTGGGTCCTGTCCAGGGGAGGACATGGGCCCTGGAGGGCTCCTGCAGACAGCACTAGCTCCTTCAGGTTCCCTGTGCTGTGTGCCCCAAAGCACAAGGTGGCTGGAGGCTTTTACAGGAGCCCAGAGAGCAGCCCAGCCCTGGGGGAGGAGAGGCGGTCAGCCAGGAGCCCTGGGGCTGGGCTCTGGCCAGCCCCCTAGTGGTTGGCCAGACCCAGCACTAAAGTCCCTGCGTTAATGCACATTAACACATCTATACATGTTAATGCACTTTAACTAATCGTGCCTTTATGCAGGTATCAAATTTAGGAGGGATTAGCCTAAATTCACCTTTTTAAAGGCATATTAAGGGTGCGCATGAATAGACATGCACCCTTAATGCACCTTAAATTGGGCTATTGTGATTATATATGCACATAAAGACATGACCACTGATTAGAAAAAGTGAATATATCTTCAAAATTCAAGTTATGGTGTCAAAGCAGAGGGAGTTAAGATGAAGTGCCTTATGGCACTACCATATTTGGCAAAATGAAATGCAGCAAAAACTATATAGATGGGTGTTGTATTAGCAATGTACATATTCTTTTAGGAGGTAAGAATGCAACTGGATTCATTTAAGATTTTATGGTAAGATTATGTGGTAAAAACATTTTCTTCTTGCCTATAACCTTGCTTTAGAAGGGCTAGTGGAAGACACTGGAACAAACAGAAGGTGACTGATTCTCGGTGCTCACTTTCTCATCATCACATGGTGCTTGTCCTGGAACATCAGCTTGATAATTTCTATTACCATATCTGTGATAATGAGAATTCCTACTATGATTGAGGTAGCAGTCAGAAGACTCTTTCTTGGCTGGAAAGTCCTGCAGTGCAGACTTACTAGATTACAGCAAGTGCTCATGAAGAAACAGGATCTTATGAATCTCTTGCTGTTGCATTTTCTACATTCTGCTCAGATTTTTAGTATGTTTCAGAAGGCTGAATAAGTTTTTGACTCGTTTCTTATTTTTATTCTGTTTTTGTCTACACACTTTGGAGATTTTGGTTGCTTTTCCCCACTGGTTGCAAATAGTATAGTTTCATAGTTGGTAGGGTCGGAA
>NW_005842218.1:0-11629 GCF_000455745.1 Alligator sinensis
AGTTGTTAAAAGTCAAAGTCCTTCCTTCCTCTTCACTCTTTTATTCACTTCTCTGATTTTACTTTCCTTTATTCTCCTCTTTTCCCCAGTACATAGTTGGTAACCTGACAAATGGTGCCAGGGATAATTCACTTAAGCAGGGATTCTGCAGCTGGGGTTGGCTCTATGGCTCTGCTGATGAACTTTCAGTTATTCTTCTTCTTAGAAGAGGAAAAAAATAATAGAAAACACTTAACTTCCCGGTTCACTGATAATAACCCTCCTTGACACAAGGCCACAAATCATCCCCTCAAAATAAAGCTGTTCCATTTCTATTGGATTCCCCTCTCAACTTAACCTCCTGTTGTGTTTTGTGACTTCCCCAGTCCTTCTCTAGCATCAAGCATTTGGTTTGCTGGCAGAGAGATTCCTCCTTTCCCTTCTCTATTTCCAGCTCTCTTGGCTGAAGTACGTGGGCCTCGCTCTTGCTGCTTGCTGAGCTCTGGAGGAATTTCCAAGGAATGGGAGTTGGAACAAATGGAAGTTGCAAGGAATGGCTGCTTGTAGTCAGGAAAAGCAGAGGGACTACTAAGCAGTTTTTTGCAGTACGCTCCCAGAAAAGTGGCCTGGACAATAATTTCCTGAGAAATAGTGTTTCAGAACATGCAGCTGTCTCAGTCAAAGCAGGACTGCTGGCAAGTGGCTTTTTACATTTTCCCTTTCTTTTAGATCAATGTGAGAAGTGAGGGCTGCAGCATCATTTGGTGCTTTCTTACCCAAGCACTCCTTTGGGTGTATATTCAAAGGCAATCTGAGGCAGTGACTATTGGAAGAGAACATTATCTAGTCCTCACCCATGTGAATAGTGGTGCTGTTATAACAGGATTATGGTGTCAAAAAATGCCTCCTGCCAGAAGTTTTCTGGGATCAAAGGGAAAAGGCCTGGGCACTTTCTTGGCCTGACATTTTTTTTAAAGTCTACACTGTCCCCTCCAGAAACTACATCCCTGACCCAACTCATCATTCCTCTGTGGCCACAAGGACAGAAAGAGAGGGGCCCACGGATATTTCCAGGGGGAATACCTGAATGTTAGCCAAAGTACTTTGTGCTTCTACCCAACCACAGAGACCAGAATAGAGCAAGTAGAAGGGCCAGAGACTTCCAGAAAAGGATGTGGCAGTTACCTGACATGCTTAATAGCTGCTTCTGAAATAAGATCAGAAGGTTTAAATGTAGGTAATCCTCCTAGCAGGTCACGTTCTGAGAGATGATTGGGGTGTTTATTTTAAGCACAGAAGTTAAAACAGACCTGTGGATTGATCCAAGATTGAGTGATACGTCTGCTGTTAGAGCTGGATCACAATGTTTGTACCACTTTGGACACAGGACTGCTATTCCTGCTTTGCATGCTGGAGAAGTCTTCTGCTTGGTCCACTGCAATGTGTTTTATGGACCTAGAAGGAGTGGGAGAAACTCTCAGTTCTTAGCTAATTGCTTGAGCTTGGGGTTTTGTCTCAGTTAAGACAGAGCAAAGGCATAGCTTTGTGAGGTTAGGGCTTGTAAAATCTTAGCTAACTTAGTTGGGTTTATGGAGAGAAGACTATTTCGTAAATTATGAATTTTACAGGAAGTCTCACAGAAAGCAAGTGTATTTGCTAACAGTTTTAGTCTAAAAGGTAAAGCATTTAAACTACTTTTTATTATATTATGTACTATTCATTATGTTTTCAGTGGATACTCACTGTTTGTTGCATAAAGAAACTGTATGGTATGATCTCTCTGAAATTTAACTATAATAGTCCAGAGATTTAATCCTATATTATATTTCTAAAAGAACATGAAGACAGAATTCTGGCCTGTGTTTTAGGAAAGAGCTAACATGAGGTGTAAAAAGAAAGGAAGTGTAACATTCATACATACATATTTATACATTGCTTCCCACCCCAATACTCCTGTATACCTGTGTGCACAAAGCTCAATGATTAACAGACTCCATCTGTTATATACTTCTGCTTTCTCCTGCAGTTTGCTCAACCATCATCCAAACACATTATTTGTATAGCTTCAGCCTCTTGGTCCCTACAAGACTATGTTTACACATAGCTGTGGCCAAAAGGCTCCACCATTCTTTTCATATTTGGCACTTTTTTGCTGTGCACAGCAGCAGAAAAGTCAAGGACTGAATAGGCACGGAGGGTAAATTCTTGTTTGTCACTGAATCCACATCTATTCTTGCCCAAAGCCTCTCCATTGTTCTCTTTCAAGTTACCTCCTGAAAAAGTATTTCTATACTTTAAATGATTTTTTCATGTAGTCAGTTTTTCTATGATAAAAAGCAAATAATTAGGCTAAATCACACTTGTAAATTTGTAAACAATGTTTAGAACAGGCTAAGAATATTTCACTTTCTTCTGTATTTGATGCTAGAAATGATCTGAAAAAAGAAAAAATGGTCAAGAAAAAAGAAGGCTTTTTACATTTGCTGAAAGGGGAATCATTTTATTTCAAGACTAGCAGATATGCAAGACAGGTAAGACTTACAGATGATAGCTTCCATTTAAGTAGAAAAAGTTCAGTAAGTTTCCCTCTTCATGTTGATGACCTTATTGCAGAATATTTATTATGCATTTCTAAAGGCTGGCTAAAAAAGTTTATTTTTTGACAGCGTGAGCAGTTGGGTTAATAGGTGGCTCAGAAAATTCCGAGACAGACCAGGATATTTGTCTTCAAACCGCCAGAAAATGGGGAGCAACCTTGGAAGATAAAATATGATGAAAACAGCAAGGTTCTTTTCAGTAAGAAGCTGTAAAGGAACATGAAAATTTAGACTTAGATCCACCAAGTTATTTAACTACAGTCTGCTTATTAAACAGCTATGTCAACCATATAGGCAACAATGACATGCTCAAAATGATGTCCAAGCTTCTGCTGGGAGCCATATGCCTCAGCACTGACACTGTCCTACAGCTTGGCTTCCCTGAGTCCAAATTCTAGAGTCTCTGGTGTAAGAATCTTAAAGCAGTTTTTCCCCTGAATATCTTGCCAGAAGGGTGCGATCCCTTATGTGTGCTCACAGTCTGCCATCTAGAATAGGATGCATGGGTCACCTTAAGGAAGCAACCAAATCTAGCCAAAATTGGAACATGTGTGGACAACTTACCTTCAAGAGACAAAGTAGGTCTCTCATTTATTTGCCTAGCCCTAATGTGCAACTTAAGTATTGCATTAACAAGCCCTAAAAAACCTGTTAATTTATTTAAAAAAAATTAAAAGCAGCCTGTGCTTTTTTTCTTAAATGGGAACATGCAGAACATCTCATGTTCTGCTCACAAGTGTCCAGCAATAGATTTTTTTTCCTAATCTAGTATAACTACAAAACTATCTACAGTTTAGTAGTAAGAAACTAATTTAGAAGGGCAAGAGAGTATATGAGTGCAGGGATGAAAAAATACTAAGCCATCAGAGAACTCCAATCATAGGTAATGATAAGTTAAATGGAAGATTGGAAAATAAATTGTGATTGCCTAATTCACTGGAAATATCTAGTTCAGCTAAATGTGTGAAATAATGCATGGATCAGTGGTTTCAGAGAACAAGATAGTTAGGAAAAGCAGCAGTACCTTATTCTACCAAAAGTCTATCTATTTTAATGAGTTAACATACAGGGTTGCTTTTATTTATATAGCCATTAAAATAAAATTGTAAGTGGAGCTGGTAGTACAGCCCATAACTAAAAATGACCTGCACTTCCCATTACAAGACCCTGATTTCTGGTTGGTTTTTTTAAAAATAATGTTACACACTTTAACCATAAAGGCTAAAAAGTTCCATGCCAAGCATTTGCCTCTGGCTTTTTTATTCTTTGTAATGTCAGTAATATAGTTTAGCTGGGACTATAGAAGAACAAATGTTTTAATCATATTAAAAACATTCTACAACTGTTTCATAGAGATGGTTTTGCACCTCTATACATGAAATTCATTAAGATAAGGAACTGAAGTAAAATTAATCCCAGAAAAAGTTAATCACAGAAGTTAATCACAGAGACAGTAATGCATAGGATTTTTTTCACAGTGACATAAAACACTGATAATAACAATTATATATCTTATTTATATATGTACATAAGCCATTTTAAGGGAAAAAAGAAGTTACAACATATTTTCTTTAAGCCTTCTGCTTTCTTTAGTTCTGAAATATTATGGTTTCTGCTAAGTATCTACTTAGGTTTTTTTTAGTAACCAGAATTTTTTTCCCTTCCCCTCCATCTTTAAAGCAGACTTCTTTGCTAGATATGAGAAATAAATGGTATCTCCCCATATTTAGGGAAGGTATGCACTTACCACCCTTAGTACTCACACAAAAAATAAGTATTTTACTGCAACTTACAAATATAAAAATGCACTTTTTACAATTATTGGAGAATAAAAGGAAAGCCCAGGCCAGGCTGACTGTAACATACAAACTTTTCCTGGGAGTTCCGTTCATGGACATTTGAACCTCTTGCTACAAAATACTCGCCCATCACTCTCACTCCTTTCAGCTCTCCTTACTTTAGAAAGTAAACTTTGCAAATCTTGCAAAGCAAAGAACTCCAGCACAGCAGAACACTTGACCTAAAGCCCAGCCCAGTGGTAAAAACTACTGCTTCTGAAACTAAATCAGCAGCTTAACATAAATTCAAACTGAGCTGCACTGGGACCCTACCTGACAGGAGTAAACTGGCAAACAGGACTAGAAGACTGGACGACCTGAGAAGCAGCTTCAGTATGAGATAATGGCGTTCACATCTAGAATCACGTAAATACGCAGGTTCTGGGTAAGAACAAAAGATCATGAAGACTCTTCAGCAGGGTAGAACCTGTGCAAATACTAGAAGACCAGCAAAGAGTCTAGTTCTATAGCAATAGAATCAGAGCATGCAGTAAGAGTTTAGTGGCATCAGTTTTCAAATAGGCAGGCTTTGGAGATATTGATAAGACCTGACTATGGAATTGGCTTTTCCCAATTAAGAACATTATTATATAGTACAATTAGAGAAAGCTATTACAATAATATAATAAAGCATAATTAATTTTTGGAGTAAAAGTTTTTTTCAGGTCTAAAATCAGTACTGAAGAAAAATAATGTTTCCAAGTTCTATGAGTCCCTTCTGAAATCAAGAACTTTATTTTTTACCTCAGCTTGAGTTTGTGCAAACTGCAATGACAATATGGTTACACTTCGGCTAGCTGTCAAATTCTATATGACTATGTAGCAATACTGTATACTAATTACTATACTCCACTGTACAAAGCACTGGAGAATTACCAATATCTAGTCTATTCTTTCCCCTCATACTCTTGAAAGCAAGATCTGAAGAGAGGTGTTTGTTAGTATTCTATAAAGTCATCACTGTATTTGAAAACATAATTCTAGGACACAAGATATATAAGTTTTGTCCAAGATTTATTTTTGGTTTTGAAGATCTGTTTATATTAACAATGTGTGCAAAGTCTCATTTGAACAAATAATAAGATACAACCAGGCAAGAAGAAAATGTCTCTTTTTACATGGTTTTTACATGGTTGCTTCTCCACCATAATCCTACCAAAAATATCTTAAGAAGTTACTAACCACTGGACACAGTATGTTGATTTTTTTTTTTAAGAGATTCTTTTTGGATGACTGGAGGTAGAAAGCTGCAGAATATGTTACTAACCAATCTGTAGCCACCTATAGAAGTGATCTGCCATATTCACTTTTCTATGTTTAAAGTATGTATTGGTAACCATTATACAACTGTAGTGTCATAGTAACATTTATACTTGAGACTCAAAGGAATAAAAACCACTTAGGTTGCAGGCACGTGCGCTTGCAGCAGCTCAAATAGAAGCAGTGCAAATTTGAGCCGGGGCTTTTTGCCTCAGCACACGTGCTTGGACATGCACTTTAGTGCAAAATAGTGCCACTTGGGGCAAAATAACCCTGCCTGGCTCCTCCCAGATCTGCAACCAGGGGGAGCTAGAGCCTGAGGCCAGCACCTGTGCTGTCCCCAGCAGTATAAAAAGCTGCCCTGGCAAGTAGCTCAGGGGGGGACACTACCCCGGGGACACTACCCCTTGTGCCAGCTGGACTGCTGAAGCAGCCCTGAGAGTTCCCTGCTCCCTCTACCCTGTGCAGCAGTCTGGCAGTGGGGGCTGCTGCCTGGCTGTGACCTGCTGTGCACCTGCCAGACCCAGATGGGGACTGCAGAGCTAGTACATCTGCTCCTCTCGGCCAGCTGCCAGCAGGCTGTGGCTGCAGGGTTGGCCTCTACTGCCATGTCTTCCCTCTGCCCAGCCATCTAGGCAGCTATCATCTGGAAGATGTTCCGGGTGTGATGGCCTGCTTTGAACTGTCAGCTCCAGCTGGATCCTGGGTGCCAGCTCTGAGTAGGCTCCTTTGCCTGGGTCCTGCCACTTGCCTCCCTAGCAGGAATTCTGGTGTTCCCAATTTGAAAACTGAAAAATCCCTGAAAAAAAATCCCAAAGTCACTCTGTAAAATACCCCCAAATCCATGTTCCTCCACAATTAAAACAAAAGGCCACTATATATATATATAGAGAGAGAGAGAGAGATCAGTTGGGCAATGTTTTATTGATATATCTAGTGTTAAAGCAATTTGGAAGCCTACCAGTGTCCCTATCATAATAATAAAGTGAATGATAAAAACCTATATGTTTTGCTGCCCCCACAGGGGTTACAGCCCCCCAACAAAGTCTACAGCCCCCTACCAGGGGTTACGGCCCCCCATCAGGCCCACATACCTTGCCCCGCTTGCTCCCCCAGCCCCCCTATTTTGCCTGGCCCCATCCTCTGCTGGCTCATGCAGCCCCCCTCAGCCTGACACTTGCACTCCCAGCCCCTGATGGCTGCCCTCCCACCGCCGCCTCCAGCACTTAAAAAATAAAAAAAGCGCCTCTACTTACCCCAGGAGCAGGGGCTGGTGGGGGCTCCGGGGCCTCCTGGCAGAGCCCTCTCAGGCAGCATGGGACACCCGGGGGCAGTAGGGCCCAGGTTGGGGCCTCTAGGCCTGTCATCCCACGCTGCTGTGCAGGGATGGGGGCCCAGTGACCCCGATGGGCAGCTGTACTGCTGATAAGTGAGTGCCAGGGGTTTTTGGGGGCCCTCCAACCCCTTACTTACCAGCACTGCAGCCTGAGTCCAGCTCCCTGCTGCTGGCATGTTGCCTGCCCTCCACGGGCAGGCAGTGTGGTTCAGCACCAGGGCAAGGGCCAGCCATAGAGACACTCTGGCAGCCAGAGCATCGCTGTGGGGGGCTGGGCCTCCGGTTACCTCAGGGCCATGCCGTGCCCGCATTTTTTGTCTGTGGGTTTTTTTAACCCCTGGATATCCAGGGGTCTAATTTTGCCCCCGCGCTGCAAATATGCACCACGGGGAACATTTTCTTATTGCTGCATGTGCCTCTTGCAGCGACTCAAAGGAGTTTGAAACGCTGCAAGAGGCATGTGTGGGCTCATCTGGATGTGCCCTTAGACTCATTTTCATCAGTGGTTTTTGAGCTTAATTGTAATCATTTCTGTTTAGTTTACTATATTTTAGTATAGTTTATCCCCTTCACTCCAAAACAGCAGTCTGCATTTTATTTGTACATCTAGCTATGACAGGATTTTTTAAAAAGCATTTTGAAGTAAAGCTAATAGTCTTTGCTGGATGTTTTAGGAATAGTTTACTTGTGAGTATAAACAGCTAATGATTTTTAATTAAAAATCACTCCAATAAGTTTTTCTATAACAGCCTCTCTCTTAGGCAAAAGTCATAAATTCAGGGATTATACAGCATAACATTCAAGGCACGCTGCAATACAAACATGAACAAATGAGTACAATCCAGTTTGTAGTTACAAATCTATTTTTACCTTTAAACAGACCTGTAAGATGCTCTGCATCCTTAACTTTCTTTGAAATCAGTGCCACTTGATGGTGCTTCAAATATAAAAAGAGGTGCACCTCAAACTCAGGTGAAAAGGGAACTGTAGACTGCTTTGTGTTATTGTACTTACTAAACAAAATAAATGAAAGCACTCAGGCCCATAGCACTGAGGTGCTATTACTTTTAACATCACAACACTTAATGTGTAGGCATTTGGCTCCCATAGCAGAATTCAAAATCTTCAGTTAGGTGGCAAGGCTCCCTCTAAAATGCAGAGAGAGAGGTAGGTGCCTAAAACAGGCCTTAGAAAACTGAGTGGGAGCCTCATGAACCAGCAGGTGGTAAACAGTGCAAACATAGGTTAGTCTGAAGCCTCACCCCTCTCGGTGCTATTGAGAGATGTCTGTCTCCTTACTCAGGATTCACAGCTCTGAGCACTCTGAAGATAGGACCCTTTCTTTCAAACACTCGCTTGGGGATGTTTCACCCCTTCTTACAATAGCTCAGTGGTTAGAGCAATCACCCAGGATGTGGGCGAGTGGGATTAATTCTCCTCCTCTGCCAGAGGTGGTATTCAAACCCTCTTCTACCACCTTCCTGGACAAGCATCCTGAGCACCAGGCTACACGTTACTGTAGTGAGGAAACTCTCCTCCCTCACCTCGTAAAGGTGTCCTGCTGAAGACTGGAAGGGAAGATTCGTTAGGTCGGATGGAGAGAGAGGAAGCATGAGCATGACTCTGTAGGCTAGTGGTTAGGGAATTCAGCTGGGAGTGGGGAGTCCTGGCTCCAATCTCTATTCTATGGACCATATAGGTATTTTGTCCTATGACTGTGTAATATGAATATGAAATATTTTTACTAATATTTTAACAGACTGATACATGAATAACATATTTTGGTATATTTTGACTGAGAATATTGACCAAACTTTGGCTAAGGCTCTGTACATAGCAGCTGTGAATAACAGTTGCAACATTTGAGTCAGAATTTACAGCAGTGCTCAGTTTGCATGGAGGCATGAAAAATAAGTGGCAAACCACAGCTTCAAAGTGAAGACAGCTCAGGACACTCAACGGCTGTAGCCCCTTTTCATTGGTCATGGCTCTAAAACAGGTCAGTGTAATACACTATGGAGGACATGAGCACCCATGTATATCCCAATACAGTGGAAGAGGTCCAGTGGATTTATATTTTACTAATGCAAAGTAGCAGCAGTGCACATAAAATCCAGTCAAAGATATGCCAGAGGCTTTAGTAACGCACGCAAACACTAGAGTGTTTCTGTCTTGACCTGGAGTACCTCCTTTATCTTTGTTATAGTTTTTCACACTTTGTTCTCTGTTCTGAGACTGTCAGTCATCATAGTGGTTTTGTGGTGTGTATCACTTTGCACATACTTTAAATGTACTGAGAATTCATTTAATTTCACATAATCACACAACAGCAATGAGGAGAAACACGAGGTGGAATTTTCAGCAGAGCTCAATTCCCATTGAGAAACCAAGAGCATGTGGCAAGCTAGAGTCTCAAATTGCTGTTATAGATGCCCCCAGCCTTGGACAGCATACCACTTAGCTAGATACTGTTAAAATACATAACAAAGAGACAGCCTGGGCCCCAGACAACTAGAAAATGCTTACTACATTGTGTGCTGGGCTATTTAAAAAATGTCCAACCATAGGTATGGGTTCTTGAAATGGCTCTCTCTGTAATAGCCAGTCTTGCTCAATTAAAACTGGCAACCTTGAGAGGAAAGATTTTATCTCATTAGTAGACACATGACAGTGACCAACAGTGCACAATCACAGCTCATATCAATAGTGGAATAAAGTACATATCAGTGGGCGCATCTACATAAGATGTTTACAGCAGAGCTGACTAATTAACTTCACAGAAAACATCCACATGTGTGCCCCTATTAGGGCTCAGGAAACTAATAAACTCAGCAGCAGGGTTTATTATTGCACAGCTGTGCACGTGCAGATGTTGACCTGGCTGATTAAGGCACGAGGGTGCTTCAGTGCAGGGGCTGCTTGCCGGCTAGCCCCACGCTGAAGCACCCTCATGCCTCAGTCAGCCCCTCTGCAGCACATTGAGCCTGGTCAGAACAGCCCCAGGCCGGCAGGCCAACCTCTGGGGCCCCATGCCAGCTAGGACTGTTCTGACTCGGCTGACAGAGCTGATTGCTCTGGAGTTAATTGCTCCTGGGTGCACATTCAAATGGCATGTAGGGAGCAAAAAACTCTGGAGCAATAAACTACAGAGTTTATTTATGTTCACTACTTGCACGTGAAGATGCACCCAGTAAGTCCATGTAAACAACCCACATAAGGGTATTGCAGTGCTAAGGTAAAATAGACACTTTCTATAGAACTTGTTTTATTAGGGACCTTCATCCAGTCTCCTATGGCTCGGTGTTCCAGCTAAAGCCTGGACCAGTAAATTGGCTAGTAAGCTACATCCATCTGGCCATGAGTAACTTTCATTTATATCATTATTTGTACCAGCCCTAAATTAGGCACATTATGTCACCTTGTAGCATTTTTTTCTGAAGGATCTGAAGGACAGAAATAAGCAAATGACTTAAAAAATTCTTTCTTATACACACAATTAATCATCTTATTTTCTTTCTTTCTTAAGCTTTCCTTTTTGTTTGAACATATTTGACCAAATGTTTATGGAAGGACAATTTATATCTTTGTTATATAGCTATAGGGAAAGCAAACTGAAAGAATTTCTGGCATACTCAGTTTATGTATGTGCCAAATTTATTGTGTTGGTGATGACTTTAGAGCCTTTTTTAAAGACGTAAAGACATGAGATTTGAAGCACAAAATATGCCCAATGTATTTAGTCCTTTGCTGCAATTTCAGATTAAATATTGCATCGCCATGCATCATTAATACTAATCCGAGTTATTATGATGGTTTGTGATGTCCACATAAGAAAAGAATAAAATGATCATGTCACAGCCAAATTTCTGCAAAGTTCTCAGTCCAAACCAGAAGCCTGGGCTAGACAAGCATGTCTAGATGTAGAGGTGAATATTAGAGCTGAGGCCAATCTTAGTGTTTTGTTGCTGATTAATCACTAGAATTAGAATTAGTGATTACATTTCTTAAATTTTATAAGCTATATATTTCACAGATTTAATATGCACTACAAAATTCATTATACATTAAATGAATACATCATCCATACTCAGAATCTAAGGTTTATATAAAATATAGTTGTATTGGGTTGTCTTGCTTCCTAAAGTGCTAGACTATGGTGTAGCATGAGATGCTAACTAGACTCAACATAGCATCAGCGGGCACTAACTGTGATGCCATTGCTCCTGTACAGTAGCCCTGTCTTATGCGGACATCAAAAAACATCATAATAACTCTGATTAATATTAATGATGCATGGTGCTTGTTGCTACAGCACAGTAGGATCGAAAATGACCTGTGCTCTGCCAAGACTGCTCAGTACCATCAGGTACTGCACAGCCATTTAGTACTTGCTAAAGCATACCTATAGGGAAAGCAAATTGAAAGCTAAAACAAGTACTAAACGACTGCGCAATACCAACTGCGCAGTCAGGGGCACTTGTAGATGCACCCTATGTCTACAACAGATAGCACAGTGTTAGCTGTGTGTGTCAAGCAAGATAAGAAAAAATTAATAACAAATGGCAAAATAAAAGATACCTCTCCCTAGCAGAGAAATTTATGAATATAGACAGCTGCTG
>NW_005842218.1:11660-31181 GCF_000455745.1 Alligator sinensis
AAATATGCCATCAAAAAACAGACATCAAATTCTTTTTTAGTGAAGTGTTGAATGTTTCCACAGATATAAAGGCTGCCACAGATAGTGTCTGGAAGCAAATCAGAAGACCAATCACAAACTAGGGAAAATTAGCAATTTGGGACAAGATGACTGTATGATTTGGAGCCAGAATATTTGATACACATTAAAAACCTCCGATTTCATTTCTCATTGTATTTTAATAAGTTATTTAATTAAACTTAAGTGACAAAAAAGTTTTTGATGAGTCAATTTCTATAAAATAAAATGGTAAGTTGCATTACTGTGAAGTTATCATATCAAGGCTCATTTTCTTATTTCCTTGGGACTCAATTATTTAACTTTCCTGATCACAAACAATATCAGATTTTTTTTTCTTGTTTACCCCAGAAACAGTCTGGTTTCTAATTCCAACTTACACTTAAAACATTAGATGATTGAAAATCCTGTAAATGGCCAGAATATGATCAAGGTCTGTTTAGGCAGCAATCTGGGCAGAAGAGACAGCAGCAGATGCACATTAATGGTTCTCTGCTATAATTGCATCTATCTAGAGGAAAACATGCAGGTCTAAAAATCCTTTTGGTAAAAAACAGTTATAGATGTATAACAACATAGCATTCACATTACATAAAAGCTCCTGACCCAGATGTGGAAGTGTCTGTTGGGTTTGAGAAGAATATATTTTTACTAAGAAGCAAAGTAGATCTTGCCTATTTTAATTATGGAAAGGTGGAGTCGAGGAACTGCATCCAAACGGCACTCTGAATCAGCAGATGCCCAGACACACTTTGAAGCCTGTTGATTGAGTCTTGCATCCCTTTGGAAGGCTCACTATCTTCCTTTCTGGGTATGGTCTCCATGCTATCAAACACAGCTCCTTCCTCTTCCCTGTCCCAATCATGAGTAGATTTTATGCACCACAGTACCATCACCCCAGTGGAAGAAAGAAAGGGTTGGGACTTCAAATCTTAGTTATTTCCAGGAGAGGAGTTGGTTCTGGCCCTCCATGCTGGAATTCAGCCTGTTGTGTTCCTGCAACACGTGAGCCAGGGCTGGTGATCAAGGGGCATAGCTAGGGGCTGCAAGTCGCTTCTATACTTGCCCCACTTGTCAGCAATTTGGCTGAAGTGCAGGCCAGGACAGGGGAAAAGGGACCCCCACACCACTCCCCCTCTATCTCCCCCCAAAATTAGCTCACTGCTCCCCATCGGTGCTTGTATCTCCCCTCCATGCTGGATCATTGCCCTACCACCCCAATCAGCCTGAGAGCAGCAGCAGTGACAGCAAGGGAGGGGAGGGGATCTCCCCTTCCTACCTACCCCTAAGCTCCCTGCAGTCTGCACTGTGTCCCTGAGCTTAGATCCAGCCCCTGTTGTGTCCCAGGGCTGTCCAACAAACCCGTGCCTCCCGCTTACTCCTACCTTCCTTTTCAGTTGTGGAACCTAGCAGACATGGTCTACACAGACCTCAGGAGCAGGCAGGGAGGGGGAACCCCCCATATGCCCCTCCATTGCTGTTGGGCTGATCAGGGTGATGGGGCAGTGATCTGGGGGTGGTGGGCTGATGGGGCTAGAGAGGGTGATCAGGGTGATAGGGGTGTGATCTGGAAGTGAAGGGGGTAATTTGGGGGGAAGAGAGGCCAACAGCCTGGCAGCTTCCTACCCACCTTCTCTTCCCCTTCCCTCTTCCTGCCTCTACTCCTGTCCCTTCTTCCCCTTGACCCCCATACCACCTTTATCCCTTTCCCCTCTCTTCCCACTCACTTACTGACCTGCTGTTCTCAGATATTAGTCCAGGGGTGTAGAGGCCTGGACAATAGTTGGTCCATCTTGGAGCAGTACCTCTTGGGATACTGGTGGACCACAGATTGCTGGTATTACCTTGACTCAGAAAGTGAACTTAACTCAAACTAAGTAGTACATATCAAATACTGTCCTCACTCAAAGTGGTATAAATTTAAGATGCCCAGAGGGCACTTAGCAGTTGTTAACGAACTTTAATGTATGATCATTCCAGCCAAGTGCTCTTAACATGCTCTAAAATTGTAATGTATAATCTCACCCTCATTTTCTTATTTTGTAAAATGAGCAGAATATTTAAAGGAGACTGAAAGAAATTGTATTTGGGGAAGGGTTGTAGGCCCTGCTTTATATCACTTTTCCTGCTAGAATGATTAGTAACAAGTTTTACTTTACACTTCTCAAACTGATTCGCAGCAATACCATTTAACTTTTTTCTGTTCTGTTCAATTGTTCATTTTTAAAACTAAAATTGGTACAAAAATACATTCAACTCAAAACATTTGATGTATCAAGACATGATAAGTAGAACGGGCAAGTTAGAAAAATGAGTTTATACCTATAAATGTGTGACTCATCTCAAGGTTGTTGGTTGTCACCATGTTGGTCTAAGGACATAGTCAGAGAAGGTTCTTTGGGTAAATGTGATACCTTTTATTAGGCCAACTAAATAGTTGGAAACATTGTTCTCTTATCTCCGGCATACTTTCTGGGGCAAACCTGTAGATTTCTGAATACCTTCCCCTCCTTTTGATTTTAATAGGGAGTGAATATTCTAAACACCCTCCAGAATTTGGCCTGCAGGTAATAATTACAAAAAGCATTAATGCAACTAAGATAATGGTTGCAGTAAAGATGAATAGAAGATATTAAGCCAATTAGTCCCTAAAGGGAATTTAATGCTCCCTTAGGGTACTGAAAAGTCCCACACTCAGCAACTGAAAGGTTTGAGCTTTTAATTCCAGTTTTATCTTATAATTGACTTGTTAAATGGACACTGAGAATAGCCACATACTAATTAATAGCCAGAAATCAGACAAATATTTCAATTTTCTTTAAAATTATTAACATCACTTTCTGTTGGGTCGGTTGTTGAAAAAGAGTGAAATCCTAGATTTTGGTTATGTCAGGAAAAGTTTAAAGCAGGAGTGTTTTGCCCTGGAGAATCCTGCTACTTGGTCAATTTAACAAAATGAAACCTGCCAGCAAAAAGTTCCTGCTTGTTTTTATCGAAGGGTGAAGATAGAAGTGACAATTTTTTGCTCGATTTGGCCCCTGAAAGCACTCTATAGCCATGACCAAACAGAAGTGCATGACTGCAGAGCGCTTTAAAAGGGCCTGTACCCATGAAAATCTGAACCCTTATTGAATGACGGATCAGATGAAGACATTTCAAAACATAGCATCTTCAGTTACTTGTATCTGCCTGCATCCCAGCCTTGGACCTGTTTTCAGGATGGGAGGCAGGAAAGGGAGTGGAGGGTGTTCTGTCTGCAGTTTTTTCAGCCAGTTCTGGAGGGTGGGGCAGGGGTATTGGAGCTCTCCCCCCAAGGTGCGGGGCTCCAATCCACCTACCCACCCACTCACCCCACCCCACCCCACCCCACCCTCCAGCGCTGGCTGGGGAACCCCTAGAACGGGCTCCCTTCACTCCCTTTGCCCCCTCCCATTCTGAAAACAGTGTCTGGGCTGGGAGGGAGGAGGGGCTGGCCCTTCTGTCAGCACCCTAATTTATCATGACTATGTATAAGGGGTAGATCTTTACAGGCCACAGAAGAATGAGAAATACATGCAGAGACTTCTTAGGCAAAGGCAATACTTAACTTTTAATTATTTGTAGCTTATTGATCCAGAGCTCTAATATTGACAGTATTTATATGACAGCAGTTTATGGCAGTTTCAAATACAACAAACAGGTAAAGTGTGAAGTTAGATGCATCTAAATAGTTTGTCTTTCCTCATATGATAACTGGCTATACCATATTCTTTTCTCTAAGCAAGCAGTATCAAAAATGCCTTATGCTTTTCTCTTTTATGATCTATTTGCTAATAACAAAAATGTTTTGTTAATAAGGGATTACTACATCTGGCACTTCCAGTAAAAAGAATAGTGTGGAATTATGACTCATAAAACAGCATTATTAGATAATGTCATTCTTTTCTTGGAGGTTATTTTAAACAGATTTGCCCTATTTTTGTCTAACTTAGTTATGTGCTCAGCGTAATCTTTATTGATTTCCCATTGTCTCCCATTGATAAGAACAGCAAGTGACTAATAAGATATTCTTCGGAAATCTCCGTTCCACTGCTTTGTGTACATTCCTCAGGCTATGATTTGTAGAACTGAGAGTACTTGTCTTCAACATCTTGAATAATTCTGGCAAAACCACCTTATTTATGCCTTGTCAAACGATCTTGTTGAAGGGTCACTCATCCTAATTCATATGCTAAAATCTTCATAAATTAATATACAATAAAGCAGTAAACCTTTAAAGCATTAGATTTATTGTACACTGAAACTAACCCTGAAGGGTCCTCCACTGTATCTAAATTGCTGTCTATTCAGCTTTAATGACGACTTTTCCTGTCACTCCCATTTCATGCATAAGCAAATTAGGCAGAACAAATGATTCTACAAATCAAAATGTAGTTCTACATTTTCAGTGGATTTAATTTTTAGTGCTAGTGACACTGTCTAGAACAGGGATGGCCAACCTGTGGCATGTGTGCCACAGGTAGCACAGGAAGCCTGTGTGGCACACAATAGATTGGGCAGGGAGAAGAAAGCAGAGCGGTAGATTGGGCAGGGGGAGGAGATCAGAGTGGCATTCAGGGAGGATTTAGGGCTTACCTTGTGACATGCCTGCTGAAAAAGTTGTCCCTCATGGGTCTGGATTGAACATGGGGGAATCCCACTGTAAATTCTCAACAACTGGACTATCCACAGAACTCTCAAAATCATCTAATTCAAGAATACTACTCAGATCCCACCCTGAGAAAACCCTCCATGTTTTCCACTTATTCCATGATAAATAAAATTATGTGGCTATCTGCTGAAAATTTGATAAAGCTGGTCTCAAATTTTATACAAAGCTACTCTGGATTTATATTCCTAATTTGGCAATTCTGACCTATTTAGGCACAAAACCATGCTTGCCTAACTTTTACAGGCTTAATAGATGGCATTTCAGGCATTTAAATTGCTAACTGGCTTATCTCAGCAGCAGCACCACAACATACTGCTCGTGTGCCCGACTTCCCAGATTAGAAGCAATTTAGCAGTGTCTACACAGTGCCAGGAACAGTAAAATTAGCATTGCTGAAAGACGGTACCAATTAGCTTGCTCTTGGCACCTCACAGACCTAAAGAGGTTTAAAACTACTGCATGTAGCTTATTCAGTATAGTTAGATGTCCAGCTGGGCATCTAACATTGAAACTGGCATAGACATGGTCAGGTCCAGAAATTTGAAAAGGGGTGTGCAAGAGATGCCCACCAGTGCTGCAAAGGAGGTTGCAGTCCGCCCTCCCCAGGGGCATACTGCACCCTGAAGCAGACAACACTTCCCCACTGCTCCAGACATCCCTTCCCTCCCACCCTCTCCACTGGGGCTGTATCTGGGTGCAAGAAGCAGGTACCCACCAGGCAGGTGGGTCCTCTCTTCCAATGCCGGCTCCTGGACCCTGGGGGACACCTGGAGGTAGGGTGAGGGAAGGCAGGGGGCACCTGGAAGCCTACTGCCATTACTATCTCCAGGTGACCCGGGGAGGGGAAGCCCCAGGGTGCTCCTGACCAGCTCCAGTCACAGGCTGTGGGAAGCAACTGCACAGGGTGCTGGTTCTCTGGAAGTGGCAGGGGTGAGCTCACATGTGTGGAGTGCTGGGCAGGGGGGAATGGAAGGGGAGGGATGGCTGCTGACACTACCACCCCCAGCCCTGCTCAGTCCTCTGCCCAGTCTCTCCCTGCAGCTGGTGACCCTGGGCCAATCTGATGGAGGAAGAGGGATTGGGGCTGCCATTGCTGCAGATTCAGCAATCCATGCAGCCTCTCCCAGCAGCTCTAGGCTGGAGCAGGGCACAAGCTGTCCTGGGGCTTCCCATGCCTGTGGGTCAGCAGAAAACAGCAGTGGCATTGGGCTTCCAGGCACTCCCACTCTCTGCCTGTTCCCCTGAAGGTGTCCCACTCCAGCCCAGTACTCAACACTGCTGGGGACCCAAGCATCCAGAGCCAATGGCATGTGACCTTCACTCTGGAAGGGGAGTATGACTGCACCATTGCACACCCCCCAGATACAGAACATTTGCACAGGATTGTTTAAAAGTTTTCAGTTTAAATGCTTTGCTTTCTGATTTTTCCAGATAAAGGCCCTGACCTTTACTTACAGATTTACAAAATTTAAGCTACTTTTAAATAACCCGAGAACTGTTGAACAAAAAAAAAATGTTAGAAGATGTAAAAAAATACATGTAGATATTGGTATCTCATAAAATATTTAAGGAGGCAGAAGTCTGTGTTTCCAAAGGTTGTTTTTCTTGGTGACTATAACCAATGATATTTTGAAGCATCATGTCAAGATGTCACAGGTCTGTACAAAAGGTTACAAGAAGCTAATCCAGAGGGACTGACAAATGAACATAACATTAAAACCACTCTGTGAGTTGGTAGTGCCCCCTTGCAGCTGGTCTCATGTGAGCCACAACCGCACTTCTTTCCCAGTTCCAAATCCTCTTCAGTAGAGGAAGTCAAACAAACAAAAAACACTGGGCTTTTCCCTTCAAGCTAACAAAGAAAACAGCGCCTTTCTTCAGGCTGCAAACCAAGCCAGACTTTCGCAAATTCCTTCGGCTTGTCTGCTGTCTTTTAGCTAGCCTTTTTTAAACAGCCCAGCAGCCTGATCTCTTAAACCTGTGTCTCATCACCAAGCAGGGCTGGCTGTACCTTCTCGATTCTTAAAGGATCTACGCTGTCACACATCCTTAATAAATCAAGTCTATTTGTAGTCAGACAGCAGGACCCATTTTAAATGGAGCTTGTGGGGGACTATATGCAAACCAATTCATGTTAGAAGATCAGCTATTGCTGATGATACTCAACGATCATAAATTACCTATGAGACCTATGAATCTAGTTGTTCAGTCACTGTGGTACAGGCTTACCAACACTTGCTCCAAGACCAATATCAATTAAGATTCAAATAACTAATATTTGAATAGGGAAATCCACTTCCTCTTACAGCTCCATGCACGTGTCTATTCTACTTGTTCTGCTGGAACGTTAGACCTCTGCTTTCTGAAAAAGTGAATCTTTTGCAGGTAGTCCCTCCATAACGATATATTATTTGTTCAAATATAATTGTAACCCCGCCCCCACATGCCTCTGAATATCTCCCCAACCATATGTAAGCAGCTGCACATAAGCTTTACAAAACTAGTTGAGGAGGCAGGAAAGCAAAAGGAGGGGAAAAACCCATAAAAAGAAATAATAAAAAGGATAACATGTAAGATGAAAATGAAATATACATTGAATATTTGAATCTTTGCCTCTTTTCACCTCTTTCCTTAAATGGAGAGATGCATGATAAAAAGGATATCAAGAAAGTGTAGTTCTCAAATGCTAGAACACACCATAGCAAAGAAACAATCCTTACTAAAATCCTCAAAAATTATCCCTATGGAGCAATGGTGTGAAAAACAAATTGGTGTGTTGTGTCTGACTGCAAATTACTGCCAGATTCAGGTTTAAACCCATCTCACTTCCATGGTAACCAGAGCCTAAACAAAAGATGATGATAAAGGGTTTGAAAAAGAGATTATAAAGCTAGTTACATTGTCTTTATTAAGGCAAAAAACTGACTAAAGTCAAGGAATCAGAACTCGTGATAGAGGTGATATTATTTTAGACCAGCTAGATTTTTGCAAAAAAAAAGTCTTTATTTGTTAGCTTTTGGGCACAAACACCCTATTCAGGCATAGGCAAAAAGATTGTAAAAGTTCTCCTAGGAGAAATGAAAATTCATATTTCATAGGAAAGTTGAAGGTGTGGTAACCTCCTGTTTGCAACAGTTCATTTTATGCAAATTAGGCTCAGAGAAAAGTTGGAATAGTCTGTTTACATTGACGGTGTTTGGTGGCAAGTAGGATGTGAGTCATATTTCCTTCTGGTTATGATGTTTCATATTTCACAGAAGAGTAAAATGATGGAATGCTTTTCTGGGCAGGAATTTCTTCTGTGGTGGGGTATCTCTAGGCTCTGTGGTAATGCAAATTACCTTGAACAAAGGCAGGAACAGGTTTTCAGGTTTCAGGTGGTAAAACTTCCTTCCTCCTTGTAAAATTGTGTAGAGTTCATTAAAAAAAAAAAAATCAGCTAAAATTCAATATCTTCCATGTGTCAGGTATCCAGGTCATAACTGTATTTAGGCCTCTAGACGAGTGGTGGGCAAAATGTGGCCCGGGGGCCAGATGCGGTCTGCCAGGCCATTCTAGCTGGCCCGCAGGGCCTCTACAAAATTTAGAAAATGAATATTTATCTGCCCTGGGCTGCCTGTCATGCGGCCCTCGATGGCTTGCCAAAACTCAGTAAGTGGCCCTCTGCCTGAAATAATTGCCTGCCCCTGCTCTAGACTGAAGTCAAGGGAATTTTCTTTGGAGGCTGCAAAAACATCTATACCTGTCACAGAAGGAGAGAGAGTTCCTGAGGTCCCTACAAGCATCCACTGAGTTCAGGTACTTATACTTTGGACAAAAGCAAGCACTGGAAAGCACACTGGAAAACCTCACTTAAAAAATGGAGTAGAACTTGAATGCCCTAAGACTGAAACAGTCACATGTAGTAGTTTTTCCAGACCTCTTCTATATACAGAGCTCTTCCAAACCCTTCTTAATTTGCAGCAGTTTACCAAAAAAGGAAAAGTATCTTATGTAACATTGTTTAGTGTGTTCCAACCACTTTGACTTTAACATTTTTTTGGCTTTCTGGGAATCAGTTTTGTTTCACTGTAGTGGAAAATAACCACCCACGTGCAGGGGGGCTGGACCCGATGATCTGTAAGGTCCCTTCCAACCCCTAACAACTATGAAACTATGGGAAATTTTTAAAAAATGTAAAATTTGCCATGTGAATAACTGGCTTTAGTTGACAAGCTCTGTAACAGCATTGACCTGACAAGGATGATGTTTGCTTAACCAGTTTGTTACCATTTCTAATACACCAGTTCTAAATTCTTGGCCATATTTTTAAGCAAAACCATTATTTAGTTTGAAAGCCATTGTAAAGAATTTGATATTATCTAAATCTCTTAGGCTCAATCAGACAAAACACCCTTCTCAATATTTATTTAAACACTTAATAAAGGGTTGGGAGGAAAGAGGATAATGCAGGGGCGGGCAATTATTAGGGCTGGAGGCCAGTTCATGAGTTTTAGTGACACGTGCAGAGCGGAGGTAGGGGTGGGGGTGGGGGGAAGCAGTTGATCCTTTCTGGCCCTATGGCTAGGAGCCTAAGGAGGGAGGCTGTGTCCCACACTGCTGCACTTTGGCACAGTTGGGGCTGGGCTGGGCTGAGCTGTATAGTGCGCAGACTCCTTTATGTCCTCACATCCATTCCCCCCCATGCCGGGCTTCCTGTTGCTGTTGTGCAGTCCTGTCACTGCAAGCTGCCAGCATCTGGGCCCACATGGGATGGGGCGCAATGCAGGACTCTCAGTAATTGTCCATGATGAGCTACTGTCGCCATGGTGCCACTAATCATTTTGCTGTTTGACTCCGAGCTTTTCCCAGAATATTGCAGGGGTATAATAGAACAATACAGTTTGTAGCTTGCCAACATGCTCAGAGTCAGCTTTCCAGTATTAAACATGGTTTTCGTCTCTGGGATGTAGTAAGTAAATTACATAACAGGTAAGCTAAACCTATCTCAAACTGCAATGACATAGGTCAAAACACATAAAAAATGTTCTCTCTCAAATATACAATTCAAATCTCAAACCACAATAACTATCCAAAGGAGTGTCTTGAAGTATTTTGACAGTAAAGAGGCCAATGTTGAATTCTTTTCAAATCTCAGATTGCTCATGTCTGAACTCTGGTACTTAGAGCGAGATTAAATTCTTTCATAAGGCAGAAGGATCATCAGACAATAAGGTGGATCAAAAGGTCCAAAGACAAGTAATGAATACCTGTGAGTCTCAAATGTTCTGTGAAAATATCATAGTACGTCAGCTTGAAACACATCCCAAGTGTGCGCAAATGAAAGTCTCTGATATTTAACTATTTCTTCATTTTTCAGCAAGGCCAAATGCAGTGTGTATTAAAAGTTTCTCTGGCATACAAGGGTCCTTCATGTGAAAACAGAGAGAAGCTGGCACTGTAGTCTCATAGGTACTCAACTTCAATAATGTTCAGTGCTTATTCAGTCCTTACCCACATATGACTCTCAGAAAGAAATGGAGAAAATTAAATGTCTGTAAATGTCTAAGGGATAATAGCAAAATAATTAAATCTACAGGTATTCAGATGTACCTAAGAAACTTGGACAGAACATCCGAGCCAATTCCCTTAGCAGTAGTATAGCCAGGGGTGGGCAAGCAGGGCACCAGGCTTGGGTGCTGATTTAGAGGCAGCACCAGAATGGCGGTCCCCAAAGAGCCAGACGCACAGCAGCTAGGCAGGATACAATGAGCCAGCCTAGTGCCTAGTACTTGCTGCAGCCAGGCAGAGAGCAGGTCCCAGCTGCAGCAGCCAGGCAGGGTACAGGGCAGGGCACTGTAGCAGCAGCCAGGGTCAGTTAAGGACCTCCAGTGCTTGCTTCCCTGCCTCACTCCCCTACACTCTGGTGCTTGGCACAATGCCTCCCCTTTGCCAGGGCACAGAAGTCACTAGTTAGGCCTCTGTCTCTTAGTCCTGTCTGGCCATCAGGTTCTTCCTAGGTACATAGATTCATGGTAGAGTGAGTGATGCTGCCCTGCCATTAGGTGAACTTCCTTAGCAATTTCTACAAACATAGCTGACAACCTCTGACCTCAGAAGAGAATAAGCCCTCATAAATGAGTATTTGGTTTCACTCCATGCATTAAATGCCACAGCAGTAGGAGATAGGGATTGAGATGGAAGTGTTGAGGTTATCATGAATCCCACATCCCATTGTAGCTGATTGGTTAAAGCAGAGCCTATAATCATGTTTTTCCCAGGCAGGCGTTGGTACAGAGAACAAGTGCTCTTGACTTGCTATTTTTGTTCTTTGCAGGTCACCATAACTCAGCAGATCCGCTATAAAGGATGTAACAAGAGAGGAACTGAATCAGGAGCAATCACATGCAGTGTCAGACCATTTAGTTTGTGACAACTAAGGATATAAAATACATTAAGGACCTAGTTTCTTACTGCAGGCCTGTGGGAGAGTGAATACCCTGATATTTTTCTTTTCTTTTGAAGAGAACAAGATACAAAGTATTTGGATGTGGCTGTGTCTGTATTTGACTGTTTTTTCGTCATTAACATTGTCTTAAACAGAAATATGGACAACTTAACACAGGCAAAGGAGGAGGGCTGCAATTGACTCATAAAGGCTATTTCTATACTGAAATCATTCCTCCTGCATCACATCTCAGACAGCTGAGCCACACTGCAGACCATATCAGGCTCTTATGTGCTAGGTCCACAAGATGGACTGTAGAGATTACATGTAATACAGAGTAGATCTACTTCTGTCCCATCTGAGTTCAGACATCTTTAGGATCAATCAACTAGATTATGCAGCTATATACAAGTGAGAAGCGCTTTGTAATCGGGGTAAGGATTATACCCAGAGCTCTGAGTCTAAATGACTGAGCCTTCAGAACTGAATTCACATGTGAAAAGCTTTTAAGCAGGATACAGGCAATGATTCTCAAAGGAGTGCTAATAAAGAAAGATGAGAGCTGCATGCACTTGCTGATGTAAATGGCAAATTTATGTAAATGTCAAATTATATATAAATATATAAAATAGTTTCCATTATACACAAAAATCAACTTTTGAAGTATTTATTTTCATATTATATTTATGTCACCAATAAGCCATAACTTGGAAAGGCAGGATTAAGTACAAAATGGAAATAATCTTGGAATGACAGAATTAAGTACATGGAAATACTAAAATAGTCTTTTACTATGCATTTCAGCACATCTAAATATTTTGGAGCTGACCAGCCTACTGCAGAAGTGAGGAAGAATCAAGTATCACCTTTAGCACTGCTGCTTACAGCGGAGTAATAAAAGACATTCAGGTGTAGAGTATTTAGAAGTCTTCAGAAGTCTTAGGAAGACTGTGAATCCAGATAATAATCATTGCATACAGAGTAATTACTAAACCATGTATAACTCCAGGATATAATTGCCAGCTTGAATAATTGCTATCAAAAGTTTTCTTGGATCTCTTTTCTAGCTTTTCTTTTCTCCACACATTGCATTGTGTGACTGTAGTTAAGTCTCCTGCCTTTTATTTATCTGATATTGTTTTGAGTAGGGATTGCATTTCTAAGAAAAATTGTATCAAATTCAGTGCTTTTTTCTTTTTTTTTAATACTCTTCATACAGCAGGACATACCCTGATACCATTTATTACTAGATATTTTAAAGAGACCAATATTCATCTGGAATGGTCTAGACAGGGGTGATTCTGCCTTGAGAAGGGGGTTGGCTAGGTGAACACTTGGGATCCTGTGCTGTTTTTCTATAATGAAAATAACTGAAATGTTTCAGTTGCCAGACCTGGATTAGAGGACAGTTCCAGGACTGAAGCAGGTTTTGTTACATTTATTTAAAAATATAATACATTATATTTGAGTGAACATCATGTTAACTAAAACGAATCAGGACCAAAACAGGGGCAGGCAAAATTTCCAGTTTCAATCACTAGTACCTGATATTTTTCCTCCAAAGGCCAGCCCAAAGCATGCTGAAAACAACCAGAGGCTTTCTGTTGATTTCAGTGTACTCTAGATCAGCACCCAGAGCCTCAAACAAATACCATCACCATGAACCATATATGCCCCTGGAAGCTGGGGGGCATGGCGACCACCCATGGGCAGCGGTGACAGTGGCAGGGGTGTGGTGGCAGCGAGCTGGGAGGTCCTACAGGTGGCCACAGCGGTGTTGGCAGCGTGAGGAGGGGGAGCTGACCGGCGCTTGGCAACCACCCACAGACACGGCTGGCAGTGCTGGCGGTGGGGCAAGGTAGGTGGCGAGCGGTGACTACCCACAGGTGCTGCCAGCAGCGTTGGCAGTGCTTTTTTCAGGGGGTGCACTGCCAATCTCAGGGGGTGCATCTGCACTCCCTGTGCATCACCAGTGACCACCACCTCTTAAAATAAAAGATACCACAAACTAGAAGCATGAGAAAATCTCATAACTCACTGTTTGTGCACCAGATCTTTATCTCTGTGCACAATTTAAATGAAACTGGTGCAGATCTGAACATGGAAGCACTGGACTAGCATACTTCAATCAGTCTTTCAGCTCAGCATCAGAGATTCTGATGATACTGGAAAGGTTCAGCTCAACCTCCAAGTAGAAAATAAATTTAAACACAGTCCTTGCCAATGGAAGCCTTTCATAGACTTCCCTAGGAGTTGATTTAAATCCTTACAGTCTAGGTTTTAGGCTCTACAGCAGCTATTCTGTTTATCTCTTCCCCCCCAATGAATCTTCCCTATTTCTTGGTTTCATTTTTAAAATCTCCTGCCTTCTTTCTCACAAAAAGTTTGTGGCAGTGAAACTAACTTTTAATCACAACATTCATTAAAAAAACGCATTTATATTAAACAAAAGAAAAAAACCCAACTTAGTACCCCACAAAATGATAACAAAAATTCAAACAACATCTAAATCCTATAAGATACCTGGACCATGGATGTTTAAGGATAGACATAACCTGTCAGTAAGTGGGGGGAAGGGGGGAGGGCGGGCGTTAATTTCTCCTCCTCGCCCCTAATTTCTTCAGTGATCACTTGGGTAGATGTCAACACTACAATGCTGTCAATCTTACACCACAAAACTTAGCCATAAAAGAGTAGGAGAGTTGGCTCCAAACAACTGTAAATAAATCTCAAATGGAAGGGAAGGTCATGCTGCGTATAATTTATATTACACTAATGAGATACCATTGGCCAGATAGTTAACATTTATTGATTTTGCTTCATCAGAGAATCTGCTTTGGAGTGGTTTGAGGGATTAACAATGGGCCCTGAGTCCTGATGAAATCAAAATCCACCAAATTCAGGGACATTCAGATTTAGTTTTTGGTTCAGGCTAATAGCTGCTAAATTTGAATCCAAATGCAGTTGTGAATGCCTCTCAAATAATGGGAGTAATAGATCATAAGGCTATACAAGCCAGCTGAATGCATACAATTCCTTTGCTTTAAATGCTTCAATTTAAAAAAAACAAAACAAATAACTGCATTAGCTCCATCCAACTGCTTAATTCAGAATTACAGATATCATATAGACAAGGGCATAGATAGTCCTACCCACTGGTTCAGGCAAGGGCGTAAGATCAAGAAGCCAGAAACAGCTTTAAGGGCACCTCTACATGTGCCAGATGTCTGCCCCATCGTGTGGTAATTAGCACGTGTCGGAGCAGACTTGACTAATAGAGTCTGCTGGAGTGTACTAATTAGCACACTCCAGCAGCCTCCATGTCACATGTATTCAGCATCCCCACACTTCAAAATGGCGTCAGGGGCACTTTAACTAAAACTCATTGAACAAGCTTTAGTTAAAATGCCTTCATCACCATTTTGAAGTGGAGGACACTGAATATATGTGACACTGCAGGCTCTCAGAGCCATTCTAATTAAAGTACCCCCCTCTACCCCAGAGCACATGTAAAGACACCCTTAAGAGACCAGGACAAGGGTGATCCAAAGGCTGGTCAAAAACCTGAAACCCAAACCAGGAGTCAGGGAAACAGCCAAATATCAGGAGCAACAAGAACAGAACTAACCAAGGGCCAGGAGCATAGAGACCAACATAGAGGGAACATACAGACCAACTGAACACCAGGAAGAAGAATAAGAAATCAAATACTGCCTCAACCACCGAGCAGCACCTCCTAGCAACCAATTGTTAAAGACAACCAGTCTGGACAGAGTTGCAAAGGCCAGCCAATCTGGTTTGCATTATTAACCCCAGCTGCGCCAGATTCTGACTCAAATCAACTCTAAGCCAGTCTTGTGAGACCTGGATACATCACAGCAGAAGTAGGTCAGGAAGAACAATTTGCAGGAGCAGAGTGCAGAGCCTTTCAGGTTTCTGGAATTACTTTAGGGATCAGCATCCGGGAGCTCATTGGCTCAGTACTTGGTAGCAAAATCAGTTTCTTCTCTTTCAGATCTATCTTCATGAAACATGTTGTGCTCTGGTGCCTACAGGAAATTCATAGATTCATAGATGTTTGGGTTGGAAGGGACCTTAGCAGATCATCAAGTCTGACCCCCTGCCCTGGGCAGGAAAGAGCGCTGGGGTCAGATGACCCCAGCCAGGTGTATGCCTAGCCTCCTCTTAAAGACCCCAACGTAGGAGACAGCACCACCTCCCTTGGAAGCATATTCCAGATATTGGCAACCCTCATCATAAAGAAGTTCTTCTTGATGTCGAACCTAAATCTGCTCTCCATCAGAAACCATTGTTCCTAGTTACCCAAAGGGGTACCCTGGGAAACAGGGAATCTCCTATTCCTTGCTGTCCCCCACAATGAATTTGTAGATGGCCACAAGATCACCTCTCAGCCTTCTTTTGTGGAGGCTGAAGAGATCCAGGGCCCTCAATCTTGCCTCATAGGGCTTTGCCTGTAGGCTCCTAACCATATAAGTGGTCCTTCTCTGAACCCTCTTGAGGTTCCCTCTTGAAATGTGGTGCCCAAAACTGGACACAGTACTCCAACTGCAGCCTGACCAATGCCGCATAAAGGGGAAGTATTACCTCCTTGGACCTGGTTGTCATGCACCTGGTAATGCATGATAAAGTTTGATTAGCTTTACTGATCACTCCGTCACATTGACAACTCATGTTCGCCTTGGTGTCAACAGTGACTCGAAGATCCCTTTCTGCTGGTGTGCTGCTGAGGAGGCCCTCCCCTAGCCTGTAAGTGTGCTGGCAATTCCTTCTCCCTAGGTGCAGCACCTTGCATTTGTCCTTATTGAACTGCATCCTATTCTGTTCTGTCCACTTTTCCAACCTGTCCAGATCTGCCTGTATTCATTCCCTACCCTCTGGTGTGTTAACTTTACCCCATAATTTGGTATCATCTGTGAATTTGGACTGAGTGCTTTCCACACCCTCATTCAAGCCACTAATGAAGACATTGAACAGCACCAGTCAGAGGTAAAACTACACTGGTGTAAAATGCTCTGTTCCTCCTAATGGTGAGGCAGAATAATAGCACCTACCAAACAAAGCTACTCTGAAAGAGCTGGTCATTTGTCTTCTCCAGATTACTGTGATCTGTCTGCTCCCTTTCTTCCCCTGAAACTTCTTCTCATCTGTGGGTTTAATCTTCATAATCTCATGCCCTTTTTCTTACAAAAATTATACTAGAAGTGACATTTATAGTGCTGTAAAAAGCTAACATATTGGTAAATTACAGCAGCATAAATATGTCACATATCCAGACCCTCACAACCCCCCATGTATTTAAATGATCAGATATGCAATGAGGTTGTGTACACATTTGTTTTGAACTGGTTATTTTCCACTCTGTTCTCTGTTACCTTGATCTCCTATTACTTGCTACATCTATTGCTCCTTATTTGAAATTAGATTGTAAACTCTTTGGGGCATTGGCCAGTCATACTTTTGTGCTTTCCTACTGCCTAGAATCACCAGGCCCTTATTTAGGCTTTGTGAATGCACCACAATACAAATAGCAACTATACAGAATAATAAGAAATATCATATATGTTATACAAAACCCATTCTGTTATTTTCGAGCTATGAAGTTCAGATATGCAAAGTCTTCATGATTTAAGTGTTTATTTTGAAGTTGAGTTTCTGGTTCATCTTGATTAGGAAGTACTTTTCAATAAAGACAGCATCAATGTATGTAAATTAACACCTTTGATCTGAGCAGCCCCAAACTTTGCTGCTCTGGAGCTGAATGTCATGAATTAGGTCTGTTTCTAAATGAGCTGAAAGGTGATTCCCCATGCAGGTGTGTCATTCAAATGACAATGTAGCCCTGAATATTTTTGATTCTCAGAGTCTTCACATTTGTTTCTGAGGCTGCTGGGATATTTCTGTATGGACTCTGTGTGATTCAACTGGACCTTGTGTGTATAGCACCTTGAATTTCACAGGGACATTGTTATCAAATGCCCGACACATTTTAAGTGTGGAAAAAAGAAAGAGTAAATGGAAGCTGTTTGAGCTTTGTTTTGTTTCTGGGATTTTTACTCATGTTTTGCTGGTTGACTAATTGACCACTGAACTGGCAAACTAATTGCTCCCAGCCCATAGGGACTTGTTTGCTAGGCCTGGGCTTCTGTGATGTAGAACTGACTGTAGCGCTCTCACATAAATCTTCATGAGGCCAATTCTAAAAACACATATCCTTGCTTGTTTTCCTTGAACAAGTAGTACCAAACAGAGCTGAACATGTATGTTAGTAGGAATCTACATAAGTAAAATATGAAAACTAAGCTGTCTCTGTTGTGCTAAGAAAGCAAAACCTACTTTTTACTTCAAACCAACTCTGTTTGTATTAAAAAAACACCCAGGATTTTGTTAAGAGTCAATGAAAGTTATATTTACATAGTGTAGGGATAGTCTGTGATGAATACAGAAGACCCAGAAGAATTTTTTTTCTAGAATATTTTTCTGGTTGCTGACAGGAGATTAATCCCTATCTAATCTGTTACTTTTGCAAAAATTAACCTCTGCTCTTTGGCTGAGTAAATCAGCCTACTCTGGGCTTTTGTAGCTACTCTGTGACTGCTAACTGAGTTAAAGTTAGTTTGGGCATCACTTGTGTGACTACAGAGTAGACATAACCTTATTAGATACATATGTTCCTGAGTAGCTAGTTCTACCACATTAAAGATTATCAAGAAACTCCTACGTATGTACTTGAACAACGATAAAGGCAGTACTGTTTAATTCTTGATTTTTAAATTTTGATCGAGATGGTTGTGTTTGAGAAGTAAATTCATCATGTATTTTCACTGGAAGTTAAATACAATGATAAATACAATACTGTGATTTCTATATTGACTTTTCAGGGCTTTGGTCTGCTAAAGTTTAGTGGAAATGCTACGTACATCTTGAGTTCTCTGAGATTGTGAGATAAAGAATAAAGAAATGCTTGCAGTGTTTGGAAAACTTGTGGATATCTAATGTCAAATTAAACAAAGAAGTGATTTTTTTTTGGTTTTGTTTTGTTTTTTACAATGGGAAACATTGCCAAGTCTTCTTACTAAATTCGAGTTACTCATGGCTTTCGAGGGACTGCCAACAACAGCCTGGGGGTGGGGAGGGAGTGCTTGAGATGAGAGAGATACTTCCTGGTGGGTTCTCCCAGGAATCAGGAGAAGGAGTTGCAGGAGGGAGTAGATAGGCTCACCTCTGGCAGCAGACACAACCTCTTCTGAACCTGCAGCTGGCCAGCTGGAAAACAGGTCTGAAGTCTTGGCATCAGATGAGAAGGACCCTACCTTAGCAGCAGGCCAAGTAATGCACCCCAAGGGGTGGGAGGATAAGGACCACTGCTGCCAAGAGGAAGCAATGGATAGCAGTGGTTGGTGACTCTCCCCCTGCGAGACACAGGAGAATCCTATCTGCCACCTGATCTGCTGGCTCAGGAGGTCTGCTGGAAAGATTGTCAAGACTCATCTGGCCCACTGACTACTCTGTCGCTTACCCATATGGGTACAAATTATACTGCCTGGGGCAACCTTGAGCGGATCAAATGTGACTATATAGCTGTGGGTGAAATGAACAAGGACCCAGGTGGTATTCTTATCCATCCTTCCAGTCAAATTGGAGTGTTTTGGGGATAACTTCTTGAGACAGATAGTGAAGAGGACAATTGGAGGGACAACTTCTCACAAACAGGAAGGAATTGATTGAGAATGTGAAGGTGGAAGGTAACTTATGTGACAGTGAGCACAGAATTGTAGAGTTCAGGATCCTAAGGGGAGGAAGGAAGGAGAGCAGCAGAATAAAGCCACTGGACTTTATAAGAGCAGGCTTTAATAAACTCAGGGAACTAGTGGACAGGATCCTCATTGAAGCAATTCTGAGAGGAAAAGGAGTCGAGGAGTGCTGGCTACACTTTAAGGAGGCCCTCTTAAGGGCACAGGAGCAAGCTGTCCTGATGTGATGGAAGAATAGGAAACACAAGAAGAGACCAGCCTGGCTAGATCTCTATGCTAGTAGCTCTCTATGTTAAGGAAAACTACACATCCCTGCAAGCCGATATTGGCGACCAGGGTGGACGGCTGGAGACCCTCTGGGTTAAAATCCGTGGGGAACACGGCACAGGGGACACAATGGTGGGAGTCTATTACAGACCTCCCACTCAAAGTCCTGAGCTTGACCAGGAGTTTGCCCAGGAACTGGCTGAGGCAGCTTGCTCCAGGACCATGGTTGTCATGGGTGACTTCAATTACCCGGACATCTCGTGGGAGGATCGCTTAGCAAAATCTGAGTGGTCGCAGAGCTTCCTCTC
>NW_005842218.1:31233-31746 GCF_000455745.1 Alligator sinensis
ACCTGGTACTGGCTACTGGGGATGACCTAGTCGGCGACCTAGTGATCGATGGGAAGCTGGGTGACAGCGACCACGAGCTGATCACCTTCACCATCTGCCGAAAAGCTGGCAAGTCGGTCAGCAACGCGCAAGTCCTTGACTTCAGGAAAGCCGACTTTGACAAGCTCAGGAGGCTTGTCAGTGAGGCCCTAAGGGACCGTGACCACAGGGAGAGGGGAGTTCAAGAGGAGTGGTTGCTCCTCAAGGGAGCGATCCTCAATGCACAAACTATGTCTATTCCATCTCGGAGGAAAGGCAGCAAGAGGGCACAGCAGCCCCCCTGGCTCTCCAGGGACCTAGCAGACCTCCTGAGGCTAAAAAGAAAGGCCTACAAAGGGTGGAGGATGGGAGTCACCTCCAAGGAGGATTATTCTGCACTGGTCCGGTCCTGTAGGGAGCAGACCAGGAAAGCCAAGGCTGCAACTGAACTCCAACTAGCTTTGAGCATCAAGGACAATAAAAAGTCCTTTTTCA
>NW_005842218.1:32735-39694 GCF_000455745.1 Alligator sinensis
ATCCTGGGACGTCATTCTCCCCTTGTACTCGGCCTTAGTGAGGCTGCAGCTGGAGTACTGTGTCCAGTTTTGGGCTCCACAATTCAAAAAGGATGTGGAGAAGCTTGAGAGAGTCCAGAGAAGAGCCACGCGCATGATCAGAGGTCAGGGAAGCAGATCCTACGATGACAGGCTGAGAGCCCTGGGGCTCTTTAGCCTGGAAAAGCACAGGCTCAGGGGTGATCTGATGGCCACCTACAAGTTTATCAGGGGTGACCACCAGCATCTGGGGGAACGTTTGTTCACCAGAGCGCCCCAAGGGATGACGAGGTCGAATGGTCACAAACTACTTCAAGATCGTTTCAGGCTGAACATAAGGAAGAATTTCTTTACAGTCCGAGCCCCCAAGGTCTGGAACAGCCTGCCACCGGAGGTGGTTCAAGCGCCTTCATTGAACACCTTCAAGATGAAACTGGATGCTTATCTTGCTGGGATCCTATGACCCCAGCTGACTTCCTGCCCTTTGGGTGGGGGGCTGGACTCGATGATCTTCTGAGGTCCCTTCCAGCCCTGATGTCTATGAAATCTATGAAATCTAGATAGCAGTCTCCTCAATCACCTGAAACTCATTGTAAGAATGCTACAAAAAGTGGAAACTAGGTCATAGTACTAGGGGAGAGTATAAGAGTATTACACAAGTGTGCAGGGAGAAAATTAGGAAGGTCAAGGCATGATTTGAGATGCAACTTGCAAGGAACATAAACAGCAATAAAAAAGGATTCTAGAAGTATAGCAAAAGTGGAAGTGGTTTATATGGAAGACCATATAAACCATAGGTTCCTTATGGAATGCAGAAGGCAATCTAGTTATGGATGATGTAGGGAAGGGTGAAATATTTAATGCCTTTTTACTTCACTTTTCACGAATAAAGTCAGCTACCAGATAACAACTGCAGTTGGTAGCAAAGACAGGGAAGGAGACAAACAGCCTGGAGTAGAGAAGAACAGGCTAGGAATTACATAGAGACATGAGATGCTGTCAACTTGGCAGGGCCAGAAGCAATGCACAGTAGGGTACTGAAGAAATTAGCTGAAGTAATTTCAGAGTTATTGGCAATCCTCCTTAAGAACTTGTGGAGGTTGGGTGAGGTCCTGGATGATTGGAAAAGGGGAAATATAGTGCCCATCTTCAAGGAATGGAAGAAGGAAGATCCAGGGAATTGCAGACCAGTTAGTCTGACCTTCATACCTGGAAAGGTCAAAGAATCTATTTTGAAGCACCTTGAGGAGACCGAGGTGATCAAGAGCAGCCAGTATAGATTAACTAAGAATAAATAAAGCCTGACCAGCTGATTTCCCTCTATGATAGGGTGACAGGTTCTGTAGATTGCGGGGAGAGCAGTGGATGTGATATACCTTGACTTTAGCAAGGCTTTTGACATTGTCTCCTATGAAATTCTCATTAACAAGCTAAGGAAATACAGACTAGATGAAAATACTGTAAGTGGGATATGCAGAGCCGACCCGAGCAGGGTGTGGGGCCCAGGGCAAATCAGCCCATGTGGATCCCCACCCCCGCTCTGATCCCCTGTGCCCCAGACCTGAAGAAGCTGCTGCTGCCATTGGCAGCAGTGGTGTTAGCGGTGGGGCGCGGGGTGGGCGGGATGGTGGGTAGAGGGATAGCGAGCGGCTGGATGCAAAGCTGGTGGTGGTGGCATAGAGTCACTGTGTCCGCTCCACCCACCTCCATGGGGCCCCCCAAAGCGCGGAGCCCAGGGCGGTCACCTGGATTCGCCTCCCCCTAGAGATGGCCCTGGGGATATGTAATGGGTTGGATCATCATGCTCAATGAGTTGTTATCTGTGACTCAGTGTCTAGTTAGGAGGAGGTATTGAGTGGGGAGGGGGGGGCGCTCCCTAGGGGTCTATCCTGTTCTGGCATTGTTAATATCTTCATTAACAATTTGGATGATGGGATTGAGTGCACGCATAGCAAATTTGTGAAGGACACCAAGGTGTATGTAGTTGCAGATACTCCAGAGGCCTAGGATTCAGAACAACCTGGATAAACTGGAGAAATGGCCTGAAACCAATCAAATAAAATTCAACAAGGACAACCTCAAAGTTCAGATCCATTAACCAGTTCAACCAACAAATCATGGGCCTTGAACTGGTTAATGGATCATCCAGGTTTGCTGAATCATACAGATGTTTCTCTAGGTATCCAGATGGATACTACTCATATTCATATAATAACCAGACACATATATTGCTTTTGCCATCCAAATGGTGGATATTACCCATATTCATAATATATGGACATATGAGTTATATATCTATGTTTATATATATATCTATATATACCCATATATATCTATATATCTAGATATATATATAATAAGTGTCCATAAATGTGTGTGTGTGTGTAATATATAAGTGTACATACTAAAAATATTAGTAATATCCATCTGGATACCCAGAGAAACATTTGTCTGATTCAGCAAACCTGGATGACTATATATATAGTTATACATCTAACTTGTATGTTCATATATTATAAATATGAGTAATATCCACCATCTGTATAGCTAAAGAAATATATTTGTCTTGTTCAGCAAATCTGAATGATCTGGTTTATGCATGCATTCATAGTACATGAGGAAAAATTCCATCGTATCTTTTTATAAATGTGTGTGATCAGTTTCAGTCCAGATATTGCCTAGATATCTCTTCTACTTTACTTCAATATTGCAGTTCTGATTTTGTCCTTGTGGTCTGTTTTTCACACTGGGTAGAGAATAACAGAAAATCAGTTTAGCTGTTAAGAAAGAAAGTTTAAAATTTTTTTAAAAGAATAAAAAATATTCCCAAACCAACTCCAAGTTATGTTCCTTGGATGCTTAGCATTTTAATCATCATATTAGACTTCTGAAATATAACAAATGGGAAAGGTCTGTGGTGTCTATTTTCAGAGGCAATTATTGTCATTTCACTCAAAACATTTCTTATAAACTTTTCCCCAGGAGAAATACAAGACAAAATGCTTGCTGAACCAGGACAAAAAGCCCAGAAGAACCACGTGTGAACAATCAACACACCTTTGACAACGTACCATATTTAAATTGCAACGCTTGGGGATTCAACACACATACTGGATATATATCAGTAGCAAGATGACTGAAAAAATAGTTTTGCATTCATTACACTCTTTGATTTTTGAAGAACTAACCTTTAAATTCAAAATGACTGTCTTTGAAATGAGAGGTTCTGATGAACAGAGGCACAGACTGATGATATCCTCCTTCCTTAAATGTTTTACCTCAGTATAGAATTCAGATTATTTACTCTTGCCATAGATCTTATGGTTTCAAATTAATTCCATCCTTCAAACATCACTGTTTCCCCTCTCAGATTTTTTTTGACATGGATTAGATAAGGGATAAATTACTCATGCAAAGCTTTAATGTGACTTTTAATTTGACATTTAAGGATGATGGAATATGTTTTTGCTGAAGCTGTCTGGACAGCTGACCCACTTCCCAGACAACACTTTTTGAAGACTTCTGAAAATCAACTTGCACTACTATATCGTCAATATTTTGTGACAGTTTGTAAGTAAATGAGGAATTTCTTTCATTCTTACTGTGTTATTTTGAGGTAAAATGTTGAAAGAATATTTTTAGCCACAAGGGTTAACTGATTTTCCTATTACCTAACAGTTATTCCCTAAGGATTTACTTTTTTTCTACTTGAAGCAAAATGAACTTCTTCTTTCATATTTTACCTACTCATAACTGATAGCATTTAAAGAGTTCAAATGAAATATATTAGCTCTTTAGCATTATGATAAGCTGCTTTTTGTGTCCAAATTACCATATTGAAGAGATTTTCATTGTTTTAAATCCAAACAGTGGGTCAGACCTCTGGCTTCTGTTCCTGTCATGCAAATGGCCACACATAGGAAGAGTGGGTAAAACCCCTTTTGATGAAGTGAGTGCAGAATCTGGGTCTTCCGCTTCCTGGGCAAATGCCTGAACCATGCAGCAGAAGGTGAATACCACTTTGTTCTCTTCCTTGCAGCAAACAGTTTTGTTTTGGAGATTTACATGTAGGATATGTGTTTGTCTAATATATCACAAAAGACAGGAAACTGGGGACTTTAATGATAAAATAATCCATGTCATTCTTGTTACAAACTTTTCTATTAAAACTAGGCCAATGTTTATGTCAGTCTTTGCTGCCTTGAACAAAAGTCTGAATGTTCCAGTGCAGTATGATCCTGCAGACTTCACTGACATATATTCACACTTCTTACCCACTTGACTAAAGGTGTAGAGAGGATCCCATCCTGCAGGCTGCTGACATGGCTTTAGAAATTGCAGATGATATGATAAACAGCAAAAAAACAGCAATAGAAATTTAGATTACAAAAGGGAATATAAAATATCTGTAAACCCCTCCACCAAAATAAGAAACTCAATTAATACAAAAGGAATCATTATAGGTTATGTCATGCGAGATATAAATGCATAGTAGGTTATGTCGTCTGAGATATAAATGCATTTTAGCTACAACCATTACCAGTTGAAACAATTTTCCTGACATACTACATTGAGACTGGATACCCACACATTTCTCAAGCTAATCAGGACAGGTTGGGTCTTTTCCTGGCAACCAGACTTTCCCCAGTAGCTTTTCTGGAGGTGTATGCATGCGGGATGGTATGAGTAACCTTTCCCACTTAAGTTCCCTGCACCCGACCCTGGTTGTGGGTGTGAAGAGCGTGCTCATCCCAGGCTGCTAAATAGCTACAAATCACCTCAGAGTATATGGAAATAGGATGAAAGAGGAAGGAAGTTGGGCTATAAATGGAAGAGGCAGATGGATGATAGTAGAAAGGGATGTTGCAGCCTATGTTCTCCTTATGTTCACAGGCTGGGGGGGAACGCTGCATATATGTACCACCAGGTTCTAGTCTACCTATTTGGTGTTTAAATGGATTTAGGAGCTTAAGTATGACTCTGCTTCACACAGCTTAAGCCCCCAAATCCACTAGTACATCTAGTTTGTTACACGCCATCATCTGGCCTTTAAGACTGAGTCACAAAAAAGCCAAAAGGAAGAGAAGGAGGGCCAACTCACCATTTGTCCTGACAGGGAGTAGAACAGGGTGGAACAGAATCACAGGCACCCGAGTTCGCTGATGAGCCTCATAGATGGAAAGGAATCTGGCCCATTTTGCAACTGCTCTGTTTGGGTAAGAGGCCTTCATGTACAGTGAAACTGTAGTAATCATAGGGTTCAATAAATACAGGCATACAATCAATGCGTAGAACTAAACAATCAACTCTAGTTCTGGAGTTGTAGGCAACCTCTATAGACTCTCTCTCTCTCTCTAACTAGCTACTTAGCTGCTCCCTAACTGAGGGACAACCTCCCAATGCTCAGCTTCTTTAGTCTTCTGTTAGGGACCATCTCTAAATTATATTTTCTATCACTACAAAGATAATAGATGGATTAACCCCTTGATGATTAATCTTTTAAAATAATAAATAAGCAAGGCAGTGCTTAGTAGCATGCTTAGTAGCATAGCTAAGCATTGTTCATTCTGTAAGCAATTTGGTTCTTCAACAGAGAACTTCCCCACAAAGTTTAAGCTGTCACTGAACTTATGTATAACTAAAAGCTTTGCCTCCTCTAATAAAAAAAAAATGATGAGACCAAATGCTTCCTGGCAGACAAAGCAAACACTACATAGATGCTTCTGTGAGTGAAGGCCATTGCTATATTGTTACAGAGAAGTATCCTGGGACTAACTTTCACATACTCAATTTTATACATGACTAGTATCACAGTGACTTAATATCTTATTTCCTTTTCAAGGTCTCACAGGACTGGTAAATTCAGCCCAAGTTCACAAACTGCCACATACAATTTCAGCCACCACCTTGACATCAGTTAGCACAGTTTTCCTCACCCTAATTTTCTCTGGCAATTGAAATTACTGCAGGCATGTTACGCAAATGTTGTTACTTATATCTCCTCCTTAGCTCTATGACCTTATGTTACTTGCTCAGACCAGCAGCAATTTAGCTACAGCCTAAGGCTCTCATATAGCCTACAAACTCTCCTCTGCTTGCTTTAAATAAGTCATATTAGTCACCAGTGGCTTTGTCAAGGAAGCAAGTCAATCTTTAGGGCTTATACAGACAAAACCAAGGAATATAGGAATAGTTTGAAAGTCTGAAATATGACAAGTTCTCACATAGCAGTGTAGTTCTCATTGGTTTGCCAGCTTAAGAATCTTATATATAGTGAATGAAAGACATGTGAAAGAGCCAGGAAGAGAAGGCTGCATGTTAATGGAAATGGAAAGAACTTGTGTTGCAGAAGAATTAAAAATATTTGCTTTATAAGAGGAACTCAAATGTTGTGCACTTTCAGATATGTAAATGTAAGAAAGGAGCTGCAGAACCAACTGCAACATTAAATAACAATTCTGAACACCCACATGTCTATCCTCTTGGTACTTATACACGTTCCTTTTTTTTCTAAATCAGCTTTCAAGAAAAATATTCTGACAACAGGAAAAACAAAAAAGGAATGTCTATGCCTATATTATTTAGATGAAAGTGATGTGTAAACTAAGAGCTATAACACATCAAGACACAAGACCTGATCCATGAGATAGAAAATGTCCATTGTACAAATTATAAGAGTGCATGTCATAGAGAGTTGCATTCAGTCCTAACATAGACCAACCAAAGAAGCAGAACAAGATAAACAAAGCAAATATAGCCAAGACACTATAAGAAATGTGAGACCAAATTTCTAAGAATTTTAAATGAAAAACCAAAAAGGATCTCACAATATCAAGCCAGAAGGGCTTACAGTTAAACAATAGTTAAATACACTCCCAACAAGAAGCAAGGGGGGCAAGAGTGCCCAAAAGCCTCCCCTGACTCACCAAGGACTTTCAGGA
>NW_005842218.1:40518-42333 GCF_000455745.1 Alligator sinensis
TGGGCCCGCACTGTTCAATTTCTTTATCAGTGATTTGGACGATGGGGTGAAAAGCAACCTGTTCAAATTTGCTGATGATACCAAAATTTGGGGTGAGGTGGGCACGCTAGTAGGGAGGGAAAGACTGCAGCAAGACCTGGATAGGTTGCAGGGGTGGGCTAACAAAAACAGGATGCATTTCAATACTGACAAGTGCAGGGTGCTACACTTGGGCAGTAGTAACCAGCAGCACACTTATAAGATGGGAAACTCCCTTCTTGAGAGCATAGAGGCAGAAAGGGATCTTGGAGTCATCATTGATCCCAAGATGAACATGGGCCGACAATGCGAGGTCACAGTCAGCAGGGCTAACTGGACACTATCGTGCATCCACAGGTGCATCTCGAGTAAGGCCCAGGCGGTGATCCTCCCCCTCTACGTGACACTGGTCAGGTCACAGCTGGAGTACTGTGTCCAGTTCTGGGCACCCCACTTCAAGAGGGATGTGGACAACATTGAGAGGGTCCAGAGGAGGGCCACCCACATGATCCGGGGACTGCAGGGCAGACCCTACAATGAGAGGCTACGGGACCTGAACCTGTTCAGCCTTCACAAGAAGGCTGAGGGGGAACCTGGTGACTGTCTATAAACTCACTAGTGGGGACCAGAAGGGTTTGGAGGAGACCTTGTTTCCCCTAGTGCCCCCTGGGATAACAAGGAATAACAGCCACAAGTTGTTGGAGAGTAGGTTTAGATTAGACATCCATAAGAAATACTTCATAGTCAGAGCGGCTAGGATCTGGAACCAACTTCCAAGGGAAGTGGTGCTGGCTCCTACCCTGGGGGTCTTTAAGAAGCGGCTTGGTGCCTACCTGACTTGGGTCACTTGAGCCCAGTTTTCCTCCTGCCCAGGCAGGGGGTCGGACTTGAAGATCTACAAGGTCCCTTCTGACCCTACTTCTATGATTCTATGATTCTATGACACTCCTGGTACAGTACCATTGAAAATATAGTAAGAAAGACATTAAAAAAAGTCACCCCATCCATCTTCCTGAGTGTCAGCATACAGTCTATGGATTTGTAACTGTCAGACAAATCCAGCTATGAACTGAACTTCTCCACTTTTAGCTAAATACTTTTACAAGAAAGTTCTTTAAAGAATAAAAACCTCAGTGCAAGGTATAGCATGAAATGCAACAAATAGAACTAAAAGCAACACGTCACGGCTTTCATTTCATATTCACATTATCAAATTCAAGATCCATTTTAAATGTGTGGGACTTGTAACTTCATAACATGGCAATGGACTTATGTTGATTTACACCAACCTGTTATCTGGCCTATAAATTTTAAGAATAATGTGTTTATTGATTTTAATTATAACATTTTATGCTATTGAACATGTCTGTATATCTTCATGGCAGGGTTGCCACAAATTAGCTCAGCACCCTCTGCAAATAGTACTTGGATACCTTTCTTCTGCCTGATCTGTTGCTCTGCTTTCTTTTTTCTGCCTGTGCTCCTTGCCCCATCAGCTGCTCTGATTTCTGTTTCCTGCCCTATCTGCCACTGTGCTGCTTGTTCCCTCCCTGATCTGCCATGTGCCACACAGAGAAGCCCATGCCACTTGTGGCACACATGCTGTAGGTTGGCCACCCCTGTGCTAAATAATCTATGTATGTATGATGTCTGTACTATGAGATTTGATCTATTTCTATATTATACTCAACTGACATGGATGAAACAAGCTGATGATTTATAAATAAAATCACTATTTTAAATCCTGGAAGTTACGAAATATTCCAATATCTTCCTCGTCCTATAAGTCACTCTTTC
>NW_005842218.1:42364-64723 GCF_000455745.1 Alligator sinensis
ATCCTTCTGCCCTTATTCTTATAATTGCAGTTGCACTTTTCTTTTTCTACATAAACAGCAGAAAAAAAACTGCCATTTTTTTCTAGAAAAGAAAATATAAAAAGCCCAGTTTAGCTAGCAAGGGCATAGCAGAGAACAGATAAATAACGGGACATTATATTTAAAAGTCTAAGCTTTGTCTTTCACTGCACTAGTGTGCAGGAAGAGAAAGAGCACAGGGAACCCATTCCCTTGAATAAACTGCAGAGTGTTTCTAGGCTAACTGGCTGATTTTGACAGCTAGCATCTGATAGTTACCTTTAACTATTATGACACTTTGGGTGCATCTAAACGTGTGCATTTACTGTGCAGTAACCAAAATTACTGTGCAGTATGGGTGCACATCTACATGTGCATGCCCATATTGTGCAGTAAATATGGCTACTTACCCTGATTTGAGGTCAAATTTTATACCTGCAACATGCCGGTATCAAATTTACGGCTAATTACTTACTGGGTAGTAACACACATGTAGATGCCTTACTGCACAGTAACACTGTGTGTGTAGACTGACAGTCCCAAGTCAGTCCACACAGTGTTAATGAACTTTAACATCTGCATGTGGAGATGCCAGTCTATTCCCACTGACTGCTCAGTAAGTTTAAGATGGCTCAAATGCATGTGTAGACATGTCCTGTGATTACAAAATTATGCAAATACTTATGTCTGTAATGTTATATTTTTCTTAAACCACCCAAACATTTATTCAGGTGTTTACTCAGGTATTCCATAGTGCCCACATCCCAAATTGTGAGGTATACCTTGGTCTCTCTTTGTTTTGTGTTTTATACAGTGCCTCATACCTGCGAGCTCTGATTCCACACTGCAATCCTCTAGCACTACTTCAGTGGAAACACAAATAAATAATCTCCATATTCTTGAGAAGTTCTGGACCTTCCCTAGCTTGTGATATATTTTAGGATAGACTCAAGGGACTCAGTCAGGTGATACTAAAATACTGACATCACTGGCCTGAACAAGATGGCTGAGTTAGTCTGGAAATGGTAACTTTCTCCGTCATAACTAATACATGTTAATAATTGTACTGTATAAAGATGGGTTCAAAGACAACTAGTCAGTCTTCTTGAAACTATGTGACTGATCTTTAAATAACCTTTATAAACTATTATTCAGTGGTCACAAATACATTTTTTTTCCTTATGGGTCTGTGAACTCTGTTTTGGAAGTTACTGTTGTGCGTATTTGAGGTTTTAGCACATAAGGTGCCGTTTTGACAACCATTATCCCACAGTGCATATTCATTATATATATAGCTGGTCTCATCTTAAGCTGGTGTAAATTAGTATAAGCTCATTATATTTAAAAAGACCATGACAATTTACAACAGCTGATGATCTGATCCACTGAATTTAGAAATTGTATTTTGGGTTATGCGTTTTCACTAGTTTTGGATACTTTTACACACACACGTGCACACAAAGCCGTATTCTAAAACTAGTTGTTAATAATATCTGGGGAAGCATTCTTCTTTAGGAGGAAATTCTGCTATCAGCATCTACCCTAAACAACACCTTACTTTCTATGCAGCATATTAGAAATATCTTACTCAAGAAGCAAGAAACAAGTTAAGCCAAGTAAGCTGGCAGAAGCTGGCCCCTGATCACTATGTTCCTTGTTCCTGGAAATGTCTCTGTGTTTTTGTTAGAAAAGTCCATTAAAAAAACTTATAAAAAGAGAACGAAACTTGTGTATGTTACAGTAGTCAATGATGAATGAAGCAGTGAATAATACAGGCGAGTGCATAGTTTTGGGAAAAGTAATTTATCAAGCAGCATAGCTTAGATTTGGACAGCTTAATGCTGCAATATCATTGCCACATTTTACATCTGCTCTGGCATCCACGAACAATGTTGTCACAGCAGCCCCCTCTCAAGCAAATCAGTCAGAAAGAAGCCTTCACTTTGTTGTGCTTCCAGCAGTGAGAGGCATGGGGAAGATCACCCACCTTTACTACTAACAAGGGGATTGTTTCATTTCTGAAGTGCTGGATTGCAAGGAAGGATTCCAGTCCGAGCCTCAGCTTTTCCCAGATAATAGGGATGATCAGAGGTATATTTCTGCACTACTGTTGGCTGTTATAAAAGGAGAAAACCTGCTGTTCCTGTAGTTGGGCTTTATTTCAGAAGTGCATACTGTAAGAGCTGCAGTTGGAGAGAAGAAAGAAGATTATACTACGTGTAAGAGATCATCCTGCTTGGAATTGTTCCCACGTTCATCACTGAGCACTTTGCTAACCAAAACTTTTATTTCCTCTAGTTACAAAGCATGGAGATTTTGTCTACAGTTCTGTTTGGAATGGCAATTTTTTCCTTTTAAACCTGAATAATATCTATCAACTATAACCCCCCCATCCTACCTAATATTCTTCCCTTTTCCAGAGAGAGAGAAAAATGGATATGTCCAGAGCACCTGAAAATGAGTCACTGTTCTCTGATCCATCCGTGAGCTCCACAGCCTGGGATCCTTTCCAGCATCCTTTGGACTCCATCCAGCCATGGAACTTCAAGTTTCTGGCTGCATTTATGTTCCTGGTGACATGTCTGTCCCTTTCTGAGAACTTTGCTGTAATACTGGTGACTTTGAAGTTCAAACAGTTGAGGCAACCTGTCAATTATGTCATAGTAAACCTAGCTGTGGCTGATTTCCTAGTTTCATTGACTGGTGGCACTATCAGCTTTTTTACCAATTTAAAAGGCTATTTTTATATGGGACGCTGGGCTTGTGTGATGGAAGGATTTGCTGTTACATTCTTTGGTAAGCTTACCTTTTTTTGTATTTGAACTTCCACTTTTCTTACCAGATGCTTTGAAAAAAAGCTTTCCTCAGGGACAACACCACTGTTTTGTAAACTTAAAGGAAAAGTCATCAAGTTAACATGCAGTTTATTTCACTGGTTGTTTCCAATTAAATATGTGCTGCTGCCAGTGGCTTCCTGTATGCATATGATTCAATGAATATCTTTATAGCAGGAAAATATTTTTAATGCATACTTGGTTATATTTTCTATTAGACAATGGTGGAACAATGTTCCATCAACAATATTTAACACTTTTCATAGTGTGAGACAATGTATGTGTGGGAGAGAGAGAGAGAGCATGGTCCTGTTGTTTGCAAAATATGAAAACATGGTTTGATAGTGAAATATCCAATTTTAGGGTTATCTTCCTGTGGCTTGGAAGGGACTGTGAACCTTCTGTAATGGTAGTCTCTGAAACAGTAAGAGTAGTTGTAAATAACAATTATAAATTAATTTCCACATGATATATTTCAAAGCTATCATTTTTATGAACCCTACCAAATATACAAAGTGTACTAAAACTAATAAATAAAAAATAAAAAAATAAACCTATCAAATTGTCACTACTCCTAATACCTCTCCCACCTCTTCAGACCAAATAAAAAATTAATAGAAACTGAGCCAGTGTACCCCACCAAAAACTACCCAACCCAACCCAACACAAATCAAAGGTCCCTATCTCTCTTTTCTTATTGTCGACTTACAGATGGGTGTAGTGACAGAAGTCACATAGCCATGGGAACGTTCTAGGAAGGTCAACTCTTCTGTAAATGACAGCATTAAAGAGTGAACTTAAAAATACTGGTATACAGCAGTAATGATTGGTAATGATAGATGAGAGCAGCCCATGGTGGGTAACCCTTAAGGAAGATCTCTTACCTTTTAAAGAGAGCTGATCCATTCCAGAAGAGTGCCAGAGAGGTTCATCTATTCCAAGCCTCCTTTACATTGGCAGCTTTCTTGGACTATTCTGAAATAGTAAGTAAGTCAGAGTGTGAGATTCAGGATAACTAGAGGATTTATGTTTTAAGCATTTTATTTGTTATATCTTCTTTTGGCAATAGATTCTGTCCAAATCACATGATTGCCTACATGCTGTTAATAAGCATTTAGCACTCACCTGTAATTTTTTTCCACAATGTGCTTAACAAACATTAACTAATTAAACCTCTAACCATTCAACCATTGACCAATTAAACCTTTAATTAGTATTTGCCTACATGGGCCAATGAGGTGGGACACATAAGGGCAGAGCTAATATCATATGGGCTCAATAGTTGTTGATGCCCAATCCTGTGCTCAGACAAGGAGATATTGAAGTATTATACACCACTTAACTACAAAATAAAGTGCAACTGTAAATCTTTGGGCATGGAGTTTGACAACTGAATTTTGGGCTTTGGATATCCTGTGTCTTAAAAGAAAGTCCTACAAAGGATGGAGGACTGGATCCACCACCAAGGAAGAATACTTTGCTCTGGTCCAGACCTGCAGAGAGCAAACCAGGAAAGCCAAGGCTGTGATGCTAACTACAAATTTCAAGCTAGCTACAAATATCCAGCTAGCTACAAATACCAAGGACAATAAAAAGTTATTTTTTAGATATGTGGGGAGCCGGAGGAAAAGCAAGGGCAACATTGGATCCCTGCTAAACCAGATGGGACAACTGACAACTGACACCCAGGAAAAAGCAAACTTGGGTACTTTGAGTCAGTTTTTCACCAGTCCCATGGGATGCCCCTGCCCACTATGGGACAGGGAGGCCTGGGCGAGGGAGTTTCCTTACCCTCCATCAAAGCTGACCTCGTGACAGGCTGGATACCTTCAAGTCAGCTGGCCCTGATGGTTTACACCTGAGGGTACTCAAGGAGCTGGCAAGCATCATAGCCCAGCCCCTGGCATGGATCTTTGAGAACTCCTGGCACTCTGGTGAAGTGTCCGAAGATTGGAAGAAGGCCAATGTGGTACCTATCTTCAAGAAGGGGAGGAAAGTGGATCCAGCAAACTACAGGCCTATCAGCCTGACCTCTATCCCGGGGAAGGTCTTGGAAAAGATTATCAAAGAGGCCATCCTTAACAGACTAGCTGATGGCAACATCCTGAGGGATAGCCAGCATGGGTTTGTTGTGGGTAGGTCTTGCTTGACCAATCTAATTTCCTTTTATGACCAGGTGACCTATCACCTGGACTAGGGAGAAGAGATTGATGTCGTATATCTTGACTTTAAAAAAGCCTTTGATCTGGTATCCCATGATCACCTCTTGGCAAAACTGGCTAACTGTGGCCTCAGCTTCTCCACGATCTGCTGGCTGGGGAATTGGCTCCGCGGTGGGACCCAGAGGGTGGTGGTTGATGGAAGTCAATTGTTATGGTGCGCTGTGACCAGTGAGGTCCCTCAAGGCTCTGTCCTTGGGCCCATACTATTTAACATCTTCATTAATGATGTAGACATTGGTGTCAGAAGCGGACTGGCCAAGTTCGCCAACGGCACCAAACTCTAGGGGTAAAGCGTCCAGAACTGAGGACAGGAGTGATCCAGGCTGACCTTGACAGGCTCAAGAAATGGGCAGATGAGAACGTAACGGTGTTTAACACCAAAAAATGCAAGGTTCTCCACCTTGGGAGGAAAAACCTGCAGCATGCTTATAGGCTTGGCAGCGCTGGTTAGCACTACAGACTAAAGGGACTTGGGAGTCATGATTGACCACAAGATGATCATGAGCCTTCATTGTGATGCTGTGGTTAGTAAAGCAAGCAAAACGCTGGCTTGCATCTACAGATGCTTCTCAAGCAAATCCCAGGATGTCATTCCCCCTTTGTACTCGGCCTTGGTGAGGCCACAGCTGGAGTACTGCGTCCAGTTTTGGGCTCCACAATTCAAAAAGGATGTGGAGAAGCTTGAGAGAGTGCAGAGGAGAGCCAGGTGAATGATCAAAGGTCAGGAAAACAGACCTTATGATGAGAGGCTGAGAGCCATGGGACTCTTCAGCCTGGAAAACTGCAGGCTCAGGGGTGATCCGGTGGCCACCTACAAATTTATCAGGGGTGCTCACCAGGATCTGGGGGAACATTTGTTCACCAGAGTACCCCAAGGGATGACAAGGTTGAATGATCATAAACTCCTCCATCACCATTTCAGGCTGGACATAAGGAAGAACTTCTTTACTGTCTGAACCCCCAAAGTTTGGAATAGACTGCCGCTGGAGGTGGTTCAAGCACCTACTTTGAACGCCTTCACGAAACATTTGGATGTTTCTCTTGCTAGGATCCTATGATCCCTGTGGACTTCCTGCCCCTGGGGAGGGGGCTGGACTTGATGATCCTCTGGGGTTCCTTCCAGCCCCAGTGTCTATGAAGCTATGAAATCTATGACAAGGAGAAGGTTTTTTGGAAGCACCACTGTGAATGATCAAGCCAGATCCTTAACTATGTCTGCTATGAGACTGCTTTAAGCAGTGCACAGAGATAAAAATCACTGAGTGGCCAGTGCCACCCTGCTAACTCCTGTATCCGCTTACCACTGTTCCATGTGGTGTAAGTCCTGTCTGGTGGAAGTGTGATTAGGTGACTCTGTAACTGATTACATTATGCATGGATAGCAGAAATGGTTCCTTGAACCTGTAGACAGCTGCTCATAGGTTTGAGCTGTAAGACAAAAGAAGTAAGATGTACTAAATCTGGTTAAAATTTATTCAGTCCTCATTTTCATCTGTTTTTTAAAGACAGCTTTTAGTCCCTTAATTGTAGATGACATACAAGGGTGTTCTTGCAGATTCAGTGAGAAACTGTACATCTTTTGCACATAAAACTAATATATGGTAATAATATTAACATATCCAGTCTCAAATTTAACTAGCAGAAAAGGCATCTGCTGCAGAATAGAGTTTGCTCTTGGATATACTATGATGCTCCTAGATTATTCTTAACCCTAGTCATGCATTTTCATTACAGGGATTGTTGCTCTCTGGTCCCTTGCTCTGCTGGCGTTTGAGCGGTACATTGTTATCTGTCGCCCATTGGGAAATATACGCCTGAGGGGGAAGCATGCAACCCTGGGCATTGCCTTTGTGTGGATCTTCTCTTTTATCTGGACCATTCCACCGACCATGGGTTGGAGCAGTTATACTACCAGCAAGATTGGCACTACCTGTGAACCCAACTGGTAAGGTAACTCAGAGCACAGCAATGAAAAAATAAAATCCAAGGCTACACTACCCTAGGTTGTTTCAGACATCTGCAGCTACCCTTTCACCTTCTCAGGATTAGGTCCATAAAGAAAAAAATATCTTAGATCAGGAGTTGGCAAGATTTCAGGAGTGTTGGGTCTAAATAATAAGAGTGGGGCTTGTCCTTCCAACCAAGCCACTGCATAGTGTCTGCTTCTCCCCACTGCACAGTGCCTGATGCATCTCCTTATTTCCTGATCACTGTGCAGGTGAACCCCGTTTCACCAGCAAAATGCCTCTGAAATCCCAGCTTTTCAGGCTAGATAGAATCACTCTGTGGGGTGAATCAGGCCAGAGGTGCCTGACCCTTTTCCTACATGCTTGGAGCATTAGAGGTAGAGAACGATGAATGAATGATGCAAACATATGCAGCATTAAGAAGATAGAATGTAAAAAAATGAATGTCAAGTTCCCTGATTTAAAGGGGAACTGTCTACAATTACTGTAAACAACTGTTTCTGCACTGCTTTTTCTATTATTGCTTAGGGCATCGGTGGACAGAAGGCCAGTAGACTTCATGCCCACTTTTGCTTATGCAAACTCCAGTGTACGTGGGGAAAAAAGCCCTGAGTTGTACATATACACAGGTGTTTGCATACACTTCAGTGGAATTTATGTCTATACCAAAGAAACACAAACTTTAATATGAAGCCTTTGAAAATTTGGCTGAAATATCTAATAGGTGGATAACTTAAATCATCTTGAATAAAACAATAATGTTACAGTTCTATGGATACCTTCATTTCAAAGACTTAACAAAATGCTTTATAATTGAATACTATGTCTATAAAAATATGTATAGACATGTATATAAACAAACAAAAATACTCAATTAAACACAAACTAAAAATAGGATGCCTTTAGCACATTCTATTAAACAGAGCTGAATAATATGCAAGAACTAAAGTAAAATAAGTATCATGAAGTCTGCAGTGAGTGGGGGTTTAGCTAAAACTATAAAAACTGAGGTCCTGTCTTCTCAGGGTGCTCCTTAAAGATTTCAGTGAATTTAAAGACTATTAGTAAAATGCTGTGTATAGTTTATGTAGACTTCAGACAGTCAAAATGCTGATAGTGACACTGTCACTTCTCATTGGAATTAACTGATCTCCAAAAGCAGAGTTCATGAAGAACCACATGAAAAACTTATACAATTATTTTCTTTTTAAAAAAATTAAAAAGTTTTCAAAAACTGAGTGATACTTGGGGAGAAAAATCATCTTTTTGCATTGAATAAAATAAATGGAACAAGTAATAACATAAAATTAAAAATACATTTTGTTTCCTGTAGGTATTCAGGAACCTATAATGATAATACCTACATTATAACATTCTTCACCACCTGCTTCATAATTCCTCTGCTAGTGATTCTGGGATCCTATGGAAAACTGGTGCGGAAGCTAAGGAAGGTAAACACACATTTGTTTAGAGTTTTCATCACACATGCATATTTCTAAAAAGAGCAACCTGCAACCAAGTTGTATTTCCAGACACAGAATGTATTCAACAGTTTTATCATTTCTTATTAAAATTATTATATTATAGCACAGAGACAAAAAAGCCGAACAAGCCAATATGATTTTATTTAGTTTGACTTTAAATCAATGGAATTTCTTCAGACTAAAAAAGGTAAAGCAGAATCTGGCTTAATGTTCCTGTGCTTGAAAATTTTGAGAGCTGTGTTGTGGAATAGGACAGTGGATATTCAGAACAGAACTCTTTAATACTCTGACACACAGAAGTAATAAGAATTTTACATTAGCTTTGTAGGAAATGTAAATGGTGCCCAGTAAATAGGGTGGTAGGTGGTAAACTGAATCCTAACATTTCTCCAGGACTTCAGGACCCAGACAGACAAGACCTGGAGAAAATGCTTTTATTTCTTACTTAATAACTATTGTGATCTTTCACAAAATAGTGGAGTCAGGAAAAATACACACACAGACATGCACATGCATGCACACATGCACATCCCCATGTTCTGTATGGAGTAGTTTTATCTGGTGCAGGGAAGAATATTATTACCTCTGTTTAGCTGGCACTGAGGCACTGTCATAAAGCTTCATCCTAATCTTGAAGTTTTTTTAAGTGCTTGGCATAGTCAAATGCCTTTTTTATTTATTCTACATAAATATTACATTTTCTGCGGATAATACAAGGCAAAAGGGAACACTTAAGGAACTGAATACCTGAACTTTCAATAATCTGTAAAATTGATGAATATCCAATCCCAATATCCAGTGCTTTTATTGAGTTACATTTCTAAAATAATGCATCTATTCTTTAGATAAATGTATATGAAACTATGTACACTTTTCTTGGAAAGTCTTACATATGATGATATGATATAGCATGACCAGCACAATTTTTGTTTTCTGAATTTAAGCCTGTCATGACTCAAAGCGGAACTTTAGGAATGGGGTTATAAATACCCCCATTCTGTTAAACTAAAAACAACTGATAATATAATAATCACTGCAATTGCTGAAAAAATATTTTTAAAAATTAAACACTGAAAAAAAGTCAATCCTACAGAATACTAAGGTCATTAGCATTTTTTCCACTCCTCATATTTGGTGTTATACATTGTTTTTAATGCATAGCAACTGTGTGTAAGCTCAGTATGTGTGTCTGCGTAGTTCCATTGGGAACACAGAACACAAACAATAATGAGTTTGCTTTTAAAAGCTTTTCTGATTACAGTTTTTTATCATGCTCAAATATATGCCCACACAATTCAAATAAAACTATCACAACTGATTTTTCTGAGAAATCATACGTCTTAAACAGTCATATAATACAGGAATTAACCAAAATAGAAACCAAGAACCAGAATTCCTAGGTCCTTCTAACAATCTAAGGTGAGCAGCAGTGTAGGAACTTAAGTAACTCCACTTTTTTCCAGCATTAATACTATTTTTAAGTTCCTCTCCTAAAATATTATTAACAATTAAACATATTTAATGTTCCTGTCTAGAAGCAGTCGCCTCTATGGGGATATGGAGAAAGTGATTCCTATACAAGTAGAGGGATTTGAGATTCTTTCATTCAAAAAGAGATAACGATATGTTATGAACTCTTTGGGGGGAACAGATCATCTTTTTTTGTTATATATTTGTATAACCCACCAGCACCATAATCCTAGACCCAGGGATGGGGCTCCTAGGTGGTAACACTTCAATATTATTATTGTCATTGAAGATATATTGCAAGAACTCTTCATTCCTATAGTCTTCCTCAATTTGTTTCTATAAACAGACATCTTTTCTAAAAAAGAAATTATTGTCACTGTTTTTGCTAACTGTGAGATTCCAAATTCACTTCACTCCCAAGGCTTTTCAACCTTATGGCTAAATTATTTGGTTCCAGAGCTTGGATAATACTGCAGTGCCCCTTTATTAAGGAAAGTATATTATATTGCTACTATAAAGCAAACAATTTCAGGTATTTATTTATTTAAAAGATAATATAAATAAAACAACTTCATTTATTTGATAATTAAGAAACCCTAACTTATGACTACTAAATCTAGAGCAACACAATCAAACCAGATGGAAACATATAATACAAAACTTAAACCACCCTCCACTGGAAGCATGTGGATGCTTTTGAAAATTACCTGGAGATGTTCCTAAAAACTTAAATATCTTTCAAAAACTGACTTGGAATGCTTGAAGAACAGACAATTGAGCTGAATCTACTTTGTTGTGTACCAACATTTTCTTTTCCTTAGGGAAAGGCAACCTGCTTGCAGTTTTTAGTCCTCCCTTTCTTACTGAAGCTGAAATTCTTTCATTTATTATTGATCTAGATCCAGGAGTTCTAACATCACTTAAAGCTAGCACACTTCTCATATTAATTATTTAACAACTCACAGTTTCATAAACTACACTGTTATAGACAGAACAAGCAATTAAATGAGACTGCCCAGAGAATATGTATGTACCATGACATGGTAATCACTCAAGCTAATTTTATTTCATATTTCTCAGACCACACATTACTAAATATCCTTGTATGTCTGATCTTAAACAAATTAAAGGTGTCCAAGTGATCTTCATAGGAAGAGGACTCCTTCCATAATACCAGGAGTGCTCCCTTAATCCTTATATATGTTATTAGTTCATGGCTATTCTTCTCTTATGAAGCCCCAGAGAGCCTGATCCACACTAGTGCTCTAATGATCACCTATTGCACATGTAAAGTACAGCTACAATTAAGATAAGGTCTTGTAATATTGATACAGCACATCGGTTTGTAAAGGCATTCTGAAAAATCAGCACTATATGCATATTTTGAATATCTGACATCTGATTCACCAAAATCTCCTTTTTAGGTACAGGCTAAACCAATGCATGCATAATCTGGTGTAAGTGTGTACATGCTAAATTGCTTTGGTTTAATTCTGTCTGCTTCGTGTCCCATGTTTAATTAAACAGTGCAACTTCAGCAGTGGCCAAGTGATGAAAAATCAGGTTTGGAGAAGACTGAAATTTCTGAAGCTAGTGAAAGAACTCATATGGAGAAGTGTCTTAAAACTGGTGACACGTGGGGTGAGGGGAACTGCATTTTTTGTATTTGTCATGTAATTGTGTTGGCAATTATATTTAGCTGCCAACTGATAAAGGGGAGAAAAAAGAGCTGCTCAAAAGGATGCAAGATATGAAGCGGACAGATTGCCTCCAGCAACTTTGCTAAGAATGTACTCAAGTTGGATCATTTTGCAAGACGAGGCCTATTTTTAACATGCTTTGAGACGTATCTTCAGCTTCCTTTCCTTTTTTGTGTCCTTCTGACAAGGTATTTAGCAGAACACAGGTTCGTTGGAAACTGACAGGGCCATGCCATGAGCACTTCTGCTATGGCCTATATCTTCAGATGATAAAATTTGATGTAGCTCTGGGGAAGCTAATGGAGCCCTACTGATTTATGTCATCTGAGGATTCAACCCTTCTTTCTGCTTCATACTTTTAGACTAGCTACTTTTATTGAGGCAACAGACCAATTTTGGCTATTTGAACACATGGTAGAAGGGTTCTATTGAGCTTCATAAAATTATGGCACTGGGTTGTAAATGGAGGGTCAGATTCTGCTCATCTTGTTCATGATCACAGAACAAGGCGCAACTGTCTCAAGTTGCAGTAAGGGAAGTTTAGGTTAGATATTAGGAAGAATTTTCTCACTAGGAGGGTAATAAAACACTGGAACAGGTTACCCAGAAAGATGGTGGAATCTCCCTCCTTGGAGGTTTTTAAGACCCAGATATAGAAAGACTTGGCTGGGATGATCTAGATGAGGATAGTCCTGCTTTGAGCAGGGGGTGCGGGGAGTAGATGATCTTCTGAGGTCACTTCCAACCCTAATTTTCTATGATTCTGTGTGTGGTCAGACGCAAGTTATTAGCAATTACATACATTACAAATATATTTTTCAATGAGACTATATTAAAGAGTGTTCTATGCTGCAGTCAGGAATTATTACTGCATCATGTGTAGACATACTTCAACTGGCCTTCATCTAGCCCAGTGGTGTCAAAGATGCAGCCTACAGGTCAGATACAGCCTGTAGACCCCCATCATGCAGCTTCTCACTACACTTTGGTCTCCAGTTGATTCATATGCTGCATATGGCATCTGCTTCAGCTCATCTGGGACTATGCCATATGCAGTGCCTATTGGGCTGGTCCACAGGGCTGACAATGCCATTCATGTAGGCCATAGATCAGTCCTGTGCCACTCTGAACTAATAGGTTTGGACACTAGTAACAGTGAAGTTGTGGCAGCATGGGCTTCCATATGGGCTGCAGAAGCCTAGCTAGAACCCTGGGTACTGACTGAAGCCATGTTTATCTCTGCTGGTACATAGCAAAATTATATAGTAATTCACATCATTGTTAAGGAAGCTTCCCACTTTATGACTGAATAATAGTGGTCTTTCTGCCTTCAACAACAGAAGTCCTATTGTGATGGCAAATTCTTACAGTCATCTCATGAGGTTTATTGGTATGAGTCCTTGCCTATTTTCTAGCAAGATTTCTGGAATCTCTCTCTCTCTCTTTTCTTCCTAAGGTGTCAGATACTCAAGGCAGATTGGGGACTACCAGGAAACCTGAGCGACAAGTCACTAGAATGATTGTTATAATGATACTTGCATATCTAGTTTGCTGGTCTCCATATGCAGCCTTTTCCATTCTTGTTACTGCACGCCCTTCCATGGAGTTGGATCCTTGTCTGGCAGCTATGCCAGCTTTCTTTGCCAAGACAGCTACTGTTTACAATCCAATTATTTATGTCTTTATGAACAAACAGGTACTGTATGGCTTTAACTCATAGTCTGATACTTTGTCTTACTTCCAAGTGAATGATATTGTTTATTCAATAATTAATTATTTTTTTCTACCTACATGTAAATCTATAGGCTGTGGAATGTAACAGACTCCAATTTTAGGGATAATGGACAGTTACTTTCTATGTAGTGGAACAATGCCTAGCAGAACAGGGGCCTGAGCTGACTAGCCTCTGAGCTCTACTACCATATAAATTGCAGATCTTTTAATGTGATGAAGTATGTTTAACAAAGTCATTAGTCAGAGGCACATTTAAATGCTAAATAATAGTTATTATTGGAAGTTTGAGAAGTTAGAATGGGAAAATAGACCAAAGAGATGAGAACCACTCTCTCTCTGGAAGATGTGCATGACAATTCAGTTTTGAAGACTTCTAGAGGTTGCAACATTGGTGTGTGTGATGTGTATATGGAGGGGGCAGTATTGGTGCATGCTGAATTTTGAGGAGAGAAACCTTGTGTTTTTGGCTGTATATATTAGGAGGGGGGAAATTATGTGTGCTGCTGTAAGAGAGATTTTTGGGGTGGAATTAGTATATCAGCAGTGTAACTAAGGGGAGTGTGGGAGGTAACCACAACACCAGCCCCAAATTCTGGCCTCATGAAGGTACAAAATAGCAGCCACCACCACTGCTCTCCTGGCTGATGTGCTACCATTGGCAACACAAGTGCAGTCACTGCTTCATGTGCTGTCACTGCCTGGGGTGCAGAACTGCCTTAGAGGTATCAAGAGCTGAGGGAGGACTGATTAGGACAAGAAACCTGACTGATGGGTGCCTGTTCTGGTAACAGATTTAGTAATAAGCTAAATGAAAAGGAATGGTTTATGGGCTGTACAGTAGCTGGCAGAAACATTAAACAGACTGGGGGCATGTCTACAGGCACAATTAATGCAAAGCAATAAACTCTGGCACTTATCACATCAGAGTTCATTGCTCCTAGGTGCACCATTTGAACATGCACCTAGGACTGTGGCACGTTCATCTGGGTCGGAGTAGCCCTGGCTGGTAAGGGTCTACTCTGACCCAGCTCTGTGTGCTGTGGTGGAGCTGGCTGGGGCATAAATGCATGAGGATGCTCTGGTATGGGGCTAGCTGGCAGGCAGCCCCTGCACTGAAGCACCCTTATACCCCGGTCAACTGGTCAGCATCTACACATGCACTGCTGCACACCAAAAAACTCTGTACTTGTTTTTATGCCAAGATATTTATGGAGGAGCTAATTAGGCAGCTCCACAGTAAATGTCTCGTGTAGATGTGCTCTGGGTGCTGCAAATTATTAAATAGAAAAGAAAACATACTTGAAATGAATGTTGTATTCAGCTGAGGTACTGAAATAGCAGCTAATTCATTTACTCCCACGATTCTACATCTCAGGGATGAGGGTCACCCTCCTTATGTCCTACAGCTTGAATGCACTTGGCTTTTAGGGCAGCACAGAAGTATGATGTTGCTATGCTCAGCTCACACGTGTAAATAAACTGTTTTCCTGGGCCCAGAAGTCACCTGACAAAAGCAAACTGGAGAAATTACAAACATCATTGGTCAATTCCACATTGAGGGTTCTAAGTAATTGTTAGTAACATGACTGAAGGGAAAATGATGTTTAAAAAGTATGATTTCTCACTGTCTCTGTCCCTTTGGAGTGTTGCTGGGGGTTTTTGCACGAGAGTAATTGTTGCATCAGTTGCAAAAACAAACATTCAGTGGTGATGACAGCTATCCCCACACATTCCCAGCTCTGAGATGCTCCCAGCTAAGAGGTTTTAGCCAAAATACAAACAGCTTCACAGAGATACTTTAAGTGTTATAATACATTTTGACTTATCTTTTCTATTTTAAAATTCTAGTTCAGGCGGTGTTTGATTCAGATGTTCAAATGCAGTGACATCGAGATCACAGAGTCCAACCTGAACCCAACTTCAGAGAGAGGAGTCCTGACCCAGGACAAACGAGGTGGTGAGATGTCCACAATAGCAGCTCAGATCACCATTTCAAACAGAAGAAGTGGGGACAAGCAGGACAACTGCCGTCCTTTCGCTCAGTTGACAGTTTCAGAAAACAAAGTTTGTCCAATGTAAGCAGGACCTTTGAAGATGCTCAGTGATGCAACATTATAAAATATTCCTTTGGTATCAGGTGTTCATACAAAACGTCATCAAGAATGCTGAGGCTCAGCAGAAACTTCTTTCTGGAGTTGCCGATAGAAACAGTTTAGCTTCATAGCAGTAGAGTAGGTCTCATTTTCTGAGAGAGAAGTATCAGCCTTTTGAGTGGCAGTGGGATGCCCAGTTATTAATTGATTCCTCATCATCCCTAGTGTTTCTGACAGGCCTGCTTGCAGGAATCACTTCAGGAGACTTCAGCAAGAATAGGCTGGGACCTGATGCACTAACAGGAAAGCAGGACTTTAGTGTATGGGCACACACAACTAAGTTAGTGCAAAGTAAGCTGTGATGTTATGTTACAGTACATCAGCTGTTCCTTAGGAACTGCCTGTACTCTTACATCATGGTAAATTCAAGGCAGCCCACCCACTTCCACTGAGGTGCAAGCTGTCTCACATTTACTGTGGAGTAAAAGAAGGCGCGTGGACAGTCACAATGGGGTAGCTGATGCTCTCTAGCTTCCACCCTACTTTACTTGTGGTAACTTGCTTATCTCTCCATACCTTTGACTGGGCCTCAACACAATTGGCACATGGTTTCAAGTTAGTAAAGATAAATAAATAGTACTTAGCAGGTGTATCTACACATGCGATTAATGTGCATGAATAAACACTGGAGCTTATTGCCCTGGAGTTTTTTGCTCCAAGGCATGCTGCTTGAAAGTGTGCCTAGAGCAAAACAACTCTGGAGCATATTGCTCTGGAGTTTATTCATGCGCAGCAAATGAAGCCTGGTTGGAGGAGGCCAGGCTAAGAGGAGACCCGGGTGGGTCAGCCTACCAGTCCAGGGCTGCTCTGATCAGGCTCCATGTGCTGCAGAGCAGCTGGCTGGGGCACAAGCATGCTTCAGTGTGGGAGCTACCCCCTGGCTAGCCCCACACTGAAACACCCTGTGCCCCAGCCAGCCGGGGTAGCGTCTACACAAGTGCTGTTGTGCACGAAAAAGCTCCGCAGCAGGGAAGCACTTATACTTGTTTACAAGTACTACCCTGTTGTGGAGTTTATTAGTCTTGTGCATCCTAATAGGGGCCCATGAAATAAGGGTGCATGTGTAGGTGTAAAATAGGGGCAAAATAGGGGTGGCCTAATAGATGCACGTGTGTAGACACCAAGACATTTACTGGGCAGTTAATTAGTCAACTGCACAACAAATGTCTTGTGTAGACATGCCCAGAATGTAATTGACTCAAGTTCAAACTGATAGAGCTACAGAGGGGCTGTGAAGCCTGCCAATAATAATAATAATAATAATAAAAACAGAGCCTTTACTCACACCTGATCAGTGGTAGGGACCAGCCACAAAACTCTCTGGAGATTCCCAGGTGCTCTTTCAGTTAAATAAAGCACGTCAAGGAGATGTATCAACACCCTTCAGATCCATCCTGGTCACACAAGAGTCTCCTGAAGACTGAGAGGGGGATTTGCTTGAGGGACTTGACTTGAGAACAATGCTGATTCTAGCAGAGAGTAAGGCAGACTAGGGCTGTGACAAGTGTTACTTTCCTTTTTGCCCAGACCCAGTACTTTGAAACCAGCTTTCACAGGAAGAATAGGATTGGCAGCTGGGCCACCTCCTGTACAGATTAGCTTTGTGCAGACTTTGGCATCACCCAGATGAAGGGCCTGCTGCTGTTTCAGTTTCTTTGTAAATGTCTATAAGTCAGTCTCTGGAATAGGAGGTGATTATGATTATACAAACCAGAGGACCGAGAAAACTTTGGGACCTCTTGGGCAGACTACTTTTTCCATCTATATTCCCAAAATGAAATCTTGCCTTAACCAATCCCTAAATTGCGATATGCCCCTTAAGGCAGCATGACCAGCAAAGTCAGATCCTAGCATGGAGCTGGTAGCAATCAGCTGCACCAACCTGCTTCTCTGCCTCTGATTAGCTGTTGTGTCTACATTGCCTTTCACCTTCAATTCCGGATCTTAAAGACTTGGTTTTGATTAGTCCCTTATCAGTCCCCCATATTGTTACTGTAACATTGTATTCATGGCCAAAATACTAGAATGGTCTATAGAATTCTAGCTAGGATATCACAGCTAGGAACTGCAATATAAATACAGTTTCCATAAACAAGAACAAAGGATATCTTTGACTTTTACATGTCAGATACTTAAATTATTCGCCAATAATGCAGCAATAATGTCTGCTTCATCTTAACAGGTTTCTCACTCATACACACACATTAAAATTAACATATTTTAGTTTTTATGTAATCTTCAAGTATAATGTATTACATATTACTAAGATCAGGCACAATAGGTTTTTAATTCTGTATTTATTCTGTTTTAACTAAATGCAACTAAACTCAAATTAGGAAGCAGCAGTATTGGCATCAGTGAAGTGTACTAATGTGGAAACCCATTATTTTTGGATCAGATTCTTATAAAATCTTACTATACTGCATCCACATGAGCCAAACACTGTACTTGTGATTGCAATGCCAACATGATGACAAAACTAGTCCTTCACAACTAAATTTTCATTTTTAAGTCTTGTTTTAATTTGAAGCAAGTAAGTAAAATTCCTTCACTGTAAATACATAAATAAATGTTATTACTTTCAGATTTTTCCTTTCCTTTTTCTCTTTACAACATTAAGTTATGATGTAGCAATACTGCATAATGTTATCATGAAAAGGAATGGGTCTGTGTGAGGTACCATCACCTTTAACACAGTAGGAATTGAACGGGGAACTTTCAGCACCCAAAACTTGAGTCTCACCTGCTTGAGGTAAAGAACCAGACTTTCAGAATTGAAAACATGAGTGTTCATAACTTTGGAGTTAGGTCCTATTAGCACATCATCTGTGGATTGGGGGCATACAGCATACACTAAGTAGTTGATTACAGTGATTTTTTATTTTATTTTACAGTTTAAATATTAGTACGAAACCACTGTGTAAACAGGAACATTATGTATTAACATTGGAGTGGTATGTAAGACACAAAAAGTAATTATTCAACTCTGCTGTGTGCTGATCAAGCCTCAGCTAAATACTGTGTCTAGTTTTGAGCAACACACTCTAAGGAAGACATAGATAAATGAATAGACAAAAGAAGAGCAAGAAGAATAAGTAGAGATTTAGAAAATATTGAATGAGTAAAGGTTGGTGGAATTGGGTTAATTTACAGTAGAAAAGAGAAAATGTGAGGAGAGGGCAGTTGTAGTAGCCTGACAGTACACAAAAGATTGTTAGATAGGAAGACTGTGATCACCTGTTCTACATGACCACAGTGGGAAGGAAAAAAAATCTCATCAGCTTTATTTGCAGCAAAGGAGATCTATGTTAGATACATGGAAAACTTTCTAAGGATTAGGAACTGGAACAGGCTACCTAGGACTTTTGGAATCTCCCCTGCTGGCAGGTTCTCAGAACAGGTTAGAAAATCAGCTATCCAAGATGTTCTAGGAATATTTGATCCTGCCTTAGTACAAGGAGTTGGACTAGATGGTACCTAGTCCCTAACAATGCTACATTTCTATGATTTTTACTGACTAATTCATTTCCTACTCAAAGCTGTTTACCTGGAATATCTATTACCTGCAAAAATGCACACTAGATAAGCTCAAAATACTAACATAGTCAAACAATGAGGAAATACATCTTCTCCCCATCATCCTTCTCTCTTCACCTCCATCTTATTGAAACTTTTTAGTTGTGGTGGACTTGTCATTTCTGTTTTCAAATAGTTTCTACAAAACTAACAGTATGCTGCGGGTGCCCTCTAGTGGTGAATTAAACGTCTAGCAGAACATATTGCATGCATCCTGCTGGATAACTATGTAAATCTGTTCTATGTACAATGTGCGTCTGGGGTTTTACTTTTTGTTATATGTTTCTTGATTAAAAGCCCAAAAGCCCCCTCAGCCACTCCTGTTTGGTGATACTGCACATAGCCTAAAAGCCACCTCAGCCACTCCTGTTTGGTGATACTGCACAGGTGTTTCCAAGGGTAAAATTAGGCTTGCTAGTTGTAGTTGTATTCCTAGAGGACCCTTCTCTAAACCCACACAAAAAGAAACTAAAATACGCAGAAAAATAGCAAAGAAGCTTTGTCTGTATAAACATTTATATTAATGCTTTATATGTAATTAAAAACACCAGTAAAATATAGGAAGATGGAAAATTTACAACTAGAAAGGACTACTTATTTCTGAACAGTCTGTCTAATACAATCAGGGTCGCTCCTGATGGAACCAGATCCTGTATCATCTATTGCCAATGCTCTTTGTTTTTTATCCAGCCCAAGAAAACCATGGTGCTCTGGAGCTTATGCTTTTTTCCTGGGACACTTGCTCATTATACAAGGGGGAAAAACAAAACAAAACAAATATCCCTTTTGGCAGAAATTCTGAGTGAGAAAAAGGAATTCAGGTTCTACTAGTCTCAATTTTCAGCAGGTCCCCAACTTATCACTTACTCACACTATACTAGGTGAGAAATTTACCTCTTTTCAGGGTCCCCAGTTAGGGGTAGATGGATGGGCCCTAGCTATTTTCCTGTGCCAAGAGGAGCACAGGAGTCTTACCTATGTCGGGGACTCAAAAACAGGCCCTGACTGCTGCGGTTTAGCCACTGCCACATCATGATCTGTCCACACCAGATGTTGCTTGTGCAGCAGCAGAATGATGTCTGTGTACCCAGCTGCTGCTGCAAGAGCAACACCATTGGGCTGCTTTGGCTGTCAGGCTGCAGTCTCTGCCAAGGTGGGTGGTAATTCTGGAGCCTGTTTCCTAAGTGCCATACTCGCCTGTTCCTAGTTATGCTACTGCCAGATCGCATCTGGCTGCATAGAGCCACATGAGCACACATCTCCATTTGTTTCAGAAGAGGCACTGAAGACTTTCCCCTTCAAGCCATGGCATTCATTAGTTGTAAAAGCTTGGAGCAGATTCTAGTCCTTATTCTGTACCCTTGCTTAGTTTGTAGCTAAGATCAGAGATACTAATGCGACAAGAACAGATATTTTTTGCATGGCAGGGATATTTGGGAGGTAGGTTTGTGCTGTGTTTTGGGGGCAGGAAGGATTTTTATCCTTTTTATGAAAGACAGTGCTGAACAGTATGCCGTCATGATGACCTGTGAGCTTAGCTCTACCTCACTTGGGCAGTGGAGTTTGGCATGACAGACAGACTTCCAGGAGTTGTGCGGGGGGGAGGATGAGAAGCCTCATGGGGTGCTGGAGAACCAAGCCTCACTCTGTGTAACTGCAGAGGCTTTACAAATGACACTAGAAATCAATGCACTGCTGAAAAGTTACTGTTGGACAGAACTGACATACTGTTGTAGGATCACCATGTTTTGGTCCCCAAATCAAGAGATGGAACAAAAACTCAGTGTCAGCGTTTTATGAAATTAACTCATGGTTTTGGGGGACAGATACATTTTTGATTTCTTAAGGAGAACTGACTTCTGATTTTTACCTGCTTTAGGTTGGTAATGCTTCATACTACTGAGAGAAGGTAATTTAGAAGTTTTTGGTAAAATAGAAATAAGGGGATTCAGTTACTGGGGATTCAGACCCTGATTATGTATTAATTTCTGCCATCTACTAATACTTTGTCGAGGGTCCTATAGCCTTTGTCTTGTAGTCCTTGTTTCCCCTTGTTAACTTACAGACTGAAAATGTTTCATTTACATTCTATTATAATCATGTCGCCATTTCAGTTGTTATTGTCAAGCTCACTGAAAGCAGGGAAACTGAAAATCTTGGAAGAAAACCCATGACTTTCACTCTAAAAGGAGTAAATGGAATTTTCATCAGTGCCAGATGCCTCTCTGAATGAATGTTTTTAATTCTACTAGGACTTCTCACATGCTCCATCATCTTTACCCCAAATAAATTCTTCACAGACAACATTTCTTATTTTAAGATCTCTAGAGTTCGGAGCACATCCATCTGTACTTTAAACACACCTTTGGCCATAGTACAAATGAAAAAACCAATACATTTATAAATATGGTCTTACCACAAATAATAGTGGGTGATCATTTTTATCTCTAAACTACTCAGACTCAGCTACTATGTTAACTTACAGTATGGGCATAAACCATTTTTGAAAAGCTTTCTCTTCTTTAACTAATGTGAAAGAATTATTTAGTGCTTTCACCAGTCTGGGAAAATAAATGGGAAAAATGTTTATATTGTTAAAACCTACATCTGATTGTATTGCAGTGCATTTTCTACTTTACGTTATACTGAAGTTGTAGATGGCATCATTTGGTAAACAGTTAAATTCTGACAGCCTGGTACAGCCACCTGCTGAAATAAGATGCATCAGATGCATATGATGAAGTAAGCTGCTGCTTATGAAAGGTTATGCACCTCTGATTTAGTACAAATCTACCCTGCCTTCTGTTTGACTTCAGAATAACACAGATAACTACAGCTCTGTCTGCTCTATTTGATGTCATCATAATGGACACAATATGAAAATTCAGGGTTTGTCAACACCAGAGATTTTAACTGATGCAGCTGCATCATTGTTAGGCCACCAGTAATGGCTATAATTGGGTGCACATGTAGGCAAGATTGTAAGGTGAGTGATCACAAGAGTAATTTCTTCCTTTGTGAGTCTGTGAGTTCTAAAAGGGGAAAAAAATCAGGCAGTATTGATCACTGCATGATTCAGACCTCTGATCTGGAGGTGAGAGGCTCTATAGTTAATTGCCAGTCCTCTTTGCCTTCTAAATTTACTGACAAGATATAAAAAAGTCACTTACAGAATTTTACAAGCAAATTTGTTAAGTAGGG